>NC_091067.1:19802105-20107819 GCF_000393655.2 Nicotiana sylvestris | reverse complement strand
ACGCGTGGTGGGGTTCGAGGCATATGTCCCCCACGCGTGGTGGGGTTCCCCACGTGTCCTGGACACGGTTTATTATGGGCTAGGTCCGAAAATTAGGCCTAAAACCGGGTAGTTTGAACCCGAATATTATTCTTTTGCCCGGACCCGAGAAATAGGAACACGTTGCTTAACTAGTCCTATGTAAGCAAAATAACTACCAAAAATAAGACTAGTATTCAAACAAAACTATATATATTGTTTTTAAAAATATCTTTTTCAAGATTTAAAATAGCTACAAAATATTTATAAAATTATTTTTTGTAATTTTCGTTTTTTTTTTATTTTAAATATTAAGATAAAATATGAGGTAATATTTTTTGTATTTTTTTCCAAATTAAAATGACTATAAAATATTAATAAAACTATTTTTGTAATTTTCGTTTTTTAATAAAGACAAAAATATGAAGTAATATTTTTTCATTTTTCAAAATTATAATGACTGCAAACATTAATAGAACTATATTTTTTGTTAATTTTCGAATTTATATAAAGTACCAAAATAAAGTGCAATTTTTGATTTTTTCAAGTTTATGAGGGATACATAAACTAAAATTTATATATATACTTTTTTTGTAATTCTTTCTTTTGCGAGAAAAAAAATAAAAATAGTCAAAATAGCTATATTCGTCCTAAATTAAATATTTAAGCTTAAGGACGTAAAAATTCCCGGGGAGGGTCAAAAATCACGTGCTTACAGCTACCCCTCTTTGACTGGAAACACGAAGAGTTTTCCGACAAAGAACGACTAGACGTGTTTTTGACCCCGACCATTACTTGGACGGACTACACTTAAGGAAAGGGAGGGAATATGACCGAGCCCTGGTATCTGAGCTGCCTACATATCCTTGGTTATACAGGAATCAGGCCACGTGTAGTTCGGGAGGAGAGAGATAGTGAAGTGTACCGAGGTGGGGAGCCGATCGAGGTGCCGTTCCGTTGAGGTTCCAGTCCGCGGTCCTGTCATTACAACAAAAATGAAAACTGAAAAAGACTAACTAAGTCTATCAGCTACTAGTTACAAGGATTTCTATCTTTAAGTCTTCTGAAACTTGGTCTTGAGTCTTGAATGGTGCTTCATACAGACTTTGGATTTGAACCTTGATACTTGCTAGTTGTAGGCGCTAGTTCTTGAGCAGATCACATTTGTTCTCCTCATCCGTGCTTCGGATTCATTCATTTTTCTCTTTTTTTCTTTTTCTTCTTTTTTTCTTTTTGTTTTTGTGACTAGCTTTTGTTGACCCTCTCAGACTGTTGACTCGCATTCTTGGGGCGAGATTCTTGTTGCTTCTATCTTGGATTGAGTGCTGGGGATTTTTGTTGTGGCTTTCTGCCTTCCAATGGGTTACGGCCTGACTTTGAACGATCCCGCTGTTCTACAGGCGGACCCCTAACTTCTTCAATCTTTGACATATAACAATCTTCTGCTCTACAGGCAGGTCCCTGACAATCAAAACAAACAAAACAAACAAAATTTCCTAACCCAGTTTGCACTGGGAAGGTTTGTGAGTCGTTAGCAAAATCTTAGCCCACTGATACTACTGATGCAGTGCTGAGAGTGAACTAAACACTAGATTAGGATGTATTCCCTTGTTATACAGGTGGGCACCTAACTTCAATGCTTGAAATGTAAGGACTGAAATGTATTCCTCTGTTATTATGGGCGGGCTCCCAATTTCAACACTTGAAAGTAAAGACTGAAATGTATTCCTCTCGTTATACAGGTGGGTGCCTGGTTTTAGGAAAATGACTCTTTTTCAAAATGTTTTTTTTTAGCATCTTAGGAGAAAGATTCATCGGACTAAGATTTTGATCCTAGGAGAAGGTTCGTCAGACTAGGTCTCTATCTTAGGAGAAAAATTCATCGGACTAAGATTTTGATCCTAGGAGAAGGTTCATCAGACTAGGTCATTTTTTTTTGGCATCTTAGGAGAAAGATTCATCAGACTAAGATTTTGATCCTAGGAGAAGGTTCGTCAGACTAGGTCTCTATCTTAGGAGAAAAATTCATCGGACTAAGATTTTGATCCTAGGAGAAGGTTCATCAGACTAGGTCATTTTTGTTTTTTTTTGGCATCTTAGGAGAAAGATTCATCAGACTAAGATTTTGATCCTAGGAGAAGGTTCGTCAGACTAGGTCTCTATCTTAGGAGAAAAATTCATCGGACTAAGATTTTGATCCTAGGAGAAGGTTCATCAGACTAGGTCATTTTTTTTGGCATCTTAGGAGAAAGATTCATCAGACTAAGATTTTGATCCTAGGAGAAAGTTCGTCCGACTAGGTCTCTATCTTAGGAGAAAAATTCATCGGACTAAGATTTTGATCCTAGGAGAAGGTTCATCAGACTAGGTCATTTTTTTTTGGCATCTTAGGAGAAAGATTCATCAGACTAAGATTTTGATCCTAGGAGAAGGTTCGTCAGACTAGGTCTCTATCTTAGGAGAAAAATTCATCGGACTAAGATTTTGATCCTAGGAGAAAGTTCATCGGACTAGGTCATTTTTGTTTTTGGTATCTTAGGAGAAAGATTCATCAGACTAAGATTTTGATCCTAGGAGAAGGTTCGTCAGACTAGGTCTCTATCTTAGGAGAAAAATTCATCGGACTAAGATTTTGATCCTAGGAGAAGGTTCATCAGACTAGGTCTTTTTTTTTTCTTCAAACAACTTAGGAGGAAATGCATCTCCTATGGGTAAAACTTAACTTTGAGGAAGTGCGTCTCCTATGGGTACAATAAACTTAGGAAGTGCGTCTCCTATTGGGGATAACTGTTTTTTAGGAAGTGCGTCTCCTACTGGGTGAAACTAAACTTTAGGAAGTGCGTCTCCTATTGGTGAACTATTCTTAGGAAGTGCGTCTCCTACTGGTAAAAGCATTGCTTAGGAAGTGCGTCTCCTATTGGGTGCAATAAACTTAGGAAGTGCGTCTCCTATTGGTAGAACTGAACTTAGGAGGAAATGCATCTCCTATGGGTGAAACTGAAACAAACCTAGGAGGAAATGCGTCTCCTATGGGTGAAACTGAAACAAACCTAGGAGGAAATGCATCTCCTATGGGTAAAATTAAACAAACCTAGGAGGAAATGCGTCTCCTATGGGTGAAACTAAACAAACCTAGGAGGAAATGCATCTCCTATGGGTGAAACTGAAACAAACCTAGGAGGAAATGCATCTCCTATGGGTAAAATTAAACAAACCTAGGAGGAAATGCGTCTCCTATGGGTGAAACTAAACAAACCTAGGAGGAAATGCGTCTCCTATGGGTGAAACTAAACAAACCTAGGAGGAAATGCATCTCCTATGGGTAAAACTAAACAAACCTAGGAGGAAATGCATCTCCTATGGGTAAAACTAAACAAACCTAGGAGGAAATGCATCTCCTATGGGTAAAACTAAACAAACCTAGGAGGAAATGCATCTCCTATGGGTAAAACTAAACAAACCTAGGAGGAAATGCATCTCCTATGGGTAAAGACATGGAATGTATTCCCTTATTATACAGGTGGGTGCCTAATGGTAAAGACACAAAATGTATTCCCTTGTTATACAGGTGGGTGCCTAGAATATGGAATGCACAGACAAAAGTATTCCTCTCATTATTCAGGTGGGCGCCTGTTTAAACTAAGACATAAAAGTATTCCTCTCGTTATACAGGTGGGCGCCTGGAAAAGACATGAAAAATGATATGCCCGCATTATACTGGTGGGTGACCTTGAAAAGAAATGAAAAGACAGAAAATGTATTCCTCTCGTTATTCAGGTGGGCGCCTGTCAAGAAATGTAAAGACTGAAACCAACATATCTTATTTGAGGGCGGATGAACCCAACATATCCTATTTGAGGGCGGATGAACCCAACAGATCCTATTTGAGGGCGGATGAACCCAACATATCCTATTTGAGGGCGGATGAACCCAACATATCCTATTTGAGGGCGGATGAACCCAACAGATCCTATTTGAGGGCGGATGAACCCGACAGATCCTATTTGAGGGCGGATGAACCCAACATATCCTATTTGAGGGCGGATGAACCCAACATATCCTATTTGAGGGCGGATGAACCCAACATATCCTATTTGAGGGCGGATGAACCCGACAGATCCTATTTGAGGGCGGATGAACCCAACAGATCCTATTTGAGGGCGGATGAACCCAAAATATCTTTAAGACTTGAGAATGTCTTACCTCGAATACTTGCTGGGGATTGGGATGAATTTTCATTTTCTACCTTCCCCATTTTTTATTATTATTCTTTTTATTTATTTATTATTATTATTATTATTATTATTATTATTAGCTTCCTCCTTTGAAGTCTAACCGCTGAGGATACCGACTTTCCAACCTTGTGTTGGACCCCTCGCAACTGCTAGGGATAACACTGTTGAGGAATTATTTACTTACCTGTTGGGGTAAAATGTTATCAGCTGGGGGTACCTGACTTCCAGAAAATTTTCTAAATGGAAGGAAAATTTTCTGCCCCAGTTTGATAATATCCCTTGTGGCATGCGTTTCTGCCTCAATGCCATTTCCTTTACCTGTTTCAAATCAAACAAAATTGTTAGTTTAAAACATGGTGGTTGGTTGTGATACTCCTATTGGGATGACTTTCCCTTTCTCCTTCCTTGCTCTGCGTTCAACAACTTGTTGGGGATGATATTATGTGTTGGGGATAATCTCTTCCTGCTGGGGGATATCCCTCTTCTTTTGTGGCATAGCTTGGAAACTGGCATTTCCCCGACCTTTTAGTCTAGTATGGATTTCTCCGAATCATGCTCACTGCTCTCCTTGCTTTGTCCATCGGCCTTGTCCTTGAGGTTTATAACCTGGATTAAGGCAATGGTATCCCTCTTGACGCTTGTCAATCCTTCTGTCAATTCCCTTTGCTGGGGATATCTTTGTGACACTGGCCTCGCGCTTGTTCCTCGCTGACTATACCATTTGGATATACTAGTCAGATCTCATCTTGGAAAGCTGATGGCATATTCTGAAATCATTTCATACTTGTTCTGACCGGACAGACTCTATTGGGGAATTTTTTTTTTATGAAAGGAGAAAGATAAAAGATACAAAACAAAAGACAAAGGAAACGATGACTCTTTTACAAAAGAAACTATAAATAAAAACCTACCAAACGCAGATACCGACTCTAATGGCCATGACACGCATATGGGGCCTATCCTTTACCGTCAATCATCTTTCAAGATCCTCAATTGGTGATTCCCCACCTGATTCTTAATCTCATTCGACTTGAAGTGCCCGAAGGGTTTTCACTATCAAGTCTCTCTCATTTTTGGGTTCTTCTCTCAGCTTTCATCGCCTTATGGTGCCTGTGAAGGTTTTCACCGATAAGACTCTCTCGTTTTATATCTCTCTCCAGCTGGGGATTTGGAGTGTTGCTGGTATGACTCTTTCTATTGGAGATTAGAGTCCTTTCTACTGTGGAACAGAATGTTATGTTCGCCGGTAAGACTCTTCATTTGTCTGACTTGGCATCTTTTGAAGACTGATCGGAAGGTCTTTCTTTGGACCGTAATGTGGGTTTTGGATAGGCTAGAAAGAAAGGGTATAAAGGGCTCAAAGAATACATTAATTTTGGGTTATTAATTACAACCTTCGGAATTAGATTTATTTACATCAAACGCAACATCTGCCCCAGTTTCTTGCTTGGGGATATTTTAATTGATTTTTGTCATTTTTCAAAACTATGACCGAGCCGTGAAGCGCCTACGTATCCTCTTTGAGGAATCAGGTCAAACGTAGTTCCCAATTCCTCTTTTCCATTTGACTTTTTTTTTTTTTTTATCACTTTTCTTTTCTTTCTTCCTTTCTCATTGCTCCTTTCTTTTTGTCGTTTTTTTTTCTTTCTCTCTTTTTCTTTTATTCTTCTTTTTCCATTTTGTTGTTTTCTTTTCTTTCTTTTCTCTTACCTGCCATGCTTGCGTATTTTATTCGTTGCTACTAATTCCGAACGAGGGGTATGAAAGAAAATAAATAAGGCTCAAAAGGGGTAACGAAGGATAAAGTGTTTGGGTAGCAGAACAAAATGCCTTCGTCATTCCAGTCTTCAAAACATGCCAAGTGCAAACAACACACTTTAAATTTGTAGTCTCTTCTGATGGTGCTGGACTTGACAATTATGTTAAACATTTTATTTTTCCTTTGTCATTTCTAAGCACCGTTGGGCGACACTCTCATTATCATGACCGACCCTCATGCCAATTTGGCGAACCTTGCTTTTAACGGTTTTCTTTGTGCTTAACTTGCCCCAGTTCCACATGACTCGGGCTCTGAATAATCTCAAACCGTCCTTATTTTCTTTTAAATGGTCGGATCGCCTTTCCAGGGTTTTATGATTAACTTTAAAGACTAGGCCCAAAGTGTGTGCGCATGTCATGTTCCTAGAATCGGCATCGAATGAAATGATAAAAGGACTAAACAAAAGACGACTGGAACTAACAAAAGACCGACTTTGTATTAGACTACCGGCGAAATGGTTTGAATAATAAAACAAACAAAACAACCAGAATAAAATCCTAACACAAACTGGACAAAATTTAAACAAACTGCTATGACAAAAATGGAAAGATAAGAAGGTTTGACACATGACAAAATCCCAATTACAACCTTAATAATCCGAACAACAGAAATGACCACAAAATAAGCCACCACAAGCTTCTCTCTTGCTGACCAAGGAACGGAGCGTCCTCCCACTTTATCAAAACTGGCATCTTAGCCACTGAGCTTTGCATTAGTATTGTGAAGACCATTGCCAGCTTCAATATCAGCAACCTCCGTCAACAAGTTTCCAATAGGATTCAAGTGCTTCTGTTATTAGGCCTGATCCCCGCAGATTGTATATCATGAGGTGCAAGCAAAGGATTCTGAGCGTCATTGTCCGGATTACCACAAACCA
This sequence comes from Nicotiana sylvestris, assembly GCF_000393655.2. Classification (NCBI taxonomy): domain Eukaryota; kingdom Viridiplantae; phylum Streptophyta; class Magnoliopsida; order Solanales; family Solanaceae; genus Nicotiana; species Nicotiana sylvestris. The sequence continues at coordinate 20,100,870 of NC_091067.1, read as the reverse complement.
ACCACCTTAACTTATTTGCAAAACAAACAGGTTAGAATGGACTCAGTCGGTCCTTATTATTGACAACATCTTTTCTTTTCTTTTTTTCTTTCTTTTTTTCATTCTTTTTTTCTTTTCATTTTTTTTCATTTCGTTTTTTTTTCATTCTCTTTTTTTCATTCCTTTTTTTTGTTGTGGTCGAATCTTATGGAGATTGCCTACGTATCATGACCCCGCATGAATCAGACCTTGCGTAGTTCGGACCAATAAAAGATAAACAACCCTAAACACACATTTTTTTAAAAATTTAAAACAAACTGGGTTTCAAGGATTTAAAGATTACCCACAAACTTGAAAATCAAACAACCCGCATGTTCTAATCAAAAGGTTGGTAGACTCAAAAACAAAATTCCAGCTCCCTTTCTCTGTTCGACAAATGCAACCAAATGGTCATTTTTGCAAATATGGCCCCTTCCAAATTTCATATGAATTTTGAGGCCGGGGAGGATTATTTCGACACTTTACAAACTTGTCCATTCTTTTACGAAAATAACCTTTCGACAACTGCAAGATACTCTAAGGCTATTTCGGCAAGAACGGTTTAAGATGCGGCCGAAGCTGGCACCGCTTATTATGACAAAAGACGGTATTCACATGACCGCTGACTCTTTGATTTTTTTCTTTTCGAATTACAATAAAAGACTTGGCGTTGTAAACACGGCCCTTCAGCGCCTCGGGGACGAAGACTTATAAGGCTGTGTGGGTCAACTTGGACCAAAAATTCTAAACATGACCCGAAGGTGGCTATTTATGCAAAGTCAGCCTTCCGGCGTCCCTTTCGGGAACATTCGACTATTTATGACAAAACAGCATCACCTGACTTTTTTATGACTCTTTTGTCGTTTTTCAATTTAGAAAACTCAATATTGCAAGCACGGCCTTTCAGCGCCTCGGGGACGAAGATTTATAAGGCTGTGTGGGTCAACTGGACCAAATCTTAAAAAATGACCCAAAAAGGTGACTGTTTACGCAAAGTCAGCCTTTCGACGTCTCTTTCGGGAACATTCGGCTATTTATGACAAAACAACATCACCTGACTTATTTACGACTCTTTTAAAATTCGACATGTTTTCATTATTTGTTTGTTTTTGGCTTTTTAGCAAAGGTGGGGTTGGACCCGATGAGGGTTGCCTACGTATCTCACATCCGGTGAGAATCAAACCCGCGTAGTTCGGGCAAATAAACTGTTTTTGAGAGGACCCTTTTCCATTTTCTATATTTTTTTTTATTATTATTTTCACAACAATCAAATAGACTATTATTCTATTATAACAAACAAACATAAAACATTCCTTCTTCTTTTTTTTTTTAGAAGGTGGGGTTGGACCCGATGAGGGTTGCCTACGTATCTCACATCCGGTGAGAATCAAACCCGCGTAGTTCGGGCGAATGAGAATAACTAGGCAAATAAGAATAAGTAGATGAACTAACTTTTTTTTTGAATTTGCGAAGGAAGGCAAATAAAAGAAGCAAGGAAGTATTTTTTTTTTGATTGATATTCTTTTAAAAGAAAGACTTCTAGGATATTTTTTTGAATTTTCATTTGCTCTTTTTTCTTTATTCTAAAGAAGAAGAAGAAAAATATTTTTCGGAATTTTGCTTTTAATAAAAGGAATGCTTCTCAAAAATGTTTTTTTTTGGATTTTGAATTTTCTTTTCAATTTTGAAAAAGAATCAAAATATTTTCGGATTTTTTTTATTATATATACATGTTTTTTTTAAACAATTAGAAAGAATTTCTAAAGAAATCAATAATGGAAAGTATTTTTGGATTATTGTAATTTCAGCATTTTCATAAACAAGTAAATAAACATATTTTTTCTAAAAACAAGACCCTTTTTTACTTTTTTTTTATGGCAAGACAAACTATTTTTTTTTTTGAAAAACAAAACCAAACAATGATGATTTTTTCTACTTTTCCTTTGTTGTTAATAAAACTAACTAATAAGTCATATATTTTCCTTATTTTCTCAAAAATTCGGCAGAGTTCCGACACTACTTGGACATTTGTTTTTTTCACATTTATAAACTGTTATTTTTTCCTCTTTTCCACTATTTCTAACTTGTGGATGATGATGAAAACATACAAATTTTTTTTTTTTTTGAATTTTTCAACGTTTTTTTTATATATACATATATACATATATATTTTATTTTTTTTATATTTATTATATTTTCAAAAATGTGGCATGGGGGACATAGGGAATTTCAAGATTTCTTGGGTTCCGCAAATGTTCCCCATGTGCTTTTCCCAAAATGAAGCGTGGGAGACATAGTGGATTTCCAAGGCTTCTTGGATTCCACAAATGTTCCCCATGTGCTTTCCCAAAAAGCAAGCGTGGGGGACATAGGGAATTCCAAGAATTCTTGGATTCCACAAATGTTCCCCATGCTTTGATTAAAATAACATCATGCTGGAAAAACGTGCGGCCTTCTTATTTAAATGTGATCAACCTAACAAGGTGTGTTATTTGTCCGCAACTATTATTGGTCCGCCAAACGACCCATTCACCCTTGAATAAATACAACATGTAGCACTTAGGATGCCAAAAGATGGTCTATTATTTTCAGGTTGCTTGTCCTAGACGGACCCAACCCCTGTGTTGAGTCCCCTAAGTCAAATGCACATGATGCAAATAAACGTTCCTACTAGGGATCCGGCATGAAGCTGAGTTATTCTAAGTTGATAACCTGGGTATTTGTTCTAGACCTGGCTTACCCGAGCGGACAACTCGAGCCAAGGATGGGAGCTGTGTACCGGTAACCAAAAGGCCATCCGATTTTGCAACTCCACCGAATCCTCGTTCTATTTTGGTATATGACACTAACAGAAAGAAGCCACGACCAGCGTGCACTCCTCAAGAGAGAGAAGAGAGGGGTTTCGGCACAGTTTATATATACAGTCCAAATAATATCAAAGCAGTAAAAGCAGCATTTAGCACATTAGGCTCAAACACGTAAAAAACCAGATAATAAATAAAGCCAAATAATAACAATTATTTTAAGCTCGAATTCTTAACCCTGAACCAGTGGTTCTGGGTTTTATCCCCAGCAGAGTCGCCAGAGCTGTCACACCTCCTTTTTCCGCGCCCGAGGGGGCACAGGGGAGTTTTTTTCCAATTAAAGGACAACCGAAACGGGATTGGTTTATTTATTTCAGAGTCGCCACTTGGGAGATTTAGGGTGTCCCAAGTCACCAATTTTAATCCCGAATCGAGGAAAATAATGACTCTATATTATAATCTGCGTACTAGAAATCCGGATAAGGAATTCTGTTAACCCGGGAGAAGGTGTTAGGCATTCCCGAGTTCCGTGGTTCTAGCACGGTCGCTCAACTGTTATATTCGGTTTATTTATCTGATTTTTAAATACAATTATGAACCAATGTGCCAATTTTAACTTTTAACCGCTTTATTATTATTGTTTTTACAAGAATGTGAACATCGCTTAAAACACGTCTTTGGACTGCGTCACATGAAATGCACCCACAATCCGGAACGCATTTTATTTGATGTTTTGAGATTTGGCTTTGGGTCGCATGAAATGCACACCCGAGCTTAAGAAAGTAAATTATTAAACACGCGCCTAAAGAGACTATCGCGTTATTATTTTGCGGAGGCCGTGAAATTCGCTAAACGACCCTCCTGAATTCTAAGTAATTTTAAACAAGTATTTACTGAGGGCCCCGCAATTTGTGTTGTTATTCGGCGAGGCTCATCTCATTCTTATTTTTTAAAAGGAATTTGCAACGTCATGGAAATGCATCTCATACCACGTCACAGTCAATGTACCCGTGATTAAAGACACATTTCGATTTCGTTGAGATTTGGATTTGGGTCACATAAATGTGCACCCGAGTTTAGGGAGTTAACATTATTAAAGGCGCGCCTAAAGCAACTAGCGCATTATTATTTTTTGGTAGGGCCGTGAAATTTGCTAAAACGGCCCGTCCCGGAATCTAAGTATTTAATACATATATTTTGCGAGGGCCTCGCAATCTGTACATTTTATTTGGCGAAGCTAGCCTCGTTTTTTTTTATATATATATTTTTTTATTTATTTATTTATTTTTAAAAAAGGACAAGGCTAAAATGACTACATTTCTTTGCTACTTCGCGAGGCCATGGGTTGTAGGTTAAACTTATTTGATGAAACGAATATCTTTCCGCGGGATTAGATTACTACTATGATTTTAACATTACTACTACACGTACAAACAACTATTAAGACAAACATTTAGATAACAATAATCTGAGCGTGAAGAAACAAAATGCCGAATAACTACTAAACATGACGAAACAAAGGAAATGCATTCACGACCAAATTTCAATATCATACGGAGTTAATTAACAAGAAATAGTGATTTACAAACATCATATGAATATGTCTCGCTCATTTGCTTACTATTCGCATGAACTAGGATTGTATCTCAACGAACACATGTTCATGTTACTAAACAACAAATATGAAGGACATGGACAGAGATGACCTACTTGATATTATCGTCCGATTAGTTGGACCCGCGACGAAACCTCGGACAACAACCTCGACGTACTGGACCTCGACGAACCAAAGTCGACCACGACGGAAACAGAAAACTCGGAAACGCCACAACGACTGCTTGGTACTCAGCGATGGCTGCTTGTTGGACTGAAAATAGCGGACCTGTTGGTTCTTGTTCGGGCTGTGCGTGGGGCTGACGAACTGGTGGTGGTTATGGCGTCGGGGCAGGTGGTCGACGAGACTGGTCAGGAAGGTGACACAGCAGTAGCAACGACAGCTGCTGCTCGACGGGGTCGGTGGTTCAGGCGTCGGGTTGCTGGTGGTTTTGGGTTGAGGTCCACGGACTGGGCTGGATGGGTTTTGCTGGGTAGGTTTTGACGAGGTGGAGGGTGATGGTTTGGTCGTCAATGGTGGAAGGCGATGAGGAGTTGGGCTGTAGGGTTTTTGCAGTGGAGGCGACGGGTGGTGTTGGGTGCTTGGTCGACGGAGGTGGTGCTGGTGGTTATGGACGCTGGGGTGGGGCAGTAGGTTTTTTCTTACTTTCTTCTTTGAAGAAGAAAGAGGAACAGTAGTCCGTTTTTCCCAATCTTTTTTTCAGTAGGGTTTTGCTTCTTCTTCTTTTATGAAGAAGAAGCGTGAACAGTCATCCCCCTGTTTAAAAAATTTTAAAGGTCCTCCAAGGTCTGTCCGTTCCTTTTTGCTTTTGTCCGTGTTTTGTACTAGGTTTTGCCCAGAAAAATGAGCCCACGCGTGGTGGGGTTCGAGGCATATGTCCCCCACGCGTGGTGGGGTTCCCCACGTGTCCTGGACACGGTTTATTATGGGCTAGGTCCGAAAATTAGGCCTAAAACCGGGTAGTTTGAACCCGAATATTATTCTTTTGCCCGGACCCGAGAAATAGGAACACGTTGCTTAACTAGTCCTATGTAAGCAAAATAACTACCAAAAATAAGACTAGTATTCAAACAAAACTATATATTTTTTAAATATTTTTTCAAGATTTAAAATAGCTACAAAATATTAATAAAACTATTTTTGTAATTTTCGTTTTTTAAATATTAAGATAAAATATGAAGGTAATATTTTTTGTATTTTTTCCAAATTAAAATGACTATAAAATATTAATAAAACTATTTTTGTAATTTTCGTTTTTTAATAAAGACAAAAATATGAAGTAATATTTTTTCATTTTTCAAAATTATAATGACTGCAAACATTAATAGAACTATATTTTTTGTAATTTTCGAATTTATATAAAGTACCAAAATAAAGTGCAATTTTTGATTTTTTCAAGTTTATGAGGGATACATAAACTAAAATTTATATATATACTTTTTTTGTAATTTTTTCTTTTGCGAGAAAAAAATAAAAATAGTCAAAATAGCTATATTAGTCCTAAATTAAATATTTAAGCTTAAGGACGTAAAAATTCCCGGGGAGGGTCAAAAATCACGTGCTTACAGCTGCCCCTCTTTGGTGAAACTTGCTTAGGAAGTGCGTCTTCTGTTGGTGAAACTAATCTTAGGAAGTGCGTCTCCTATTGGTACAACTGAACTTAGGAAGTGCGTCTCCTATTGGGTGAAATAAGCTTAGGAAGTGCGTCTCCTATTGGGTAAAATGAACTTAGGAGGAAATGCATCTCCTATGGGTAAAAATAAACTTTAGGAGGAAATACATCTCCTATGGGTAAAGACGTGGAATGTATGCCTCTCTTATCTGGGCGGGCTCCCAACTTCAATACTTGAAACGTAAAGACTGAATGTATGCCTCTGTTATCTGGGCGGGCTCCCAACTTCAACACTTGAAAAGTAAAGACTGAACGTATTCCTCTGTTATTATGGGCGGGCTCCCAATTTCAACACTTGAAAGTAAAGACTGAATGTATTCCTCTGTTATTATGGGCGGGCTCCCAACTTCAACACTTAAAAGTAAAGACTGAATGTATTCCTCTGTTATTATGGGCGGGCTCCCAATTTCAACACTTGAAATAAAAAGACTGAATGTATTCCTCTGTTATTATGGGCGGGCTCCCAACTTCAACACTTAAGAGTAAAGACTGAATGTATTCTTCTGTTATTATGGGCGGGCTCCCAATTTCAACATTTGAAATAAAAAGACTGAATGTATGCCTCTGTTATCTGGGCGGGCTCCCAACTTCAACTCTGGAAATATAAAGACTGAAATGTATTCCTCTCGTTATTTAGGTGGGCGCCTGTCCAAACTAAGACATAAAAGTATTCCTCTCGTTATTCAGGTGGGCGCCTGGTATGAAATTTAAAGACTGAAACGTATTCCTCTCGTTATACAGGTGGGCGCCTGGTGCTAAAGATATGAAAAATGATATGCCCGCATTATACTGGTGGGTGACCTAGAACAGAAACGAAAAGACAGAAATGTATTCCCGCAATATACTGGTGGGTGACCTAGAACAGAAATGAAAAGACAGAAATGTATTCCTCTCGTTATTCAGGTGGGCGCCTGTCTTCAACAATAACTTTGAAAATAAGATCCTATTTGAGGGCGGATGATCCCGACATATCCTATTTGAGGGCGGATGAACCCGACATATCCTATTCGAGGGTGGATGGACCCGAACTATCCTGTTTGAGGGCGGATGAACCCGACGTATCCTATTTGAGGGCGGATGAACCCAGCATATCCTGTTTGAGGGAGGATGAACCCAGCATATCCTGTTTGAGGGCGGATGAACCCGACATACCCTATTTGAGGGCGGATGAACCCGACATATCCTGTTTTGAGGGCGGATGAACCCAAAATATCCTATTTGAGGGCGGATGAACCCAACATATCCTATTTGAGGGCGGATGAACCCGACATATCCTATTCGAGGGCGGATGAACCCAACATCTCCTGTTTGAGGGCGGATGAACCCGACAGATCCTATTTGAGGGCGGATGAACCCGAACTATCCTGTTTGAGGGCGGATGGACCCGACATATCTTGTTTGAGGGAGGATGAACCCGACATATCCTATTTGAGGGCGGATGAACCCAAAATATCCTGTTCGAGGGCGGATGAACCCAAAATATCCTATTCGAGGGCGGATGAACCCAAAATATCCTATTCGAGGGCGGATGAACCCAAAATATCCTATTCGAGGGCGGATGAACCCAAAATATCCTATTCGAGGGCGGATGAACCCAAAATATCCTATTCGAGGGCGGATGAACCCAAAATATCCTATTCGAGGGCGGATGAACCCAAAATATCCTATTCGAAGGCGGATGAACCCAAAATATCCTATTCGAGGGCGGATGAACCCAAAATATCCTTAAGACTTGAAAATGTCTTACCCCGAATACTTGCTGGGGATTGGGATGGATTTCCCTTTCTACCTTCCCCATTTTTTATTTTTTTTTTATTATTATTCTTTTTTTATTATTATTATTATTATTATCTTTTTCCTTTGAAAACTAACCGCTGAGGATACCGATTTTCACCAAACTTGTGTTGAACTCCTCGAAACTGCTAGGGATAACACTTTTGGGGAATTATTTACTTACCTGTTGGGGGGTAAAATGTTATCAGTCGGGGATAACGCTGTCGAGGATAACACTGCTGGGGGACTCTGATTCCTTCATAACTAGTGCTTTACTGAGCTCAAGTTTCATCCCTTTGCTGTCCGCTGCGGAACAACTTCCTCCATTGAAACTTATTATGTTGGGGGCAACACTGGTTTAAAGACCACTTCTCTTGAGATTTGTGTTATCTTTATCCTTCCCCAAATGGGTATCTGACTTTCAGAAAATTTTCTAAATGAAAGGAAAATTTTCTGCCCCAGTTTGATAATATCCCTTGCGGCATGCATTTTGGCATCAATGCCATTTCCTTTACCTGTTTCAAATCAAACAAAATTTGTTAGTTTAAAACATGGTGGTTGGTTGTGATACTCCTGCTGGGATAGTTTTCCCTTTCTCCACAGCTTGTTGGGGATGATATTATGTGTTGGGGATAATTTTTTTCCTGCTGGGGATATCCTTCTTCTTTTGTGGCATAGCTTGGAAACTGGCATTTCCCCGACCTTTTAGTCTAGTATGGATTTCGCCAAATCATGCTCACTACTCTCTTTGCTTTGTTCACGGGCCTTGTCTTTGAGGTTTATAACCTTGGTTTTGGCAAGTATATCCCTCTTGACGCTCGTCAATCCTTTTGTCAATTCCCTTTTGTTGGGGATATCTTTCTTGATACTGGCCTCGCGCTTGTTCCTTGCTGACTATACCATTTGGATGTACTAGTCAGATCTCATTTTGTACAATTGGAAAGCTGATGGCATATTTTGAAGTCAATTCATACTTGTTCTGACCAGACAGACTCTATTGGGGAATGTTTCTATGAAAGGAGAAAAATAAACAAAATGGGAACCGAATAAAAGACAAAGGAAAAAGATGACTCTTTAACAAAAAGAACTATAAATAAAAACCTATCAAACACAGATACCGACTCTAACGGTCGTGACATGCACATGTGGCCTATCCTCCGCCGCCAATCATCTTTCAAGATCTCCAATTGGCAATTACCCATCTGATTCTCAATCTTATTCGACTTGTAGTGCCCGAAGGGTTTTCACTATCAAGTCTCTCTCATTTTGGTTCTTTTCTCAGCTTTCATCGCCTTATGGTGCCTGTGAAGGTTTTCACCAATAAGACTCTCTCGTTTTATATCTCTCTCCAGCTGGGGATTTGGAGTGTTGCCGGTATGACTCTTTCTGTTGGAGATTAGAGTCCTTTCTGCTGTGGAACAGAATGTTATGTTCGCCAGTAAGACTCTTCATTTGTCTGACTTGGCATCTTTTGAAGACTGATCAGAAGGTCTTTCTTTGGACCGTAATGTGGGTTTTGGATAGGCTAGAAAGAAAGGGTATAAAAGGCTCAAAAAATACATTAATTTTTGGGGTTATTAGTTACAACCTTCGGAATTAGATTTATTTACAACAAACGCAACTTTTGCCCCAGTTTCATGCTTGTGGATATTTTAATTGATTTTTTTCATTTTTTCTTTCAAAACTATGACCGAGCCGTGAAGCGCCTACGTATCCTCTTTGAGGAATCAGGTCAAACGTAGTTCCCAATTCCTCTTTTCATTCCGACTTTTTGTTGTTGTTGTTGTTTTTTTTGTTTTTGTTATCATTTTTCTTTCTTTCTTTTTCTTCCTTCATTTTTCTCTTTTTCGTTTTATTGTTGTTGTTTTTTTTCATGTCATATGCTTGCATTTTCTAGTCATTTTTACTGATTCCGAACGAGGGGTACGAAAGGAAACAATAACGCTCAAAAGGGGTTAACGAAGGATAAAGTGTTTAGGTAGTAGAACAAAATGCCTTCGTCATTCCAGTCTTCAAAACATGCCAAGTGCAAACAACACAATTTGAACATAGATTTATAGTCTCTTCCGATGGTGCTGGACTTGACAATTATGTTAAACATTTGCTTTTTCCTTTGTCATTTCTAAAGCACCGTTGGGCGACACTCTCATTATCATGAATGAACCTCATGCCAATTTGGCGAATCTTTGCTTCTTAACGGTTTTCTTTGTGTTTAACTTGCCCAGTTCCACATGACTCGAGACCCAAATAATCTCAAACCGTTCTTATTTCCCTTAAATGCTTTGATCACCTTCCCAGGGTTTTATGATTAACTTTTAAGATTAGGCCCAAACTGGGTGCGCACGTCATATCCCTAGAATCGGCATCGAACAAAAATGGTAAAAGGACTAAACAAAAAGATGACTGGAAATAATAAAAGACCGGACTTTGTATTAGACTACCGGTGAAATGGTTTAAATAACAAAACAAACAAAACAATCCAGAACAAAATCCTAAAAACAAACTGGACAAGACAACATCCGACTCATAACCCTAATAATCCGAACAACAGAAATGACAACAAAATGAGCCACCACAAGCTTCTCTCTTGCTGACCAAGGAACAAAACGTCCTCCCACTTTATCAAAATTGGCATTTTAGCCACTGAGCTTTGCATCAATACTGCCGAGACCATTACCAGCTTCAATCTCATCAACCTCCGTCGGCAAGTTCTCGAGGGGGTTCGAGTGCTCCATGTCACTGTTATTAATCACAACCCGCCCTTCTCGGATCATTTTCTCTACTTCCCTTCTCCAACTATGACAGCTCTCAATGTTGTGCCCTATGACATTGGAGTGGTAGGCGCATCGTGCTGCCGGATCAAAGCTCCTTGCAAGCGGATTTATAGTACATGCGGGGAGTGGCTCAATCGAACCAGCATGCCTTAGCCTTTCAAACAGACTGGCATAAGATACCCCGATGGGGGTGAGAGCCTTTCCTCGTTTCAGCAACCTCTTCATTCTTGCATGTTGACAGGGCCGGAAGCCTGATCCAGATGGCTTTTGATGGGCTTGTATGGGTGGGTAAGCATTTCGTGGAGTCGGGTCCCTGGGAAGTGAGGTATGGCTTTTGAGGTCACGGGGAAAGAAGTGGTGTTGGGGAGCGGAGAAGCATTGAGGAGTGATGGAGCTACTCGGATAGATGGGAAAGCTGCCATAAGTGGGTTGGGATGGAGAGTATGGGGGATCTTCCATTATGGTGTTGGGTGCTTGGGAAATGACCGAGTTCAAGAGACTTGGCGGTGGAGGGGGTGGTGCTTTTCCATTTATCCATGCCTGATACATAACTGCCACATGTTGTCTCAGCATTTTCACTTCCTCTACCAACCCGTTGTTCCGTTCGACCAATTGTCGTCGGTCATCAATACCGACCCACTCGGTTCTGCGGTTCTGAGCCATTGTCCTTTGATTTTGCTTTGCAGGGAGGAGCTACCACAACCAACCAATTTTCTATATATGAACACAGCAAAGGGAAGCCATCAACGTTAGTGTTAGGGCATTTGACAGACAATCATATATCAGAGATACAATGCACCTAAGCAGTCAGACAATTGTGCTCCTCTGAAAATTTCCCACACTTTCCTTTATTTATTTATTCTTTTTTATTATTATTATTATTTTTAGTGGTGGTCGAATCTTATGGAGATTGCCTACGTATCATGTCCCCGCATGAATCAGACCTTGCGTAGTTCGGACCAATAAAAGATAAACAATAATAAAAAAAATTTCTTATCAATTTTCATAATAAAACAAACTGGGTTTCAAAGGTTTAAAGATGACATACAAACTCGAAAATCAAACAACCCATATATTCTAATCAAGAGATGTATAAACTCAAAAACAAAAGGCTAGCTCCCTTTCTCTGTTCGACAAATGCAACCAAACGGTTATTTTTGCAAATGTGGCCCCTTCCAAATTTCACATGAATTTTGAGGCCGGGGAGGATTATTTTATGACACTTTACAAACTTGTCCGTTCTTTTACGAAAATAACCTTTCGACAACTGAAAGATACTCTAAGGCTATTTCGGCAAGAACGGTTTAAGACGCGGCCGAAGCTGGCTCGGCTTATTATGACAAAATTCAAACGGTATTCACCTGACCGTTGACTCTTTTTTTTTCTTTTCAAATTGCAATAAAAACCTGGTGTTGCAAACACGGCCCTTCAACGCCTCGGGGACGAAGATTTTTAAGGCTGTGTGGGTCCATATCTCAAAATGACCCAAAGGTGGCTGTTTATGCCAAATCAGCCTTCCGGCGTCCCTTTCGGGAACATTTGGCTATTTATGACAAAACAGCATCACCTGACTTATTTATAACTCTTTTTTATCGTTTTTCAAATTAGAAAAGTCAATATTGCAAACACGGCCTTTCAACGTCTCGGGGACGAAGATTTTTAGGCTGTGGGGGTCAACTGGACCAAGTCTTAAAAATGACCCAAAGGTGGCAGTTTATGCAAAGTCAGCCTTCCGGCGTCCCTTTCGGGAACATTCGGCTATTTATGACAAAACAGCATCACCTGACTTATTTATAACAAAATTAAAATTTGACATATTATCATTATTTATTTGTTTTTGGCTTTTTTAGCAAAAGGTGGGGTTGGACCCGATGAGGGTTGCCTACGTATCTCACATCCGGTGAGAATCAAACCCGCGTAGTTCGGGCAAATAAACTACTTTAAAAGAAGAAAGGAAGCATTTTTTTTGATTGATTTTCTTTTTAAAAGAAACACTTCTAAGATATATTTTTGAATTTTAATTTGCTTTTTTTTATTCTAAAGAAGAAGAAGAAAATATATTTTCGGAATTTTACTTTTAATAAAAGAAATGCTTCTCAAAAATGTTTTTTTTTGAATTTTGAATTTTCTTTTCAATTTTGAAAAAAGAATCAAAATATTTTCGGATTTGTTTTTTTTTATATTATATTATTTTTTTTTAAAAAAAAAACAATTAGAAAGACTTTCTAAAGAAGTCAATAATGGAAAAAATATTTTTGGATTATTTTAATTTTGTCATTTTCATAAACAAATAAATAAAACATATTTTAAAAACAAGACTCTTTTTTTCATTTTTATGGCAAGACAAACTATTTTCTTTTCTATTAATGTTTTTTTTTTTAAAAAAAAGGCAAAGCAATGATGATTTTTTCTGCTTTTCCTTTGCTTTAATAAAACAAACTAATAAGACATATTTTTTTATTATTATTTTCTCAAAATTTCGGCAGAGTTTCGACAGTACTTGGACATTTGTTTTTTTCTAACAATAAGTAGTTATATCTCTACACTGTTATTTTCTCCTCTTTTTCACTATTTTCTAATTCGTGGATGGTGATGAAAACATACACAATCTTTTTTTTTTTGAATTTTCAATGTTATATATATATATATATATATATATATATATTGTTTATATTTTTATATTTTCAAAAAATGTGGCATGGGGGGGACATAGGGAATTCCAAGACTTCTTGGATTTCGCAAATGTTCCCCTTGTGTGTTTCCCGAAAAATGAAGCATGGGGGACAGAGGGAATTCCAAGACTTCTTGGATTCCACAAATGTTCCCCATATGCTTTTCCAAAAAATGAAGCGTGGGGGACATAGGGAATTCCAAGGCTTCTCGTATTCCACAAATGTTCCTCATGCTTTGATTAAAATAACACCATACTGGAAATGACCAAATGACCCATTCGCCCTTGAATAAATACAACATGTAGCACATAGGATGCTAAAAGATGGTCTATTATTTTCAGGTTGCTTGTCCTAGACGGACTCAACCCCTGTGTTGAGTCCCCTAAGTCAAATGCACATGATGCAAATAAACGTTCCTACTAGGGATCCGGTACATGGCTGAGTTATTCTAGGTAAAATCTTGAGGCATATTGTTCTAAACCTGGCTTACCCAAACGGACAGTTTGAGCCGAAGTGGGGGCAACGTACCGGGACCACGAAAGTCTACCCGGCCTAGTTACTTGTCCCAACTTCGTCTTATTTGGTATGACTTTAACAGAAAGGTGGGCCACGCGCACGTGTACGCCATAAATTCAGAAGACTCGGAAAGAAGGGTTTCGTAGCAGTTTTATATACACAATTCAGATAATATTAAAGCGGTAAAAGCATTATTTAGCACATTAAGCATATATCATGTAAACATCAGATAATAAATAAAGCCAACTATAACAGTTATTTTAAGCTCGAATTCTTGAACCCTGATCCAGTGGTTCTGGGTCCTATTAATCCCCAGCGGAGTCGCCAGAGCTGTCACACCTCCTTTTTACGCACCCGCGAGGGTGCAGGGGAGTTTTTCCAATTTAAGGACAATCGAAACGGGATTTGTTTATTTATTTCAGAGTCGCCACTTGGGAGATTTAGGGTGTCCCAAGTCACCAATTTTAATCCCGAATCGAGGAAAAGAATGACTCTGTATTATAGTCAGCGTACCAGAAATCCGGATAAGGAATTCTGTTAACCCGGGAGAAGGTGTTAGGCGTTCCCGAGTTCCGTGGTTCTAGCACGGTCGCTCAATTGTTATATTCGGCTTAATTATCTGATTTTAATATGCTTTAAACCTATGTGCATTTTTAAAACTTTAACCGCTTTTAGTCATTTTTAGAAATATTACATTGCTGTTAAAACACGTCTTGAACCACATCTCATAAATGCACCCGCAGTCTTTGACATATTTCAACATTGTTGAGATTTGGATTTGGGTCGCATGAAATGCACACCCGAGCTTAAGAAAGTAAAATATTAAACACGCGCCTAAAGAGACTATCGCGTTATTATTTTGGGAAGACCGTGAAATTCGCTAAACGGCCCTCCTGAATTCTGAGTAATTTAAAGCAAGTGTTTACTGAGGGCCCCGCAATTTGTATTTTTATTCGGCGAGGCTCATCTCATTCTTATTTTTTAAAAAGAATTTGCAACGTCGTGGACATGCATCTCGAACCACGTTACAATCAATGAACCCGCGATTTAGAGACACATTTCAACTCTGCTGAGATTTGGATTTGGGTCACATAAATGTGCACCCGAGTTAGGGAGAATAAATTATTAAAGGCGCGCCTAAAGCAACTAGCGCATTATTATTTTGGGTGGGGCCGTGAAATTTGCTAAACGGTCCGTCCCGGAATCTAAGTATTTAACACATATATTTTGTGAGGGCTCCGCAATCTGTACATTTTTTATTTGGCGAAGCTAGTCTCGTTTTATTTATTTATTTATTTATTATTTTTTTTTATTTTTTTTAAAAGGATGTCATTTTTACGCCTTTAACAATACTAAACCTTACGGCTTCTTTACAACTAAAATCTCATAACTTGTCAAAAAATTTAATAAAATGAGTTTAGTGAACGAGTGTTTCGGAAGTAGTAACAACAAGTACTAATGCTAATTTTTGTCCGAATGAACTAAGCAAAGGACCCCGAACAAATTAACGTCAAACTTGTGTCATAGAACAACTAGTCAAACTTAATTAAATGACATCAAATAAACAAGAATCACATAACGCAAAATGAGCAAAAATGCATACGATGAAAACATAAGCAGAAAATTATCATACCAATTTCTATATTGCATCTTCGAACATTTAACGTAACATTTCCTTATCTAATACTTGAAGTTTACTAACCTTTGAACCTCGGCAAACTCAGGACGACAAACACGACCCCGACGGAACTCAAGCCGGACCTCACTGGACGAGGAACAACGACGAAACCTCGGACAAACACCTCGACGTACCGGACCTCGACTCAACTTTTGGACTTTGGACTGGAACTCGACTTCAACACAAGGTCGAGCAGCTCACCTCCATGAACTCTGGTTCAGCTAGTGGCGTGAGGATAGGGGAAATAGCCGCAGGGCTGCTTGGGGTTATGGTCGACGCAGCTATGGACGGTCGTTTGTGCAGTGACGACGGGAGTTCAGACAGGAGGAGGGTCGACTGGTGGTGGGTTGTTGACGCAAGGTGATGAGGCTGCAATGGCGGGGAAGCTGACGGGCTGGGGTTGGGTTCTGTGAGTGGTCGCGATGGAGATTGGAGGTGGTAGGCTGGGTAGCGGGCAGCAGTGGTGGTGATATTTTCGTCGTGAGGAAGACGATGGAGTTGGTGCTGGTTATGGCGTTTGGACGTAGGGTCGACGGACAGCGACGACGATGGAGTTGGGTCAGCTGGGGCGTTGCTGGATGGGTAACAATGGTGGTTTGTTGACGGTGGTGATCGTGAGGCGGAGAGGGAGCAGTCCGGGGCGGTTTGAAGGTGGAACGATGGTGGTGGTTTCCTGTTTGCTAGGGTTTTTCGTTGGTTTTGCTAGTGGTTTGGGCGGTTTCAGACGTAAGGAGGAGGGGGTTTGACGGGAGGTTAGGTTGTTGCTGTTAGTCGTGGTGCTGGGGGAAGGTGACGGGGCTGGTGGTTGATGCTCGACGGGGCTGGTGGTTGATGTCGTCACGAGTTGATGTCGTCACGAGTATGTCCCCCAGGCTACACGAGTATATCAAGATGTCGTCAATAAAGACGATAACAAAGGAATCAATATAAGGCCTGAACACCCTGTTCATCAAATCCATAAATGTCGTTGGGGCATTAGTCAAGCCAAATGACATCACCAGGAACTCATAGTGGCCATATCTAGTCCTGAATGCAGTCTTCGGAACATCTGAGTCGCGAATCTTCAGCCGATGATACCCTAACCTCAAGTCAATCTTAGAGAACACCCTAGCACCCTACAACTGGTCAAACAAATCATCACTACGGGGCAATGGATACTTGTTCTTGATGGTGACTTTGTTCAACTTGCGGTAATCAATGCACATCTGCATAGTCCCATCCTTCTTTTTCACAAATAGCACTGCTGCACCCCAAGGCGACACACTGGTCCTAGGAGAAAGATTCATCAGACTAAGATTTCTATCCTAGGAGAAAGTTCATCAGACTAAGATTTCTATCCTAGGAGAAAGTTCATCAGACTAGGTCTCTTTTCTTATCTTAGAAGAAAAATTCATCAGACTAAGATTTTGATCCTAGGAGAAAGATTCATCAGACTAGGTTTTCTATCTTAGGAGAAAGATTCAACAGACTAAGATTTTGATCCTAGAAGAAAGTTCATCAGACTAGGTCTTTTTTTGGTATCTTAGGAGAAAGATTCATCAGAGTAAGATTTGATCCTAGGAGAAAGTTCATCAGACTAGATCTTCTATCTTAGGAGAAAGATTCATCAGACTAAGATTTCTATCCTAGGAGAAAGTTCATCTGACTAGGTGTTCTATCTTAGGAAAAAAATTGAAGATCAATGGCAAGATTTTATGCACAATAGCAGGACAAATAAAGACAAAGATTTGAGAAACTTACCTTTGTCAGCTCTTCTCTTCTTTTCTTTTTCTTCTTTTTTTTGAACCACTTTCTTTGCACTGCTTTGTTCCTGCTGCAACAAAGAAAAATTTGTCAGTTTTGAAAAGAGTGATCGGTTTGTGGCCTTGAGTCTTGGGCAGCTTGGCTTCTACTCAATCAGTTGGAGCCGGCCTCAAAAGACTTTTGTTCTGCACCAACTCTGATTGTTTCACACAAGTACCATTTGTATTTGCAACTCAAACAACCTTATCCTAATTGGAGATCTTTGCTTAGGTGACCTTTTCCGATATCTTGAATGACTTCCTGCTTTTGAGCAATTTGTCTGTCGGAGAGAATCACCAGTTATCTTTCTTGCGCCAAGTAGGCTGACAAGAATCTTTTTTTTTTGGGGAATCCTTTGCATGAATCCTCAAGGTATGTTGACTGTAACAACTGAGTGTGTTGGCCAAATTTACTTTGTGCAACTGAAAAGCTGGTAGCAGATTTTGAAATCTTTTCTTACTTGTTTTGACAAGGGCTGACTCAGAGTGAAGGACACAATGATGCAAAGAAACAAGTATTAACAAAAAATGCTCCTGTCGGAAGGACAGAAGGAAGAATTTTTTTTCTTTTTTTTAAACTAGCCTTAATGATCATGACATGCATTTTGGACTCAACGGCCTGATCTATCAAACTAATCTAATCTTCCCTTTTGCCATTCTTATGAGCTTTGAAGTCGAGCTTGTTTGTGCCAATTTTTCGCATCAGCTTCACTAATCACTTTCAACAAGTAGTGCCCGAGGGGTTTTCACTAAAAAGTCTATCTCATTTATTTATCTCTACTTACTGTCGCCTTACAGTGCCCGAGAGGGTTTTCACTAGTAAGACTTTCTGATTTTTTTTTATTTTCTTTCCTTTTTTTTTGAAACGACTTGGTAGTGTTCTATGTCACGTGACCACCGTTGCTCATTGCATGCTTCCCTTGGCATTCTTAAAGGCATATCGGGAGGTCTTTATTTGGAAGGTTTTTTGGATAGGGTTGGACAAATTGGTCGACATGAAGGCTCAGAGTAGACTCAAAATAATAGGCTTGTAGACTTACAACTCTTGAAATCGACTCTTTCAAAAGTGAAATAAACCTTCTGCCCCAGTTTCAGATACTAGGGATTTATTTTTTGAATTTTTTTTCTTGAAATCTTATTTGGTTGGACCGAACCGTGAGGCTGCCTACGTATCCTTTTTTAAGGAATCAGGTCTAACGTAGTTCATACATCTGACCTAAACTATTTTTCATCTTTCTTTCTATTTTTTTTCTTTTTTCTATTTTTTTCTTTCTTTTCTCTTTTGTTTTTCTATCAAAACAAATTGCCCCAGATTCTATTTTCTAGGGGCATGGACCCTTGACAACTCTTTTTTTTTCTTTTCATTTGAGCTTTTTAAGAATTGCCCTAGTTTATACTATTGGGACATGAACTTTTCTTTTCTTCGTCATTTTCACTTAGAACATTCTAACAGCTGTCCCAGTTTGTACTCTTGGGGCATGAACTTTTTTTTTTCTTTTCCTTTTTTCCCCCTTTTTTTCAATTTTTTTTCATTTTTTTTGACTCTTGACTCTAAACTTGATTCCAAAAGAGGGTGGTCAAAGAAAATAACACAGGCTCAAAAGAGGTGACAAAGGGTATAAAGTGTTTTGGGTAGCAGAAAAAGGGTCTCCCAGCTTCAAGAACGCTAATTATGGTATCCTGTCGCGATCACATCATCGATGAACATGCCTATCTTCTTGGTGTTTCATGGTCACAAGATACTTTATATCCCTTAATGTTAAACTTTCCAACAATCTTCAATTGATTCTTCCCCAAGCCCGATCTTCACAATGATTCGAAGGTGACTTTTACTCGGCCTTAGTTCCCAAGTGTTTCAACTCTTTATTCATCCTCAAAAGTTTTTTTTCTTTTTCCAGTTATCCAATTCCAGATTAAATCAGTTTCTAAGATCTGACCAAAATTTCCGCATGTATGTCATATCATTAGAACTAACGAGAAAAGAACTAGGAACAGAATGACACAAAAGGATAAACTGTATTTTATTGAGTAAAGGATGAAAGGGTTTTACAACTAGACAAGCAACTTAATATACGAGTTACAACCCTAGAATAACCCGAATAGTGAAAATAGCAATAGAACAGATAGACAAGACTCATACAAACAGAATGGAGGGGTAGAAGGGTTTGACTCAACAGAACAAATAAAATCTGGATCACAACCCTGAAATAACCCAGATAACAGAAAAAACATCAAAACAAGCTACAAGATTCCTCCCTAGTGAGGAGAGAATGACTTTTCAATTGCTAAGCTTGACATTTAGCCACAAATTTACTCATCAGAATCACCATGGCCTTCTTCCATTTCAGTCGGCCAGTTCCCGATAGGATTCTCATAATTCACGTCACCAGGCATCATCCCCACAAAGTGTGCATCATCATGTGCAGGTAAACGATTCAACGTGATATTCTAGGTGACACTGTCTTGGATCATAATCAGGTTCTCTTGGATCATCCTTTCTATTTCTCTTTTCAAATCCCGACAGCTTTCAACATTGTGCCCCTGAGCATTGGAATGGTATTCACACCTTTTAGAAGGGTTAAAGCTTCTTTCACGTGGGTCTACATGATTTGGAGGAATGGGTGCAATCATGTCAAGCTGCTTTAATTTTTCAAACAAGCTTGCATAAGACTCCCCTATTGGTGTAAAATTATCTTTCAATCTTTATTTTTCGTTATACTCCTGGCTTGGATGTGGGTTATAGGGCATTTGAAAATTTGGTAGAGGCTGGTAGAGATTTTGCGATGCTCGTGCTCGCCTTCTGAGGTATTTTGGCGGCCGGACAACATACTGAGGGGGAGCAACATGGTATTGTGAGTTCTGAGGTGGATAGTAGAGCTGAGGAGCATCATCGGAAAACAAACGAGGCTGATCATACCTTCGAGATGTTCTCCTAGGACCTCTTCCTGACCCTGATGTCATCATGATTTCTTCATCTGTCTCATTCGTGTCACCAGATTCAATTTGGACAGCCTGAGCTACAGCTTTGAGAGTTGCTTGACTTACAATTCTGCCTGTCTTAAGGGCATTCTCTACCATTTCTCCCATTTTGATTGCTTCCAAGAAGGATTTGCCAACTGCGAACATCATGTTTTGAAAGTAATCTGGCTCTTGCGCTTGAAGGAAGATAGTGATTAGCTCGTGGTCATCCATGGGTGGCTTAGCTCGAGCTGCCTGCTCTCTCCATTTAATGGCATATTCCCTGAAGCTTTCACTTGGTTTCTTTTTCAGGTTTGAAAGGGAATTGCGATCTAGGGCGATGTCGATGTTGTATTGAAACTGTTTGACAAAGGCTCGTGCCATGTCATCCTAGACGTACCAGCGAGATGTGTCTTGATCCAAAAACCATTCAGATGCTACTCCCGTGAGGCTTTCTCCAAAATAAGCTATTAGCAATTCTTCATTTCTTCCCACACCTCTCAGTTGATTGCAATACCTTTTCAGGTGGGCTATGAGGTCTCCATGTCCATCATACTTTTCAAATTTGGAAGTCTTCAAACTAGGCGGCAAGTGGACATCAGGGAACATACATAGATCTTTGAAGGCAACACTCTTTTGACCTGCCAATCCTTGCATGTTTTTCAACCGTTGTTCTAAGATTTTCACTCTTTGGGTCATTTCTTCCTGTACCATCTTTCGGGCAGGCTTCTCAATGTTTGCAGGAAGATCAAACGAGTATGAATGGTACTCAGGAGAGTGATACTGCTCTTGCTGGGTAGCAAATTGTGACTCATGACAAGGCTGTCCTTGGCCATTGGCCCATGCTTAACTCATTTTGGTCATTTGTTGTTTCAGCATTCTATTTTCCCCAACCATAGTAGACTCTTGTTGAACCCTCTGACCCTTAGTCTCTTTAGCACTTGTAACAACTTCGATGTCAGTTATCATTTTCCTTGAATCTTGTGTTTCCAGCTTACCACAAACCGACCACCTCAACTTTCTTCATAATTCAAAACAAAACATGTTAGAATGGACTCAGTCGGTCCTTATTATTATAAATATTTTTTTTCTTTTTTTTCATTTTATTTTTTTTCTTTTCCATTTTTTCATCTTTTCTTTTGTTTTGGTTGATCGAACCTGATGTGGGTTGCCTACGTATCACGTGGGAACATGAATTAGATCTTGCATAGTTCGGGAAGATCAGGAATAAAGTAAATAAACTAACCTTTTTTTTGATTTTGAAATAATTTTTTTTTCACTTTTTTTTCAAAAGAAAGACTTACAAATAAGAAAGAGAATATTTTTGGATTTTAATTTTTCTTCAGCATTTTTGCAAAGAAGACTTCTAAAGAAGAAATATTTTTTTTCTTTTGCATTTATGAATTTTTATTTTAAAGTTAGGAAAAAAGTACTTTGAAAGAAAAAGAAAAATATTTTGAATCTTGAATTTTCTTTTCAATTTTCGAAAGAAGAATGAATTTTTTTTTTGTATTTTTGATTTTGAGAAGAAATTAAAAGAAAATATTTTTTGTATTTTTTAAAAATTAGGATCTCAAAGAAAAGCTTTTCTAAAGAAGAAAGTAAAAGAAAATATTTTTGAATTTTTTTAAAAAAAATTGGGGTCTTAAAAGAAAGACTTTTCTAAAAAAAGGAAGCAATGAAAATATTTTTTGAATTTTTTGAAAATTGGGGTCTTAAAAGAAAGACTGTTTATAGAAGGAAGCAAAGGATTTTTTTTTGGGATTTTTTGAAAATTATGTCTCAAAGAAAGACGAAAATATTTTTTTGGATTTTTGAAAATGGTGTCTCAAAGAAAGACTTTTCTAAAGAAGGAAATAAATGAAGATATTGTTTTTTGATTTTTTGAAAATTGTGGGTCAGAACCGATAAAGTTTGCCTACGTATCTCACATCCGGTGAGAATCAGACCCGCGTAGTTCTCCCGTTTTGACGGAATACAAGAAACATGGCAGTTGAAATTTTTTTGCTCATTTTGAAATGGCTTTTTTTTTTCTTCCTTTTTTTTCAGAATTTTGGCAAAGTTTCGGGACATTTTCAAATACCGAAATTTTTAGACACTAGGTAAATTTCCTCTTCTACCTCAACCTTGATTTTTTCCTTTATTAACCGGTCAACATGCAAGCCGAAATAAATAAATAATCACATAGCACGTAGGATGCATCAGGATGGTCTTTATTTTGGGTACACCTATCCTAGGCGGACCCAACCCCTATGTTGAGTCCCCAAGGTCAAATGCACGTGATGCAAATAATCGTTATTAATAGGAATCCGTCATGAGGCTGCGTTATTCAAGGTTTCAAACTTGGGGTTTGTGGTCTAGACTTGGATTACCCGAGCGGACAACTGGGGTCGAGGAAGGGGCAACGTACCGGGAGCACTAAAGTCTGCCCGGCCTTGTTGCTTGCCCAACCCCGCTCTATTTGGTATAATTTCTGCAGAAAAGCGGGCTACGCGAACGTATGCACCATTTTCAGAAGACTCAGAAAGGTGGCGTAAGAAGACAGTTATGTACAATTAAAACAATATTAAAGCAGTAAATAGACATCAATTAGCGCAAAAAGGTTCACAAATTACAGTAATATCAACAATAAATAAAGCCAAGCACAAATCCTTAACAAGCTCGAATTCTGAACCCTGAACCAGAGATTCTGGGTTCTTATCCCCAGCAGAGTTGCTAGAGTTGTCACACCTCCTTTTTACCGCCCCGAGAGGGGTATAAGGAAGTTTTTCTACTTTAAGTGACATTATTCGAAATGAGATTATTTAAATAATTACAGAGTCGCCAATTGGAATAAATTACGGTGTTCCAAGTCACCGATTTATTTTAAATCCCAAATCGAGGAAGTTTTTATTTTAAAAGAGTCTGCAAACCAGAAATTCTAAGTAAGAAATTCTGTTAACCCGGGGGAAGGTGTTAGGCACCCCCGGATTCCGTGATTCTAGAACGATCGCTTTGATCATACTTGGCTTATTAAATTATCTAATTACTGATTTTTGAACCTATGTGCATTTACCTCTTACTGCTTTTAAATGAGAAAAATTATCTTGAAACGAGTTACGCGTACGTATACCCGCTTGTTTGGCGCATCAAAAATCATGTCACGCGAACGTGTCCACAATTAATAACGTTTTATTATTATTAAGAAGGTTTGGCCAAAGTTGCGCGAACGCATACTCCGGTTTTATTTTTTAAATCGTAATTGTGTCACGCGAACATGTGCACAATCACGGTTATAGATTAAATGTGCATGCCTACAAGCTTTATTTCTACGGATATTCACGGTCCGTTAAATTAATTTCCTAAGGTTTTAGCTATCATGAATCTATTCACCCATGTTGGTATCAAATATTCTTGCTGTTCAACTTAGCGTCTTGAACCATTCCAAGGTATCCCTCAACATCATGGATTTTCAGTAACTTTATTTTCACACCAAAACTCATAAAAGACTAATTTAAACATAGAACATCAGCACAAAAAAAAAAAAAACCCTCACGAAAACTTGCACATACACACCAAAATCAACATATACATCAATAATTAACATTCCAAGGACAAGAATCAATAATTTCAATAAACTGGAAAAGAAAGAGAGGTTAATATGTTTATATAAATGGACCTTTTATGAGTGTATATGAACGTTAAAACTTCTGTAACTCAACGATCGAACTGAGAATAAACAGCGACGCAGAACCGAAGCGGCGACCAGAGCTTTTGACGGTGAACCCGGACGGAAATGGCAACCTCGAACAGAAATTTTTCCGGCCACCTCGACTATCCTTCTCTCAAGTCGAGATACAGCACTCGAAGGCAACGAAGCTGGAAACGTGAGTGTGTGTGTTTTTCGACGTGAGTGTGTGTGTGTGTGCGTGTTTGAAGTGGAAAAATCACTGACAAGATCTACTCCCTTTTTATTCTTTCAAATGAGAGTCAATGATCCCTTTTCAAAATTCATGCCCATGGCTGCTGTTCTTTGTTTTCAGAAAAGAGATGATTCTCTAACAAAGTAGGGCGCTAGGTTTTTTAATTCTTTTGTGTAGTATCGTTCAAAGCTTTTCTTTTGATTTTTTCAGAAGACAACGACGGATCTCATGGGTTTTTAGGTGTATAGGGTCTAAAAATATAGGAAAAATCTAATCCTGGTTATTAGGTCTTAGCTAGGTTAAATAGAGCTAGGGTTATTTTAATGGTAGGGAATGAGTATTGGGCTAAAATAATTGGCCTGGGGTAATTTGGGATTTTTGGGCTTCAAGTTAAGGTGGCCCAAACAAAATTGAAAGACCAAGTCTATTTCTTTTCCTTTGTTTTTCTTTTGATTTCAAAAATCTAATTGAATTAACTAAACAAGCTAAATGAGATCCTAAATTAGGCTCTACCTTATATTAATTTGTAAAGTTAATCTTATTTTTACTAATTTAAACCTAAAAGCCAAAATGTGGACATGACTATTGTGGCAATTTTTTGTGATTTTTGTTTAATGAATGCAATTAAATTCCTAAATGCAAATTGGACCCAAAATGATATGAAATTAAATGTGACATTTTTAATGATTTTTCTATGATTTTAAAAATATTAAAAATGCATGAAATACAACTAAATAAAGAAAAACTTCTAAAAATCAATTAAAATTATTTTTGGCCTATTTTTAGAAGTTATTTTCATGTAAGGCAAAAATCACGTGCTCACAGACGGCGTGATACAGAGATAACCAATCCATGCCCATGATGACCTCAAAATCAATCATGTCAAGCAGCGGAAGATCTGCCCTAGTCTCAAAACCACAGAAAGTAACCACACAAGACCTGTAGATCCGATCCACAACCACAAAATCACCCACAGGAGTGGACACATGAACAAGAACACCCAAAGGCTCAGGAGAAATAACCAGGAAACGAGCAAACAGAGATGACACATATGAATAAGTAGACCCCGGATCAAATAATACCGAAGCATCCTTACCACCAACGGAAATAATACCTATGATGACGGTATCTGAGGCCAATGCATCTGGCCTGGCTGGAAGGGCATAGAATCTAACTGGAGCACCGACTGTTTGGCCTCCACCTGACTGAGTAGTAGCTGACTGACCTCCCCCTGCTGGCCTCCACCCCTGGGACGATCTCTACCCGTCTATCCTCCACCTCTAGGTGGCTGGGCCGCTGGTGCTGGGGTCATGGGCTGCTGCCCCTGTTATACTGCCTTGCCCCTAAGCCTGGGGAAGTATCTCCTCATGTGTCCCGTGGCCCCGCACTCAAAATAACGTGGTGTGACGACCTGCTGTCCGAATGGCTGAATCTGAATACCAGAAGATCCACTAGAAGAAGCCTGAATAGCCGGTGGGCGGTATGAACTCTCCGACATATCACTGAAATAAGAACTGGAAGAATCTGGAGGACTTGGATACCCACTGGATGAACCCTGAATAGCTGGCGGGCGATAAGAGCTCTCTGGCATGACATTAAAATAAGAGCGCGCTGGAGCACCCCGAGTAGGTAGTGGTGCTGAAATTGGGGGCCTACTCGGGTGACCCCTCCCAAACTGACCTCTACCCCTAGCTGGGGCTCCTTTGAACTCTCCCGAGAATCTGGCCCTCTTATCCTGCTGCATCTGCTCCCTACCCCTCAGACGATAACCCTCAATCCTCAAGCAATCTCCGTACACTCTCTGCCTCTGTGGGAAGTATCATAAGTGCATGGCGAGACAACTCAGAGAACCTCGCCTCATAATCGGTCATCGACATCTAACCCTGCTCTAGATGCTCAAACTGATGATGCAGCTCTTCCCTCTCAGAGGGTGGAATGTACCGATCATGGAATAACTGAGTGAACTGACCCTAAGTGAGGGGAGGAGCACCTGCTGGCCTGCTAAGTGCATAAGACTGCCACCATCTACGGGCCCTACCCTCTAGCTGAAAAGTAGTGAAGTCGACTCCATGTGACTCCAATATCCTCATGTTGTGCACTCTATCCCTGCACCTGTCAATGAAATCATGGGCATCCTCATGACGCTCACCCCCGAAGACTGGAGGGTGCAACCTGGTCCATCTGTCCAATAATTTCTGCGGATCGCCGTCCACAACTAGCCTGGGCTGGGGTGCCACTGCACCAACTGGCTGAACCCCTTCCACGGGTAGTGCACCCGGAGTCTGATAAACTGCGGCTGTATGACCTGGAGCCTGAGCGGTAGGGGTCTGTGCTCCCCCTCCTACCTGTGAGATAGCTGGATCTGCTGGAAATAAACCAACCTGAGTTATAGTATCCATGAACTGAAGCATGCAGCCCATGAACCCTTGAAATCCCGGTGCTGTCATGAAATAAACCGGGGTAGGCTCAGCTGCGGGCACCTCGCCCTTATCCTCAATGATCAGATCCCTCGCAGGATCTGCTGGTGGTACAACTGGAATGGCTCTAGGATGCACTCTCCCCCTACCACGGGCCAGTGCCCTCCCCTGGTCTCTACTTCGGCCTCTAGCAACGGGGGGGACAACTCCTTCCGGGTCTGGAACATCGGCGGTACAAGTCCTCACCATCTGTGAGAGAATAGGAGAGGGAAAATTTAGTACACTGACCACTGCATGATGGAAATGAATAAAGAGTAGTCTTTCCTAATACCCTATAGCCTCTCGAGGATAAATACATACGTCTCCGTACCGATCTACAAGACTCTATTAGGTTTGCCCATAACTTGTGAGACCTATGTGTACCTAGTGCTCTGATACCATGTTGTCACGACCCATTTTTCCTAATAGGTCATGATGACGCCCGACACCATTGTCAGGCCAGCCAATGCGGAAATGTGATTAAGTTCTCATTTTACTTTTCCCAAAAAAATAAT
Source organism: Nicotiana sylvestris (assembly GCF_000393655.2). Taxonomy (NCBI): domain Eukaryota; kingdom Viridiplantae; phylum Streptophyta; class Magnoliopsida; order Solanales; family Solanaceae; genus Nicotiana; species Nicotiana sylvestris. The sequence continues at coordinate 20,073,736 of NC_091067.1, read as the reverse complement.
TATAATAGATTTTCAATTAAAGTGAAGACCAATAGCGATCTATAATGTATCAAAATGATTATACAACCCAAAAATAAATGTCTACTACTGCGTGAGAGCCTTGTTGATTATACTGATATTGATATGAGGCTGAGGGCCTAGATTTGATGATACGAGATCGCTTGGTATTGCGCTTTGGTTCTAAGAGCCCCTCCGAAGTCTGTACACCCCAGTGAGCGCCGTCGACGATAAATAAATATGGATGGCTCGAGTTGCAAGCCGCAGTGGGTACTGGAATGTACCATCATATGCATTGCATTGCATTCATGTATTTGTCGCATTAACTGTTGTTCTGTTGTTAATTTTCCCATATTACTGTATCATTGGGTTATAATTTACTTTGTGTATTTATGTGATTTCTTACTTTTAGTATGTATTTATGCTTATTACTCACTGGGTCGGAGTACTCACTTTACTCCCTGCACCTTGCGTGCAGATCTAGGTTCTTCCCAGGTTGAGTAGATCCGGTCTGGTTGAGCAAAGACATTTCAGGGAGTTTCAAGGTAGCTGCATGGCGTTCGTATCCTTGGATTCCTCCCTTATATCCTTATTTCTTTTGTTTTCGCATTTCTACTTTTAGGCAGAGTCTGTAGTAGGTTGGAATTATGTATTTAGAGGCTCAGATTGGTGATACCGGGTCCTAGATGGAACTATGTTCAGTATTTCTGGTTAATTTCTGCACTTTATCCGTAATTCTAGACTTTTAATATAATGTGTTAGTATTTTTCCCCTGTGTTATTTATCTGAAAGCTACTTAAGTATTGGGAATTCTTGTAACAAGGTCGGGCTTGCCTAGTAGTGTGCTGGGCGCCATCATGACCGGGTTGGGGTCGTGACAACTATGGAGTGTAACATCATCGTAATGTAATACTTCAGGGCAAAACATCGTCGTAATATAATACTGCAGGGCGTAACATCATCATAATATAATAATGGGGGCGTAATATCAACGTAATACTGTGGGGCGTTACATTATTCCCCCCTTTGAAATATTCGTCCTCGGATGTTGATTGATGCACTTATCATTCTCATAACCCATAGCTCTTGAAAATATTTAATATTCTCCTTTCTATTTAGGCAGATGTTCTTTGAATAAATCCAGAGGCCAGGGCACTCCCCCCTTTAAGCATTTTTCTCACACAACGACTTGTATTCGGAACCTTCTAATCTTGTAATTGTTGCTACCTTCTATCATGCAGCATGTACGGCTCTAACTTTGCATGCCTATGCGACGCTTCTCTCCTCTTTCCCCCAGCTCCTAGCCAATCTCTAGGCCTCACTTTGTGAACATATATAAAAATATGTCAAGTTGTTCCTCTGGGCGTCATTAGCTTTACCATATCTAAGTAGGCCATACTGTACCATAACTCTTACTTCGATTTATTGTTACTAAGGTCTGCTACCAAACTCCAGGTTACTCTCGTTGCTTATCCTATATGTATAAATCTAAGTCCTTTAATGTTTCTTCATTATCGTTCATCTTAAGCATGATTGCCTAATCTCATCCCATACTTTGTAACTTTTATCCATCCATTCTTGATTCACCTCAATGTTGATCTGCAATCTACTACTGATAACTTGAAACTTCTTACGTAATACATTGTCACTAGGGCTTACATCTCATATCTGAAGTGATTAGACTGATCCACCTAGGGGCGATACTATACTTCCATAACCATATTTCATAGCATCCCAACGTGATTCATCCTTTAAGGGTTATTCTAATCATGTACAAATCATGAAATCCCCTTTTTCTTCAAATCATAACTCAATCGAAGGCCCAGACATCATCCTTTATCTACCACAATTACACCCTTTTTCTACTACCAGGGCAGTATTCTATCTCTTCTAAATGCCACTAGTCTTAGACTCTGTTGAGTTCATTTAAGCTATACTAAGCTTTGCATAACTTAGAGAAATCATCATCTCTTCTTGTTTTTATGGGCTTAATCTCGAGTACTTATCTATTCTCGTCACCTTCTCACTCGCCCTTTCTTATCCTTACTCCTTTCCTAAAACCTTGTCACTCTACCATACTTTAGCTTGCAACCTTCCTTCACCTTGCCTGCACCAAAGATTTCCTTGTGTTATTCTGTAACACCAAGCGAGACATCACATCATCTCTAACTCTTCTTTACTCTCGTAATTAGGTTTTTCGATACCTAGAAACCATAGGCTGGAAAATATGCCACTGACGCCGCCGCTATCATTCCCGGATATTGAATCCCTACACTTTTAGCCTTCTATCTAAAGTAAGGACTATTCCCAACCTTGTGCATTTGAGTATCTCGTATGTTGTCCACCTTTACCTTACTTATCTTAATGTCTCACATCATATCTTCTATCTTTTTCATGACCTCCCTTCCACATAGATATAATTCACATCTACAACTTGAAGCTCTCTTATAATACTTACACCTCTAGTGCATACACAATCTGGTGGTAGCTCCATACTGACTTTTTATGAGGCTGGTACTCTTCTAACTTGATATATTGTAGGGCCTTTATAGAATATAGTTGTTCTACTATCTTTCTTGTGCCTCTGATATTAATGATGTTCCTGCAATATTCTCAATCATGATTTCTATAATTGTCTGGGGCCAATAATAAGACTCCTGATTTACTTGGTTGATGTAACTCTTTAGTTTCCTCTTCCTTCTGATCAGCCTTTATGCATGCTTAAGCTATCTTCCAATCTGCGGCCCGTGGCATTAGACATTATTTTAGCCTTTTATGGACGCTATGGAATATCCATGATACAGTCTTCTAATGATTCAATCCTTTGTCTATGACCTCGACTCAATTCTTTCTTTTAACTTATACCGGAGTCTTTTAACGGTTGTATGATTGTCAACATATATGTTGCATGGATAATACTCTGAAATCTTGAGTGCATTCATAACGTAACTAACTCTTGATCATTGATTGAATAATTACTTTCGCTCCTTCTCAGCTTTCTTTAAACATAAGCTATTACTTTTCCTGGTCTCTCTGCCCCTTTGTTGCTTGCATACTTAGCTTATCTTAGTGCCCACACATATTGGAATTCCATACAACCCATATGATCTTGAATATCACCCTTTGATTCGTTTCTTCTTCCTGTTTATTAGCCACGATAGGTGCCGCTTTCTTATGGAGTGCATACAATGTCGTTGTGAGACTGTTGTTATAAGACCATTTCCTTTTTAGGTCATTGTGCTTAGGTTGAAGAATTCTTCCTTATTTCCCCAGCTAGTCTTTCATGGTAGTAATTAGGGAGGACCCTCTGATTCTTGTAAAGTCGCGAGCTTGTTATATTGTATACCCGAATTTTTTTTGATGTTCTTACACGCCTATAAATATTCGTAGTTACATACCTTTATGTACTTGTGCTCATGCGGTTGCTTCTGAATTGAAGTTTTGACTGTCTTCCTAGTAACATTCTCTTTTATTTCCATAATACTCACACAATACCTTTAACTACCCCAACTCCTATCTAAATATTTTTCAAGGGTTCCGATTTCATATCTGTGAGACTGAATTTCCCATATTGAGGTTCATTATGTTTATCTTGCATGATCTGTTGATTTAACTATAACCTTTTCTCTAGCCATAACTAGACACTTTCTGAATCAACTACTAACTACTCGTTGATCCATTCTCATATCAATAATCCGCGTAATCTTTCTTTGGTTATTTCCTTTGTTTAACTTACATCTTGCGCTGGCTCTTTATTTATCAATAACATCCTTAGTAGGAACCCTTACTTCCTTTCATTGGTGTTGTGCTTGCTTAATGTTGGAATCATAGCATATACGTAGGAGAATAAGTGTAATCTCATTCCTTTTTCTTTTCTACCGCATTCTTCCTTTATCATTTCATGATTACTAGACCCACTTAATTCTAACATCATGCTACATCACTCCATATACCCCCCTTTAGGGAAGTACTAAGATTTAGAGCTACGACAATCTACCTATAGATGTTTTACATCTTTATCTTTGTCATCTTTTCACATCATTGATGATCCTTACTCGCCTTGTTGTAATCCTTCTGCACCAAGGATAACGAAATTCCTTACTCACGAGGGTGACACTTAGTGTAACTTGCACATAGTCCCTTAAGCTTAACTTTGCTCACATTGCTTGCTTTAGGGAAGCGTCTTACTGAATGACCTTTAAGGGTTATTCTTCTGTCGTCCATTCTATTATCGTCGGAATGAAATCTCTTAAATTCTCATGATGCCGACTATTATCAAATCACTCAGTCCTAATTCATGTTTATTTTATCTTATTCACCAGTCCATACTGGTTTCTATTATTCTGAGGTCTAACTTTTCCTTTTGATAGTCGCATTGGAGTCACGAACTTATTTCTCGAAATAAGGTTATGACTTTATGGCCTATACTCTTTTGTTGTCTCGAGGCCTATCACCTCTTGTCTTTTCCTTTACTTGATTATAGATTCTATAATCTTGTCATCTTTTTGATCTACCATTGTCATCAATAAATCACATTGTTACGCCCCGCAATATTACGTCAATATTACATCCCACAGTATTAAACTGCAATGATGTTGCACCCTATAATATTTTACGGTGTATTTGTCGTAAGGTAATTGACATCAGTCCCAAGAAAATATTATTTGGAGATTATAAGGATTATGATATTTCACAAGTGATTAGTAAATTCATGAAGGTGAAAAGGGGAGTCAGTCTAAGAAAATGAATTTTGTCAAAGTTTGGCATTGTGGGATAAAATATGGCCCGAGCTAAAATTACCCGGTATTTATTGACTAGTGTCATATAAAGTACCATATGACCATGATAGTAAGGTGTATAAGGTATGTGAAAAGTAGGTAGTATTTTAAATTAGTGGAAATAATTCTCAATTATGCGGGTAATAGATTAATTACCGGATTACGAAACATTACCCGATTAACTAATAAGAGGACAAAAATTTAATCAATTATCCAAAGCATGAACGTGACAGTAGTACACCATGCAAACATATGACTAATGAGTCATATGTCTTAGTGGCTAAAACGTGTAAGCCACCTAAAGTTCAATGCAAAAATATTACCTATGACTATTGCTATCAGCAACCCCGTTTTTTTGCCCTTTTAACGTTTTCACCTATTCTTGGTGTAAGTCTTGATTAAATTATCTAAATTTAAGTGTTCCTTTCATTTTCTTACCTCCGAAAAAAAAAGGTTTCTTTCTTGAGGAATTTCAGCCAAAGGGGTACAACAATTTATTGGAATTTCTAAGATTTATCATTTTATTAAGTATGACATAGTATAATGGATTTAGAATCTTGGACTTGTCTATTTACTTCTTCAAAGCGTCAGATCAGATGCTAAGATTTACATTGGATTTAAAGTGTGATAATATTGATTAGCTTGCTAAGTATGGATGAAATTCTTAAACAATATTTCACATGAATCCTTTACAAAGTGAAATAATCTGCAACGTGATTTTGCTTCAACAAAGTTTCATACGGAGTTTTCCCTACTCCAAGTATGTTAAAGCCCTCCCTTTTTTCTTTTGGCATGGTCCAAATTATACTAAAGAAACGAGCAAATACACAATTTTCTATAAGTTACTCTATTCATAGAAATAGTAGGGGTGTATATTCTTGATTCCCCATGAGAATTATTATTATCTTCTGTTCATGGGTCTCAGAATAATACGTAGTTGGAAAGTTTATCTGGAAGGAATATCGAGATTATTATGTATTTTTCATGCATTTCACTCATTTATACATGTGCATTGACTCATGACCAAATGACGTTATATATATATATATATATATATATATATATGGGAAAAGGTTACGGCGTTATATACGCACCACCACCTGATCAGCTGGTATATGATGATGATGTTGCCCACAGTGGCTGAAATATGATTCAAACGGCGTTATATACGCATATATATATATGTATACACTCAAACGGCGTTATATACACGTATATATATATATATATATATATATATATATATATATATATATATATATATATATATATATATATATATATATATATATATATATATATATATATATATATATATATATATATATATGTATATGTATATAGGATATGGGAAAGGTTATGGTGTTATATACGCACCACCACCTGATCAGCTGGAATACGATGATGATTTTGCCCACAGTGGCCTATATGATATGATGGGATGCCCTCAGAGGCTGATGATGTTATGAAACATGTATCTATGTACGACATGATATTCTTACGCATATGTATGACGCTAAAAGTAATTTATGATTTACAAAGTTATTCAGACTTACAGGTTGAGTCATGTACTCCATATTTATTCCATGTCTCTTATGTACTTATTTACATGCCTTACATACTCGGTACATTATTCGTACTAACGTCCCTTTTGCCTGGGGATGCTGCGCTTCATGCCCGCAGGTCCTGATAGACAGGTCGAGAGCCCTCCAAGTAGGCTATCAGCTCAGCAGAAGATGTTGGTGCGCTCCATTTTGCTTCTTGTCGTTTACGCAGTTGCTCTGTGAATAAATTCAAAGTCTAGAATATTCTCCCCTTTAGTCTTTTTACTCATATTATGACCTGTGGTCGGAATCTTTCTAATCATTGTTACATCCCGTACTTTTCTACAGAAGATTTGTGACCGTAAGACCCTGTAAGATGACCAAGCCTTCAAATCGTTGAACTCGCATAACCAAAATGCAGTAAGAAGGGATGAAATCAAATCAACATGCTGATGACATTTTAAGTTTATCTTTTGAATGATCTTATCTGAAATGATATCGAGGATCATACCTATATGTTCAAGTGCAAGTAGCTTATGTATATCTATCTGCTGATTGTCAAATATATATATACACCTTTACTATTGCAAACCTTTTTCATTTTGATATGGTATATATTTATATTGAGTGAAACATTTTTGCAAATTTTTTGAAAAATATGATTTTGTATAGTTATTAATATTACTACTTTCGTATATATTTTATACTAGATTCTCTGCACGTGCGTTGCACGTGTATAACGAATTATGTAATACACAATTTTATAACATAATACTAATATTATTAAAAGAAATATTTGATTAAATAATTAGACATAAAATAGTGAAGTACAAGTTTACGTGAATGATCGATGTGGATCATAGTGTGTTGACCTATTTGTCGAGGTCAAGATGATTGGATATTATTAAAATTTATACAAATAAAAATTAAACTTTAATTAGAAACATATGATATTTTTACTCAAAATTTAATTTTATGAAGTGCACACATGCAATGAAGCATATCTCACCTAATAACAATACCCATGGAGTATGTTTCTTTCATCCATTTTTGATGTTCTATCATGATTAGGACTCTTGTTGTAGACAGTGATATCCCTCTTGAATGTGCAATGTAAAGTTTGTTATATGACAAAACATGAAAAAATTATACTGTACATATAAGGTAAAATTTATTTTGTATCTCTATATATTATATTTTGAATTCCCCTGGCACAATTCAACAGCATAATTGAGTGGTCAAGAGATTCTAAACCTTTATAAGATCATTAGTTCAATTTTTCCCATTAATCACATTTTCTTTTATTTTGAACCCCTTAATGTTAATCCTGCATCCCCTACTGGTGGGGGAACGTGGAAAACATTAAGATAACTGTCACGATCCCAGTTCGCCCTCCGTGAACATGTCGTGACGACACCTCGTCGCTACGACTAGGTAAGCTTAACAATGCAGAATTTAACCAATAGCGGAAGAAAATATTTAAACTGAACCAGTAAAATAAATCAATGTTCAAGGTGCCGCCTGGCACATACAATAACAACTCTCATAGCTAATCAAGTTCCCAAAACCCAGAATCTCACAAATCACAAGCTAAGGGATACATAAGAGGCTCTGACTCGATAATATCTATACCAGGAAAAATACTGAAAGAACAATACTTATTACAGAAAGCTGGAAAGAGGCTCCTCGGTCTGCGAAAGCAGCAGATATACCTCGAAGTCTCTACCGATACGCCACCTTCCAAGGCTGACGAACTGAATGGGAGTACCTGTATCTGCACAACAAAAGTGTGAAGAAGAGTAGCATGAGCACACCAAAGAGGTACCCAGTAAGTATCAAGACTAACCTCGGTGGAGTAGTGACGAGGAACAGTCAAGACACCTACCGGTCAATAAACAATATAATCATAGGAATAACGGAAACGATATATAATTATGTAAGGGCGGCATAAATGACTAAAAATGCTACAATTTACAATAAGGGAAAATGCAACAAGTAGCAACGAGAATATATATTGAATGATGATACGAATGACGGCAGAATCACGATCCCAATCCTAAGATCACAATATAGCAAGGGTAAAAACAAGTCAACAACTCACATCCCACGATGATGTTCACATAAATTCTTATTCAGCTCTTTTCACAATTTTTCCAGGTCACGGACAAACCACAACTCGCTCAAACCCAGCGTCTAAAATCTAACACTTGGCATCCTCTGCCCCATCGGTTTCACGGTCATGCTGGCAACTAACGGGCTAACTAGGGCCACTCTCACATATATAATGGATACACTAGGGCGTACCTCCACCATTAGCAAAATCAGGAGGAATTCATATCTAATAGGGAGTCAACAACAAAAACAATAACGTCCCGGCAAGGGAGTCAACAATAGAAGACAATAACATCCCGGCAAGGGAGTCAACAATAGAAACAACAACGTCCCGACAAGGGAGTCAACAACAAAAACAATAACGTCCCGGCAAGGGAGTCAACAATAGAAATAATAACGTCCTGGCAAGGGAATCGACAATACATAATAAGGTCACGGAAAAACCACAAAAAGCACAATAACCTCAACCACATAACAAGACATAATAAGTGCGCAATAACCACACCGGTAACCACAACAGCTGGACATGTAATGTATTTGCACGAAGTCACAGATGAACTTAAAATCAAGGAGTATCCAAACAATAAGGAAGTTAACATGAATCAACTAATTATAATTAAGGAAGTATCAACTAATCATAAGATATCTAACTTCTTTCCAATTAAGAGCAATTAATTACGTGAGATATAACATTTATGATTTCCAAATAAAGGCGAGCAGTTAGGACGGATAATATGACTATAGAAGGGTAATTGTCTTCAGTTAAACAAGTAAAAGTCAATTAGGCAGCAAGAACAAATCAAGAAGAGCAAATAAATTCCAAGTAAGACGTGTAGAGGTGAAACTAATAACAGGGAACTCAATTGTATCGAGGATCACTTCATACTCAATGATGATAAGGGTCTAAGAGCCAAAAGGATCAATTTACCACAAATAAATCCGTGCACACACTCGTCACCTCGCGTGCAAGGAATACAATCAACATAGAAGACCCAAATCCTAAGGGGAAGTCCCCCACACAAGGTTAGGCAAGATACTTACCTCAAACCGGCTACAATCAACTAGCAACCACGTTCTTGCCATGAGTATTCGACTCCAAATGGCCCAAATCTATTCAATTCAATCACACATTATAAATAACATCTCAAGCAACTGATTTTACAATTTAATTCAAAGCTAAAGTGCGAAATTAGATAAAATGACCAAAATGCCCCTCAGGCCAACATTTCGGAATCGAATAAATTTAACATTTTCAGTACCCTCGTACTCTCACGAGTCTAACCATGTAAAAATCTCTCAAATCGGAGGTCAAATACTCCCTTAAAACTCAATAATTTAGTCTATGAAGTTCTACCCATTTTACATTCAAAAACTGAAATTGAAGGATGAAATTAAGAGGAGATTCATGGAAGTTGGTCTAAATTGAGTGAGAAACACTTACCCAAGTTGCCCAGGTAAAAATCCCTTCAAAAATTGCCAAGAACCGAGCTCCATAAGTCAAAAATGTGAATAAATGGTGAAACCCTCGAATTTGGGATTTAAATATGTCTGCCCGACAAGTGAGGCTTGCTCAGTTGGTAAACACCTCCACCTATGACCGTTAGGTCCTGGGATCGAGTCACCCTGGAGGTTAAGTGTGAAAACACTATAGATCCTCCTAATTTGGGAGGGAAATAAAAAAAATTGCCTGCCCAGATTTTGTTCTATGCGATCGCATAGAGAAAAATTTGAAGGCCAGAAAAGAAGCCTATGCGAACGCATATGGGATCATGCGATCACAGGAGAGGAGGAAACATGACTATGCAATCGCGAACAAGGCAATGAGATCGCATAGAAGGAATTGGAACCCTTATGGAATACACTTATGTGATCACGGAGGTGATGATGCGATCGCATAGAAGAAATTGATGCTGCCCAAAATTTGTGCTATGCGATCGCGGGACAAGCAATACGATCGCATAGAAGGAAATACCAGATAGCAGATCAACAGTTCAAAAAGGAGGAAAAAGGATCCATAGCCCATCCGAAACACCCCCGAGGCCCCCGGGACCCCGTCTAATGACACACACAAGTCATATAACCTAACACGGACTCGCTCGAAGTTTCAAATCACATAAAACAACATCGAAACGACAAATCAAACCAAAAATCAAGCTTATGAGCTTCCAAATCTTCAAATAACGAATCTCATACCGAAACCTATCAATTCAACTCGGAATGACGTCAAATTTTGCAGACAAGTTCAAAATAACATAACGGAGCTTCTACAACTCTCGGAATCGCATTCCGACCTCGATATCCGAAAAGTCAACTGTGGGTCAAACTTCTTCCTTTTCTAACTTCAATCTTCGCCCAAATACCTCAATTCACTCTACGGACCTCCAAATCTGAATCCGGACGCGCGTCTAAGTCCAAAATCACCATACAAAGCTGTTGAGATCATCCACGACCCATTCCGGGATTGTTTACCCAAAAGTCCAATTCCGGTCAACTTTTCATCGTTCAAACTTCCAAAACAAGGTTCCTTCTTCCAATTTGACTCTAGACCATCCGAAAGCCAAATTCCACCATGCACGCAAGTCGATACTCATATTTTGAAGCTGTTCCAGACCTTATACCGCTGAATAGAGCTTAATTTCTCAAAACGACCGATCAGGTCGTTAGATCTTCCCCCTCTTAAAACCAACGTTCGTCCTCGAACGTGCTAAGATTTGCTTTGAAGTCCTCAAGTCACTGAGTGCGCACTTACAACATACACCCACGGGTGATCCCACGTCACCCCAATCAACTTAAGCAAGACGACACTATCTTAACTGAAATTTAGCCTTTCTAGCAATACCAATAAGCCTTCAAGTTAGAATTTTCACCTTCCCTCTATTTCCAAAAGACCCGAATCTAAATCCATACCAGGTATCAGTCTCAACCAGCTACTTCAATTCATGCCAACACATACAGGGTACAACCACACAACATGATACATCAAACATAGGCCCACAATAACATTTCTGATAGCAATACTTGCCTGAGATCAAATCTGTACCGACCATAAGCCTCATATTCAATAGGAATTCCTTTCAAACCTCCACAATACTAGCGATGATACAATAATCACGAAAACCACATAAGAACACACCCGAGTTACCAAATCTCAGCCAGCACCATCGGGTACACACGTCGCAAACTAATACTCAAGAAGCATAGAACGAAAATGAATGAATATGGGAAAGGGGAAAACACATAAGGGAACTAACAAACAAATCAAACCAGCACAAATTCTTTTAAAACACAAATCTACAAAGACATCTAACAAGAAAGAATGAAAACATATAAAAAAGCTCACAAGGATCTTACTGATATAACCCTCACCGCGGTACACAACCCGGTCTCAACATATAAAAACACTTGAAATCACGAGGGTCCCGCCCTCAATACTAAATCACAAGTAGGGCTCACACCAACCTATCTAGAAACTCTCACTAGATCAATTTTGTCTATAATTTACAACACACACTAGCTCCCACACCGGTGGAGCATAGAAATCACAGCTCGTAACCAACACTACAAAAAAAACTGGAATTAGCTACGAACGTCGTCGCTAATTTGTTGCTAAAATGCTCGTTGCTAGCAGAATATTTTGATAATCCACCACTAATCCGTCGCTAAATGATATTAGCAACGGATTTTTCTATTTAGCTACAGATTTTGTCTGTCGCTAAACCCTGATTTTTTTAGTAGTGCAAGGATACTTAGAAGTAACATCAAACTTACCAAAACATACAACAAGAATCTACTACTAGACTCATAACTCTCAACAACAGCTAGAAATAGACGATAGACACGGCTATCACTCATAGAACCTCCCAACAGGATAATCACATAAACAGAGTACAAATCATGAAGCGCTCCCATAAATGGAACAACAAACAAGGAACTCACCCCGATATGTAGAATTGTGATGAACTATAGATAGTGCCTCTCTATAACAAACTGAATTAGTACCTGAATGACATTAGCTGGCACACCGGCCTCAAGACTACTATATGAAACACATCAACGAGTCGGGCCTCCCCCTCTTGGGCGCCCTCTACCTGCCTGAATACCTCACTGCAACACATCGGTCCGAAGTCGGGAACAATCTCGCACCATGTGGTTAGTACCTCCATACTCAAGGCACCCTTTCCGCTGACGAGGCAGGGAAGAACTGTGCGATACGGGTACTCTGAAACCCATGAACACCTGAATCACCATGCAAGGCCTGAAATGCGAACTGAACTGGCTGACCCGTAAAACCTCTACCATGACGTACCCTACCTCCAAAACAAGGACCAATATATTTCACCGATCTACAAGGCCTCCTCGCCTCCTCAAGATATCTCTCCTGATCTCGTCTACTCTCTCTCTCTCAAGATCCTGTCTGCCCTCTCTCTCCGGCATGAATACCCTCTATCCTCCTAGCAATGTTCATCACCTGCTTATATGGAATGTCTATCTCTAACTCATGAGCCATACTGGACCAGATGCTAGGAATAAGTCCCTCAATAAACCGGTGAACCTTCTCACGAACAGTAGAAACCCAGGCTGAGGCATGTCTAGCCAAACTGGTGTAACGGACAGCATACTCCGAGACGGTCATAACACCCTGGCGCAAATGCTCAAACTCTGCGCGCCATGCATCCCTGAGGCTCTAAGGAACAAACTCTCTCAGGAACATATCTGAAAACTGGGTCCAAGTCAGTGAAGCTGCCTCGTTTGGGTTGTCTAACTCATAGGTGCGCCACCAATCATAGGCGGCCCCTCGAAGCTAGAAAGTAGTGAAAGAAACCCCGCTCGATCCAGAGATACCCATAGTATGGAGAATGCGGTAACGCTCATCAAGAAATCCCAAGGCATTGTCTGATGCTAATCTACTAAATGTCGGAGGACCATACTCGTTGAACCTCTCTATTCTCCTCTGCTCCTGCTCGGAAGCCGCTATCATGCCATCGGGCTTAACTGGTGCTGCAGGCAGCACATGAATAATCTCAAGAACCTGCTCAACGTGCGCTCGCTACTCAGGAGTGCGGGTGGCGGGAGTCTGTGCTCCTCCCCCGGCCTGGGATGTGGCTGCAGCAAGGGGAAACAATCCTGCCTGAGCCAAAGTGGTCTACAAACTCATGAACTGTGCCAAAGCCTCCTGAAGGCTAGTGCAGTAGTAGTCGTAGGCGTGTCAAGTGACTGGACTCTGGCTGGACCTGCTGGTGGTACCTCAGTGGCAGCTCGCACAGGTGCTCTCGCTGCACCACGTGCGTGTCCTCGAACTCTACCCTGGCCCCGACCTCCGACGGCTGCAGCAAGGGGCGCGGGTGTTTGATCACCTCGGGTAGTACGTGTCCTCACCATCGACGAGAGAGTGGAAGGCATAGGTTTAGGATTGTGAATGTCAAAATCTCGCACGACAGGGAAATCAAATGAAGTAAAATTTTTTCTAATGGTTACGCAGCCTCTCGCAGATAAGTACAGACGTCTCCGTACCGATCCACGAGACTCTAATAAACCGGCTTGTGATCTGTGACTCCTATGAACCTAGAGCTCTGATACCAACTTGTCACGATTCCAGTTCGCCTTCCGTGAACATGTCGTGACAATACCTAGACGCTACGACTAGGTAAGCCTAACAATGCGGAATTTAACCAATAGCGGAAGAAAATATTTCAACTAAACCAGTAAAATAAATCAATGTTCAAGGTTCCGCCTGGCACATACAATAACAACTCTCATAGCTAATCAGGTTCCCAAAACAGGGAATCTCACAAATCACAAGCTAAGGGATACATAAGAGGCTCTGACTCGAGAATATCTATACAAGGAAAAATACTGAAAGAACTATACTTATTACAGAAAGCTGGAAAGGGACTCCTCGGTCTGCGAACGCAGCAGATATACCTCGAAGTCTCTACCGATACGCCACCTTCCAAGGCTGACAAACTGAATGGGAATACCTATATCCGCACAATAAAAGTGTGTAGAAGAGTAGCATGAGCACACCACAACGTTGCCCAGTAAGTATCAAAACAAACCTCGGTGGAGTACTGACGAGGAACAGTCAAGAAACCTATCGGTTAATAAACAATATAATCATAGGAATAACGGAAACGATATAATAAGGGAAAATGCAACAAGTAGCAACGAGAATATATATTAAATGATGATACGAATGACGGCAGAATCACGATCCAAATCCTAAGATCACAATACAGCAAGGGGAAAAACAAGTCAACAACTCACATCCTACGATGATGTTCACATAAAGTCTTATTCAGCTCTTTCCACAATTTTTCCAAGTCTCGTACAAACTACAACTCGCTCAAACCCAGTGTCTGAAATCTAACACTTGACATCCTATGCCCCATCGGTTTCACGGTCATGCTGGCAACTAACGGGCTAACCAGGGCCACTCTCACATATATAATGGATAAACTAGGGCGTACCTCCACCCTTAGCAAAATTAGGAGGAATTCATCTCTAATAGGAGTGTCCAACTACGTGTATGCTTGTGCAAGTGTATCTAACAAGAATTCTACCACTAGTAAGTATAAGAATGGAATGGCCAGCACCCGAATTATTCACACACGGATAGAGTCAATGAAATCATCAGTTCAGAACACAATGTGTTTAACGAGGATCTCCCATGATATCGTCCTGTAGTCCCAAACATAAATATGTGTGCTAGGGATCTCTTGGTATCCCGAGGATTTCTTGGTATCCTCAATAGATGTACTGGGGATCTCTTGGTATCCCGAGGATCTCTTTGTATCCTCAATATATATATGCTAGGGATCTCTTGGTATCCCGAGGATCTCTTGGTATCCTTGATAGATGTACTGGGAATCTCTTGGTATCCCGAGGATCTCCTGGTATCCTCAATATATATACTAGGGATCTCTTGGTATCTCGAGGATCTCTTGGTATCCTCAATATATGTGATGGGGATCTCCTGGTATCCCGCACTATAGCCCAATCAACATAAATGTACAGCCCAAATAATAGAATAGCAACATCCCGACAAGGGAGTCAACAATAGAAGACAATAACATCCCGGTAAGGGAGCCAACAATAGAAACAATAACGTCCCGGCAAGGGAGTCAACAACAGAAATAATAACGTCCCGGCAAGGGAGTCAACAATATTAACAATAACGTCCCGTCAAGGGAATCGACAATACATTATAAGGTCATGGAAAAACCAAGAAAAAGCACAATAACCTCAACCACATAACAAGACATAATAAGTGCGCAATAACCACACTGGTAACCACAACAGCTGGACATGTAATGTATTTGCACGAAGTCACAGATGAACTTAAAATCAAGGAGTATCCAAACAATAAGGAAGTTAACATGAATCAACTAATTATAATTAAGGAAGTATCAACAAATCATAAGATATCTAACTTCTTTCCAATTAAGAGCAATTAATTACGTGAGATATAACATTTATGATTTCCAAATAAAGGCGAGCAGTTAGGACGGATAATGTGACTATAGAAGGGTAATTGTCTTCAGTTAAACAAGTAAAAGTCAATTAGGCAGCAAGAACAAATCAAGAAGAGCAAATAAATTCCAAGTAAGACGTGTAGAGGTGAAACTAATAACAGGGAACTCAATTGTATCGAGGATCACTTCATACTCAATGATGATAAGGGTCTAAGAGCCAAAAGGATCAATTTACCACAAATAAATCTGTGCACACACTCGTCACCTCGCGTGCAAGGAATACAATCAACATAGAAGACCCAAATCCTAAGGGGAAGTCCCCCACACAAGGTTAGGCAAGATACTTACCTCAAACCGGCTACAATCAACTAGCAACCACGTTCTTGCCATGAGTATTCGACTCCAAATGGCCCAAATCTATTCAATTCAATCACACATTATAAATAACATCTCAAGCAACTGATTTTACAATTTAATTCAAAGCTAAAGTGCGAAATTAGGTAAAATGACCAAAATGCCCCTCAGGCCAACGTCTCGGAATCAGATGAATTTAACATTTTCATAACCCTCATACTCTCACGATTCTAACCATATAAAAACCTCTCAAATCGGAGGTCAAACACTCCCTCAAACCTCAATAATTTAGTCTATGAAGTTCTACCCATTTTGCATTCAAAAACTGAAATTGAAGGATGAAATTAAAAGAAGATTCATGGAAGTTTGTCTAAATTGAGTGAGAAATACTTACCCAAGTTGGCCAGGTGAAAATTCCTTCATTAATCGCCAAGAACCGAGCTCCATAAGTAAAAAATGTGAATAAATGGTGAAACCCTCGAATTTGGGATTTAAATCTGTCTGCCCAGATTTTGTTCTATGCGTTCGCAAGAGAAGGAATTCGATCGCATAGAGTAAAATTCGAAGGCTAGAAAAGAAGCCTATGCGAACGCATATGGGATCATGCGATCACAGAAGAGGAGGAAACATGATTATGCGATCACGAACAAGGCAATTAGATCGCATAGAAGGAATTGGAACCCTTATGGAATACACTTATGCGATCGCGGAGGTGATGATGCGATCGCATAAAAGGAATTGATGCTGCCCAAAATTTGTGCTATGCGATCGCGGGACAAGCAATGCGATCGCATAGAAGGAAATACCAGATAGCAGATCAACAGTTCAAAAAGGAGGAAAAAGGATCTGTAGCCCATCTGAAACACCCCCGAGGCCCCCGGGACCCCGTCTAATGACACACACAAGTCATATAACCTAACACGGACTCGTTCGAAGTTTCAAATCACATAAAACAACATCAAAACGACGAATAAAATAAAAAATCAAGCTTATGAACTTCCAAATCTTCAAATAACGAATCTCATGCCGAAACCTATCAATTCAACTCGGAATGACGCCAAATTTTGCAGACAAGTCCAAAATAACATAACGGAACTTCTCCAACTCTCGGTATCGCATTCCGACTCCGATATCCCAAAAGTCAATTATGAGTCAAACTTCTTCCTTTTCCAACTTCAATCTTCGCCGAAATACCTCAATTCACTCTACGGACCTCCAAATCTGAATTCGGACGCGCGCCTAAGTCCAAAATCACCATACGAAGTTGTTAAGATCATCCACAACCCATTCCGGGATCGTTTATCCAAAAGCCCAATTCCGGTCAACTTTTCACCGTTCAAACTTCCAAAACAAGGTTCCTTCTTCCAATTTGACTCAAAACCATCCGAAAGCCGAATTTCACCACGCATGCAAGTCGATACTCATATTCCGAAGCTGTTCCAGACCTTATGCCGCTGAACGGAGCTTAATTTTTCAAAACGACCGGTCGGGTCGTTACAATAACATGCTTCAGTTGATGTAACCTTCTCTTTGCTTCAACACTTATTTTCTTTCAAAATTGATAATTGCCTCCTTCAGTGTAATGCTTGGCTATTTGACGATGTCGGTTTTCAATTTCGAGAAAATTCGTATAAGTTTTACAGCGGTAAATGATATACTACTAATCTTGAAGGATCCACTTTGCTTTGATTTTCTTGTTCTCTCTCTTGTTTAAATTCATAAGAGATTACTCAATTTGTAGTATAATTTAAGATACATAATAACTTTATGTTAACGGCAGTAACTTTTTCAAGTTTTTCATATGTTGAAGTTTATGAGTAAAAATTAGATAAGACGGTATTTCCATTAGTGTTTATATAACTATTCAGTTACATTTCTAAGATTTGTATTAGTTTTGTAACTTGTTTTAACATTTATGCTATTCATGCTATGGAGTAAGATTATTATGTAATGGTATATATATTTAGGTTCAACAATAACGACCCAATAAAGTCACACTAAGTGTGATCTGGGTATATATTTAGGTTCAATACTTCTTATTTTTTATTTTTCCTGACTCACTAATTTGTTAGGATGCTAAGTCGATAGGATTAATCTCCACGGTAAAAGGAAAACTTCAAATCAGAAAACATTTTCTCTTTTTATGTATTAGATTTTATTTTACTCTACTGTAGTTGTAGATTAAGGAGATTTCTATGGCTTTCATGAAATATATAGTATTTTGTAAGCGGTAAATTTATCTGCATCTCTCCATATTTATTTTATTATTTCACTCAATTTCACATTAGATTTGGTAACATAGAGCCGGATGTAAAGAATAAAGCTTCAGGCTTTTCTTCAATAAATTAGAAGTTACAGCATCAGAAACCAACATACAGTAAAATTCCATTAGTCTTGGAGTATAGTTTTAATTAAAAACGATTTAGACTAATTTATTCTAGTTCTTAAAATTATTCAAACTTAATTGTTTCTCTAATTCCTTTCTCAGTGGGCCGCATCTCATGTATCTTGTGCATGTTTATTCTAATATTTTTCAATTAAAAATTGTTGTTTCCTTCACTTATCTATGATATGCATTTGTCTCATAAGAATAGATATTAGAGCCAGGCTGAGACAACTCCTTCCGAACAAATAAAGTTACTCCAACTAAAATTTTAAAACATAAAATAGATCTCTATTCTAGATGATATTCCACAACAACAACAAAAAAATCGAAAACGGATCTTAATTTACGGTGGAAACCTCTGCACTAAAATTCAGGAGTGCAAATGCTATAAATCAGCGTTCCAACTTGCCTTGCACCAAAAACCATCAAATAGAGGGAAGAAATTTTTTCTTCTCCCTGGAACGGCCTATGGCTTACTGTCGGAAGAGCCAATGGACGAAGAAATGAACAAGAAAGCAGTAAGAGATTGAAATTTTATTAAGGAAGATAACTTTTGGAAAATAAAATAAGGAAATCTAATGTACCTTTCTTTTTTAATCGGCTACTTTTAATTTAGTTTGCACGCAAAACAACCTAGCATAATCTTAGACATTTTGATGTCTTTGACAGAAAGCTATAAAGTATAAAATTCAAACAAAAACTTAAAGCTACTTATCAAACAAAGTACATGGACACAATACTCCGCGACTATTCACAATGTAAAAGTTCTTGGTGACTGTTAATGAAAGGGGACGATTCTTTGGCTCGGGCTATTTGTTGGCTATTCGTTTTTTCTTTTTTCTTTTATAAATATAAATAAGATATTAAGGTTATTTAGGAGGCCATTTAGGTAGTTCAACTTTTTAGTTAAGGGGTTCCCACTCTTATAATAGTTTAGATTAGATTAGATTATACACATAATATAAGAAAGTTTATGAGATTTTCTTTATTATAAAAATAGAAATTATTTTCTCACAAGAAAAGAAGGTTTATTTTTATCATTTTAAGAATTAAGCATACGTAAATTTGTACTCTTTATAAGTGGTTAGGAAAATTATAAGTTGAAAAAAAAAATATATATTTTTACATGGATATTTTAATGAGATAATAGTGTATGTATTTATTTTATATGGTACCACATGACCATGATGGTAAGGTATATGAAGTGTATTAAAAGTGAGTAATATTTTAAGTAAGTTGAGATAATTCTTAATTATGTGAATAATTGAGTAATTATTGATTTATAGTGGGAGATTAATTAATTAATTAAGTATAATTTGGATAAGGTTAAATTCTCTAACGTGGCAGCATGTGTAAAGCCTTCATCAAGCCTAAAGTGACTAAGATGTTATAAGGCTAGGTGGCATCTTGAGAGGGAAACCCAGTTTCATGTGTTTTTTTTCTTCAAGAGTTAAAACTTGTTAGTAAACTGTATTTGTAAAACAATTCTGGAAATATAAATTAATATAAACAGAAATTATGATAAACATAAATGACATAAACAGAAATGATCATAAACAATTCGAGCCCACTGAATTCACAATGTCTACTTAAGGAATTTAATCCCCTTCTAGCACCCAAGGTTATGGATTATTTCCTTCCAGGATAGAACGAATTATACACTGGTGTAGTGGTACTCCAAACGCCAGTTTTCAGCGAACACAAAGATCAGTAGCAAATCACACTTACTTTTTGCTTTGTTTGTATGCTAAAAGTATGCAGAAGAAGGAGAGAAAACTCAGAAATTCGTAGTAAAATTCTGAGCAGAATAGTGTTGTATTTATAGCCAAAATTTGGGCTGGAATCTAAAGAGGTGCAACTTTTCAGAATGGATGTTTCTGCAAAACTGCCACAACATAAATGCCATTACATAAATGGCTATCTACTCAACAATAAAGAGGGAAAATAAAGAGGGAAAATTGATGTGTAGTTAATTTTCTGTTACAAAAACAGAAAAACGGATTGGATTTAATATTAATATTCTGTTATTAACAAATATTTAATAACACATTTTTGTTAATATTTTACTATTAACAAATAAATTTGGTCCAAAAAGTTAATCAATCAATCGATCATTTGACCAAATCCAAATCCAAATCCGAATCCAAATCCAAATCCGAAGCCGAGCCAAGCGAGAAACGACGGCGCGAGGCTTGCTTTCTTCTCAACTCTTTAAGAGCTAGAAGAAGAGCAATTGCTTATAAACCTATAAAAAATCTCTTCCTCTTCCAATATGGGACAATGTCCATATGCCGGGGGGGGGGAGGGGAGGGGACTTGAAATTTCACTCAAAAATTTCATTTCCCTCCATTTCCCATTCACTCTCTTTTAAGTATTTAATATATTAATTAAATACCTTAAAACCCAACAATCCCCCACATGAATGAGGAATGGCTATATCACGAAAGTATGCATGAAAAACTGTGTGATTCGCAAGTAAGGATTAATTGCATCTGGATAAGTAGGTTTCCCTTTGAACTTTCCGTAGTGAACTTATGTCGGATATACTCGATCAATCGGTAGATTTGATATCTTTGAACCGTCGAACTTTTGTGTATACCTAGACAACCACAAGTCACACAACCAACCCTTAACCGTCTTTGGTTCTCATTGTTGTGTTCGTTTCAGCCATGAACACCGCCTGGTTTCATAAGTGCGTAGAGAACTGGCCTTACAAAGTTCTCCTTGAAGCGGCTAATACTTTACACTTACATAGGTGATTCCTAAACGTGTCATCCCGTAGATACACTATTTGATATACCCCGTATCAAACTTAGAAATCATTAAAAAGCATTAATGCTTTATCCTTTGTACTGAACATTGTCTTATCACGAGAACGGACCAAAAGTTTAGTTGACAATGTTGAACCGTCATAAATAACTTTGTTTGATCTCCTTGAACCTAGATCTTAGGATCTCCAGTCTTCTAGGTAGAGTTACCGCCACTATGACTTGTTCTCGGCCACAGTCCCATTTCCCTTGATGACTTTTCAACTACCTCTCTAGTTAAGACTTTTGTAAGTGGATCCGACACATTATCACTTGACTTTACATAGTCAATCGTGATAATTCCTCTAGAGAGTAATTGTCTAACGGTTTTATGTCTTCGTCGTATATGACGAGATTTACCGTTATACATAACGCTCCCAGCCCTTCCAATTGCCTCTTGACTATCACAATGTATTCATATTGGTGCCAACGGTTTGGGCCAAAATGGAATATCTTCCAAGAAATTCCGGAGCCATTCAGCTTCTTCACCGACTTTATCCAAGGTTATGAACTCAGCCTCCATTGTAGAGCGGGCAATACAAGTTTGTTTGGACGACTTCTAAGATACCGCTCCTCCACCAATAGTGAATACATATCCACTTGTGGACTTAGAATCAGTTGATCCGGTGATCCAATTTGCATCACAGCATCCCTCAATGACTGCAGGATATTTACTGTAGTGCAAAGCAAAGTCCTGGGTATGTACTAAATACCCCAAAACTCGTTTCATGGCCATCCAATGAGATTGACCTGGATTGCTCGTATATCGACTCAATTTTCTTATAGCACAAGCTATATCTGGTCGTGTACACTTCATGATGTACATTAAGCATCCCAACACACGAGCATAATCCAATTGTGATATGCTTTGGCCTTTGTTCTTTGCTAATGAAAGATTCATGTCAATTGGAGTCTTTGCAACTTTAAAGCACAAGTGCTTGAATTTTTCAAGTACTGTCTTAATATAATGAGATTTGTGACAATGCCAGACCTTGAGAAGTCTTATGGATCTTAATTCCCAGAATTAAATCAGCAACTCCCAAGTCTTTCATATCAAACTTGCTAGTTAGCATACGTTTAGTAGAATTTATGTTGGCAATGTCATTACTCATTATGAGCATATCATCCACATATAAGCAAACAATGACTATGTGATTTGGAACATTTTTAATGTACACACATTTATCACATTCATTTATCTTAAACCCATTTGACAACATTGTTTGGTCAAATTTCGCATGTCATTGTTTGGGTGCTTGTTTTAGTCCGTAAAGGGACTTAATAAGTCTACAGACCTTCTTTTCTTTACCTGGAACCACAAACCCTTCAGGTTATTCCATGTAAATTTCTTCCTCCAACTCTCCATTTAAGAAGGCCGTCTTAACATCCATTTGATGAATACCATAAACTGCAGCTAATGCTACCAACGTTCGTATGGACGTAATTCTTGTAACTGGAGAGTATGTATCAAAATAGTCAAGACCTTCTCGTTGTCTATACTCTTTGACCACAAGTCTTGCCTTATATTTGTCAATATTGCCATCATCTTTCATTATCCTCTTAAAGATCCATTTAGAACCCAATGGTTTATTTCCAGGAGGAAGATCAACCAATTCCCTTGTGTGGTTGTTCAGTATGGATTCAATTTCACTATTGACTGCCTCTTTCCATAAAAATGATTTCGAAGAAGACATAGCATCTTTAAATGTTTGAGGCTCATTTTCCAATAAGAAAGTCACAAAATCTGGTCCAAATGAAGTAGACGTTCTTTGACGTTTACTACGTCTTGGATCCTCCTGGTTATGTGAACTTTCTTTTGTTTCTTCCCGAGGTCGTTTAGATCCTTCACCAACTGACTTACATTCCTTTTTATACGGATATATATTTTCAAACAACTCAGCACTATCTGATTCTATAACCGTATTATTATGAATGTCGGGATTTTCTGATTTATGAACCAGAAATCGATATGCTTTACTATTAGTTGCATATCCTATGAAAACACAATCAACGGTTTTCGGTCCTATTTTTACCCTTTTGGGTTTAGGAACTTGCACTTTTGCCAAACACCTCCACACTTTAAAATAATTCAAGTTGGGCTTCCTTCCTTTCCATTTTTCATATGGAATTGATTGTGTTTTTCTATGGGGTATTCAATTTAGTATTCGACTAGCCGTAAGAACGGCTTCCCCCCGCAAGTTCTGTGGCAAACCAGAACTTATCAATAATGCGTTCATCATCTCCTTTAATGAACGATTCTTTCTTTCTGCAATCCCATTGGATTGGGGCGTGTAAGGGGCCGTTGTTTGATGAATAATTCCATATTCTAAACATATTTGTTCAAAGGGAGATTCATATTCACCACCCCTATCACTTCTTATCATTTTGATTTTCTTGTTAGGTTGTGTTTCAACTTCATTTTTGTATTGCTTGAATGCGTCTATTGCTTCATCTTTACTATTAAGTAAGTAAACATAGCAATATCTAGTACTATCGTCAATAAAAGTTATGAAATACTTCTTTTCACCGCGAGATGGTATTGACTTCATGTCACAAATATCTGTGTGAATTAAGTCTAAAAGATTTGAATTCCTTTCAACAGACTTATAAGGATGTTTAACATACTTGGATTCCACACATACTTGACATTTTGATTTGTCACATTCAAATTTAGGCAATACTTCCAAATTAATCATTTTCCGTAAGGTTTTATAATTAACATGACCCAAACATATATGCCATAATTCATTTGACTCAACCAAGTAAGACGAAGCTGAAATTTTATTATTATTCTCCACAACCATTACATTCAGCTTGAAAAGGCCCTCAGTGGGGTAACCTTTTCCTACAAATATTTCATTTTTACTTATTACAAACTTATCGAAAACAAAAACACATTTAAAACCATTCTTAACAAGAAGTCCAGTAGAGACTAAATTATTCCTAATCTCGGGAACATGAAGAACGTTGTTCAAAGTCACCACTTTGCCGGTGTCACACCTCCTTTTGGCCCGTGACCGCATGGGCGCAGAGGGAGTTTTTCCAGTTAAAGGACAATCGAAACGGGATTTGTTTATTTATTTTAGAGTCGCCACTTGGAAGATTTAGGGTGTCCCAAGTCACCAGTTTAATCCCGAATTGAGGAAAAGATTGAGTCTGTATTACAGTCAGCGTACCAGAAATCCGGATAAGGAATTCTGTTAACCCGGGAGAAGGTGTTAGGCGTTCCCGAGTTCCGTGGTTCTAGCACGGTCGCTCAACTGTCATATTCAGCTTATTTATCTGATTTTAATACATGTTGAACCTATGTGCAAATTCCAACTCTTTACCGATTTTTATTATTATTATTATTATTTTAAACAGAGAATTGCAACGTTGTGAGAACGTATCTCGAAACACGTCGCATCAATGCACCTGCGGTTATCGACACATTTCGACTCCGTTGAGATTTGGATTTGGGTCACATAAATGTGCACCCGAGTTTAAGAAAGTAAATTATTAAAGGCGCGCCTAAAGCGACTAGCGTATCGTTAATTTGGGTAAGGCCGTGAAATTTTGCTAACGGCCCATCCCGAAGTCTAAGTAATTTTACCAAGACTTATAGAGGGCCCCGCAGTTTGTGTATTTCTATTTGTAGAGGCTCGTCTCATTCATAATTTTAAAAGAATTTGCAACGTCATGGAAATTCATCTCGAACCATGTCAAAATCAATGTACCCGTCCTTAGAGACACATTTCGACTTCGTGGAGATTTGGATTTGGGTCACATAAATGTGCACCCAAATTTAAGAAAGTAAATTATTAAAGGCGCGCCTAAAGCGACTAGCGTATTGTTATTTCTGGGTAGGCCGTGAAATTTACTAAATAGCCTGCCCCGAATTCTAAATATTTTGATATATACATTCAATGAGGGCCCCGCATCTTGTGCGTTTTATTTGGCGAGGCTCGTCTCATTTATTTTTAAAAGGATAATCCTGAAATGACTACATTTTTTTTCTATTTTTGTTCGTCTCTAAAAATGAAAGAAGAAAATATATGCTAATTAAATTACATGCTTGGCAAGTTCGGGCCTCTTATTAATTATTAGATTACAAAAGATGCTAACGCAAAATTGCAATCGAACTTGCTCAAAAGAAAATTGTTTCGTGCCTTATTCTATAATTGAATATTACCAAAAAAATGAAATTCTAAATAAAATATGGAATTGACAAACAATATTATCAAAACAAACAAATTATTTTTATGGCTAATTCAGACTCGCATTATTAGATGAATTGAACCATTGGAACTAATTATTTTTCAACTATTTGAAACTAAACCAACCTTGATTACTAATGCATACGAAAGTTGTTAAAACTTAATCGACACTTTGAAAATCTATTACATTTAAAGGAACTCTAACACGCCTTGTTCGAACTCAACTCATGCCTATTAAGTTAATGACCTTAGCCTTACTACATCGAATCATACTTCAAATATCGCAGACCTACTGATTCTACGAAATTACTGGCCTAATATCCTACTTTACTAATTTAAGCCAACATTTAACATACTCATTTTTTTCGGATTACCACTACGGGATATGACATTTATAAGCTATCTACATAACTTAACATTCCGTCATTTAAAAAAAAAGTCTACACGCCTAAAGCAGTTCCAATTATACTGTCACATTTTTATTATTCATAAAGAATATAAAAACAGAGCTAATATTGAATAAATCTACTTCATTTAACATCTATTGAATTAGAGACAACAAATAGCATCCAAATGTGCAGGTTTGCTGCATAATTCCATTTCAACTTCAATTTAAGTTACATCGTGGTGATTCGAAATATGTACCTAGAAATAGAATACAATGAAGAAGAAAGAGGAATGATCAACAGCAGTAGTAGCAAACAGCAACAGCAACAATAACCAGCAACTCAATAGCAGAACAATCCAGTAACAGATTAAAAAACTCAGCAGAATTCTAGCAACACCTAACGAAACAGTAGCAAATAACCAACAGCAAACTCAGGAAAAACCAATTGAAACCCCAAAGATACCAGCCCGCAACACCAATGAAACAGTGACAACACTAGTTTCTGATATTCAGTAGTGAAATAAGATATCTCACTTTCAGTATTTAGCTCTTAACCTATTGAACTCTTTTGGGAAAAAAACTCAGCTTGTATTTCACTCTTAGACTCTGAATTTCTGATCTCCAAAATCCAGCCCTTCTTTTTAATTTTCAGAAAATGTTCCCACCCTTTCTTATTTCAAGAATGTTCAACCTCCAAAAATGTATCAAAATGACTCTATTTATTACAAGACTCTTGTCTTGAACTACTAACCCAAAATATTCTTCCCATAATTGCATGCTTTTTTCCCCACTACCATATGTCTTTTCTTTATTTAAATCCATTGTCCCCCATGCCTACATGTTTTGTCCCCCACTATATTAAACAAATACATTATTCCCCACTACATTATGTCTTGTCCCCCACTATATTTAACAAATACATTATTCCCCACTACATTATGTCTTGTCCCCCACCATGTATTATTTTAATATTATTAATGCCTAGTGGACGGAGCACTCAAATTAATTATTTTAAGACTTTAAATCCCAAAAACACCCCCTGAAACTACTGAAATATCTACCCCATCCCCTTTCAACCTGTACCGAACCAATATCAGCTATATCCAAATCCTTCTGATTAATTATCCAATTACAACAGTTATAACCAAATCAAGCCTAACAATTGACAAATTAAACACATGAAACTAACTCCCAATTCAGTTTATCATGGTCGGATTCATATCAACAATTTTAATATGACAAACAAGTAGATTCAAATCACTAAACTCAATCATCATTTGAACTCAAACTAAATCAAACAACATCATAACAAAGATGAATGATTCAAACTAAAGTAAACACTCGACATTAAATCACTTGATGAAAAAAAACTAACAAACTTCAGAAAATGAACACGAATTATCTCTAATACAAACAAAGATCCGGGTTCGAATTCAAACCAAACCATTGAACACAAACACAATCATATAAAGAAGAAAAGGAGCGGAAGATGAATTTACTGAACGAAAAACTAAAAGAAAAGAGAATGGAAACCTACTAGTTTGAAGCCCAGATTCGAACGGAACCTCGACGCGCTAGTTGACTGGAGTTAGAAGCAGAACGATGGGGGTCACTGGTTGGTCGTTTGGAGGAGCTGGACGTCGACGAAGTAGCCGGTGAAGGCTGGTCAATGACTGTGTGTGTGCGTGCAACACACAGTCGAGCTTGGAGCTCACGTCGTTCATGGGAGGAGCAGGGATGTCGACGACTGGAGCTGGACGACTGGAGCAGGGATGTCGACGACTGGAGCTGGACGACTGGAGCTCCTTCGAACCAACACACACTCTACAAGTAGTCGACGATGAAGATGATGGGTTCTTGGGCTGTTGGTGGTCGACGATGAAGACGATGGTGGCTGGCTGGGGTGGCGAAGACGAAGCAGTGGCAGCAGGTGGCTGCTTCAGGTGGTCGTTTGGTCGTGAGGTGTGAGTGTGTGTGTGTGTGTTGGTTCGAAGACGATGGAGGCTGTGATGGGCAGCCATGGTCGATGGTCATGGTGTGTAGGGCGTGAGGAAGGAGGGCGACGGGGGATGACGAAGACGACGAACTGCTACTGCTAGTGTCGAGGCTGGTCGACGGGGTGTTGGAGGAGACGATGGAGGCTGGGCAGCCATTGGAGGAGCTGGAGGTTGTTTATGGTAAAAATGAAGAGAAAGAGGGGGGGCGAGTGTTTAGGTTTAGGGTTAGGGAAATGACAAATGAAGAAAGGGGTTGGGCGGGTGGTTTGGTTATGGGGAGGACCGGGTCGGGTTAACCCAGTATGGGTTTGGTTCTTTGGGCCTGTGGTTTAAAATTTTGAAGAAAAGGCCCAATCCGATTCTCGTCTATTTTTGTTCTTTTCGATTTATTCAATTTACTAATTAATAAAGCTAAAAATGCCAAGGTTAAATTATAAAATCCAAAATTATCTAAAAATATTAATTAACTCTTAATAACAATTATCACACATTTAAAAAGCAATTAACGATAAAATCACTCAATTTGGACGTTAAATGCTAAAAATGCAACGTACATTATTTTTATGATTTTTTTTTCATTTTGTAAAACCAACTTTATTAAATATTAAATGAGAATGCGACATATTTTTATATTTTTTTATCAATTTAACAAATAAACATGCACAGACAAAAAATACAAGTAATTATCCAAAAATACCACGAAAATTCAAAAATTGCACACAAAGGAAAATTATTTTATTTTGAATTTTTGGGAGTAATTCTCATATAGGGCAAAAATCACGTGCTCACAGCCGGAAGTCATTTTGAGAAATATCTTCCCAGATCCTTCAATCTTGGCCTTTGTAGCATTTCCCATGGAAATTGTCTCATCGGGTCCAACAGGAGCATAAGTAGCAAAAGCTTCCTTGACAGCACAAACATGGCGAGTGGCTCCAGAATCAATCCACCACTCTTTAGGATTGCCCACCAAGTTGCATTCGGAAAGCATGGCGCATAAGTCATCATCATCATCATGTTTTTCAACCATGTTTGCTAGACCCTTCTTCTTATCTTTCTTCGGAGCACGACATTCCATAGATTTGTGTCCGGTTTTTCCGCAGTTGTATCTGTTTCCACTGAACCGCTTCTTACTTGGGTTGTATTTCGGACCTGAAGCCTTCTTTCTTTTCTTGTTCTCTTCAATAATATTCGCTCCCATTATTGTTGAACTTCCACGGCCTTTTTTTCAGCAGCTTTGTTGTCCTCTTCAATTCTCAATCTAACAATGAGATCTTCAAGGGACATCTCCTTGCATTTCTGTTTCAAGCAGTTTTTGAAGTCCTTCCACAAAGGAGGCAACTTCTCAATCATTGCTGCTACTTGGAATGCTTCATTGATAACAAGACCTTCAATGAAATTTCCGTTAGTAAGAATACTAAGATTACTACTTTCAACATCAATATTAATTTGATTCATACCTTCAGCAAGGAGATCATGAATAATCACTTGCAGTTCTTGGACTTGGGTAATAACAGATTTGCTATCTACCATTTTATAGTCCAAAAACTTTGCAGCCACGAACTTTTTCAACCCGGCATCTTCAGTTTTGTATTTCTTTTCAAGCGCATTCCACAGTTCTTTTGACGTTTCCACGTCACTGTAGACATTATACAACGCATCCTCCAACCCGCTAAGAATGTAATTCTTGCACAAGAAATCTGAATGCTTCCAAACCTCGGTCACTAGAAAGCGTTCATTATCAGGAATTTCATCGGCCAGCATAGGAACATCTTCCTTGATGAACTTCTGAAGACTTAAGGTAGTCAAATAGAAGAACATCTTTTGCTGCCATCGCTTGAAATCAATCCCGGAAAATTTTTCGGGTTTCTCCGCCGGTGCCGATGTTGCCGGTGTTCGGCTCGTTGAAGCATTGGCAGTCACCATAAGAACAACTTGGTTCTCATTTCCATTAGTCATTTCTGTAAAAGAATGACACCAACGTTAAAATCACGTAAATTTTAATAGAGTACAAAACCACAAAGGTTTTACTCTCTAGAAACAATAATACAAATACAGAAATATATTAAATTCCTTAAGCTTGTTAATAAACTGTATTTGGAAAATAATTCTGGAAATATAAATTAATATAAAAAGAAATTATGATAAACATAAATGACATAAACAGAAATGATCATAAACAATTCGAGCCCACTGAATTCATAGTGTCTCCTTAAGGAATTTAATCCCCTTCTAGCACCCAAGGTTATGGATTATTTCCTCCTAGGATAGAACGAATTACACACTTGTGTAGTGGTACTCCAAACACTAGTTTTCAGCGAACACAAAGATTAGTAGAAAATCACACTTACTTTTTGCTTTGTTTGTATGCTAAAAGTATGCAGAAGAAGGAGAGAAAACTCAGAAATTCGTAGTAAAATTCTGAGCAGAAAGTGTTGTATTTATAGCCAAAATTTGGGTTGGAATATGAAGAGGTGCAACTCTTCAGAATGGATGTTTCTGCAAAACTGCCACAACATAAATGCCATTACATAAATGGTTATCTACTCATCAATAAAGAGGGAAAATTGATGGGTAGTTAATTTTCTGTTACAAAAACAGAGAAAAACGGATTGGATTTAATATTAATATTCTGTTATTAACAAATATTTATCTTTGGCCTGTCCCATTCACATTTTGCTTTGTACCATTTTGGCAACTGGTAGTAAACTCTGAAAAATCCTTCTAAAAAAAACAAACTGATGGAGAAAAAGTCTTTAAGCAAAGAAATGAAAGGTGATGACTTCAAAAGATAGAAAAAGAAAAAGTCTTTCTGTGCAAATGCTGGGGAAGAGAAAAAGAAAAAGAACTTATCTGAATGGTATAACTAATCCAATGATCATGTCGTGCATTTTCGGATTAACCAACCCAGTCTATCAACCAATCTTCCTGATGGCCTTGCTTTGCTGGGGATGCGCAGACGCCTAACTCTCGCCTGATGCGGATCCTTTCTGCCAATCTTATCTTGCTTGCCCCCTTTATATCCTTGTCGCCTCATAGTGCCCTTCGAGGGGTTTTCACTAATGAGACTCTCTCATTTCTCTCAACTCCCGTCGCCTTATGGTCCCTGCGAAGGTTTTCACCCTAAGAATCTCTCATTTTGCTTCTCTCAGCTCTCGTCGCCTTATGGTGCCTGTGAAGGTTTTCACCGATAGGACTCTCTCATTTTATTTTTCTAAGCTGGGGATTGAAGTGTTACCGACATGACTTTCTCTACTGGGGATTCTTTCGGTTATCAATTCATTTCCAACTCTTCTCTACGGGGGATTCTTTAGGCTATTAATTCATTGCCGGCTTTTCTCTGCTGGGGATTCCTTAGGCTATCAATTCATTGCCGGCTTATGATCCTTACTCCGGCAAGGATCAGTGTATTATTCTCGGCTTTCATTCGCCCGACTTCGCACTCCTCGGATACTGATCGGGAGGTCTTTTGGACATCATATGGGTTTTTGTGTATGGCTAAAAGAAAAGGGGTATCAAAAAGTTCAAAAATAATTTTGATGGGTAAAACATTACAACTCTTGGAATCGAACTTCTTTCCCGACATTACAAACATAACTTCTGCCCCAGTTTCTTGCTTGGGGTTTTTATTTTTTATTACACTATGACCGAGCCGTGAGGCGCCTACGTATCCTCTTTGAGGAATCAGGTCGAATGTAGTTCACATGATTCATTTGTTTTTCTTGTGATTTATTTTTATTATTATCTTCTTTCTTTTCTTTCCTTCTTTTCTCCTCTTTTCTTTTTCATTTTCATTAGTGATTCCAAGAGAGGGGTATGAAAGAATAAATGAGGCTCAAAGGGGGGAGGGAAAGGTTAAAGTGTTTGGATAGAAGAACAAATTGCCTCCGTCATTTCATTCTCCGATAAATGCCAAGTACAAACAAACAAACCAACAACAATTACAATCAAAGGAATTACATGTAATATCTCTTGACTGCATCAAAATTGATAGCCATGTCGACGCATCTTCCCTCGACATCTGTCAGACATAAAGCGACATTTGATAACACCCTGGTCACAATAAACGACCTTTGCCAATTCGGGGCGAATTTGCCATTTGCTTCGGCCTGATGTGGGAGGATCCGTTTCAACACTTGCTGCCCCTAAATTGATGGCTTCTGTGTCATTTAAGTTGAGCTTGGATTTCTCTTCAAACTGGCTCAACTCTCTATTTTTCTCTTCGAAAGCTTCATCCTCATCATATTCCGATTCATCATCGTAATCGACCTCTTGTACAATTAGTTCGGAATCAGATTGATTATTTAGACTAGGTTGAAGATCCGTCGTGCATGTTATGTCATTGGAACCAGTATAAAGGGAACTGTTCAGAAAGAGAAAAGAAGGAAACAAGATTAAACAAAATAAGAAGAGAAAAACTTTCACTTTATAAAAATAAGAGATAACAGAGTTTCGCACTTTGCCGAATACAAAACAAAACTGGATTACAACCCTAGAATAATCCAAAAAACAAGAAGGAAAAATTAGAGCCCACTACCAATACTCCCTGCGGATAGGAAGCGGAGTAGCCATCCAATTGTTGATTTTTGCTTTCAGCCCCACAAACTTTACATCCGCCTTGCCGGACCCTTCCCCCAACACAATAACCGGCTTGTCATCTACACTCTGCACTACTGCTTTTCCACCGGTCAGTTTTTCTTTCAAACTATTTTTACTGGCACGGATCATCATTACTGTTTTTGAGGGCTTCTTGAGCTTTCCTCGTTTGTGCACTAGTTCGATCATGTGGGCTTCATGGTGTGCCGGCAATGGGTTCTGATTGATGTTAGGTGCCTCTGGATCCTGGACCTCGATCCTATTTGTGTCAATAAGATCTTGTACGGCAGTCTTCAACTTCCAACACTTCTCAGTATCATGCCCGGGAGCCCCCGAACAATATTCACAGCTTACCGAGTGGTCCTGATTTTTGGGGAGGGGATTTGGCAATTTGGGCTCCACAGGACTCAATAGACCTAACTGCCTCAATTTGTGGAATAGAGTAGTATAGGTTTCTCCTAGCGGAGTGAATGTTCTCTGCTTCTGCACCCTTTCATTCCTGAAGGCCTGATTCCCCCAAAAAACTAGTCCTGTGGGATTCTTGTAGGCCCTTGGTGGTGGATATGTGTTTTGTGGAGGTGGATAGGTATTTAGGGGAGCCGGCACATGCCACTGTGGGCGAGCCGGAGGTTGGGTATATGTCTGGGCTTGATGGACGGAGAAATGTGGTTCTTGTGGTGGGTAATAAGGTTGTGTAGGGTAATTTGGAGTGTGTGGGTAATTTGGGTGATGGGGTCTAGCTTGGTAGCGGCGGAAAGGACCTCTCGATCTGGACCAATTACCTGACTCTATTATTGCGACCTCTTCTCTTTTCTTCTTCCCGAGCGCACCTCCCGTGCCGCTCTAAATGGCCTGAGTTGTTGCCTTGATTGTCGAATAGCTCAGGATTTTGTTGGACTTAAGCCCCTCTTCAATCATACCGCCCATTTTCACCACCTTGTTGAAAGATTTGCCAATTGACGTCACCAAGTGACCAAAGTAAGTTGGCTCTAGAGTCTGCAGAAAGTAGTCCACCATTTCTACCTCTCTCATTGGAGGATCAACTCTTGCTGCCTGTTCTCTCTACCAGAACACAAATTCTCTAGAGCTCTCTCCCGGCTTCTTCTCAAGTTTCAGCAAAGTGAGACGGTCAGGGACAATCTCAAGGTTGTACTGGAAGTGACCTGCGAAGACTTGTGCTAGATCGTCCCAGGTGTACCACCTGCTCAGATCCTATCTTGTATACCATTCCAGTGCAGACCCATTTAGACTTTGATCAAAGTAAGCTATCAACAGCTCATCTTTACCACCTGCTCCTCTCATCTTGCTGCAAAACCCTCGCAGATGTGCCATTGGATCACCGTGCACCTCGTATAGATCAAACTTTGGCATCTTGAACCCTGCCGGTAATTGAACGTCAGGGAAAGGACATAGATCTTTGTAAGCTACACTGAACTGATTGCCTAACCCATGTATATTCCTGAAGGACTGCTCCAGGCTTTTAAATTTTCGAAGCACTTCGTCCTAATCCGGGCCCTTAGCCGGCTTTTCAGTCTCCGCCGGGATTTCCAAGTGAGGATTATAAGGATATGGCTCGGGTGCTTTGAGAGTAGGTTCAGGGGGTAATATTGGTTATCGTGAGCCTGAAACAACGGCTCACTGGATGATCTTTGCAGCGTGGCTGGTGGGGGTGCCATGAAAACAGGGACATTTGGTGGAGGAGGGTTCTGATTGGGTTGTGAAGCTTGGGGATCATATGCATTTCTTCCCTGGTAGTATTGTTCACTGGGGAAGCTTGTCGAAGGGCCGGTGGGAGGGTATTCCGGCGTTTGTCCTGGTGGGAGAGTTGGAGTAATGGGAGGGTCCAGCACTTTTTGTACCCTAGCTAGGGCCAGCTGCATTTCTTTCATCTCCTGTCTCATCCTATTCATTTCCTACTTCAGCATTCGATTCTCCGTCCTTTCATCCTCGACACTTTGGTCCGAACTGGTCATGCTTTTTAGTATGGGCCCTTTGGATCTGGTTTGGTAATGGTAATCTACCAGAACGTGCTAACAAACTAATTGGTTCAAAATCTCTGAAGCAACAACAAATTTGTTAGCGTTAGAGTTTAACACATATTGCAATTTCACATTGGGGATGCAATGTTCCTAGGCAATTTAACCATTTCTAACATGCATTTATTTCGGCTGCGTATGTCATTCCGGCCTCTCACGATTGTGCCTCTTCATTAAAGCTCCTTATTTTTATCTTTTCCTCTTTTTCCTTCTCCTTTTTCCCTTTTTTATTTTAGCGGTGGTCGAATCTTATGTGGATTTCCTACGTATTATGTCCCCGCATGAATCAGACCAGGCGTAGTTCGTGAAAATAAGTGCCAAAAATAAAGGAACAATTTTTCGGGAAGTTTTCATTACCAACTAAACATTTTGAAATGGAAAATAATAGACTCCAACTAAACTCAAATACAGACTCAAAACATACTAGCATACTTGGACGCAAAAGGAAAGCAGACTGACAAACAACAAACTCTAAAAATGAAAAATACATACTCGATCTATGAATACATTAGTGCTTCAAAAGTGGGTGCCCGCGGGGCATCGTTCGACCTCGCCGCGGGCTTATGTGCCAAATCCCTTTCAAGTTGCTCCAGCTCATACATTGTTCGCTTGACATAAATCATCACTGATGAGAAGAAGGTAGTGGGGGTCATGTCCTCACATGCCCGTCATCTCCTAAGGATGGTGTGGGCGATGGTCTCGATCCTATCTCTTGTTCGACCGTTTTCTATAAGCAATCGCCTTACTTGATTATTGCGAGCCTCCAACACATGAGAATCCTGAAAATGTTGATCCTGCAGCTGCTATATTTCTACTTCCATTTGGGCCAGTAAATCATAACAATGTCCACTTTCGGTTTCAAAAGCTTTGGCTTGCTTGGTTGCTTTATCCTCAAGGCTGACCACTTTTCTTTTCAGACTAGCAATGGTTTTTTCATAATCCTTCTTCAATTGTTGCAAGTAATGGGTGCGTTCTTCTGTTCTTTTTGCCCACTGTGCCTTGAGCCCTGCTATAGTACCCTTGGATTTTTCTAACTCATCCCGGCATTCTCTAATTTCATTTCTCAGCCCCTTTATCAAATGCCCATCCCACCGGCTCCTCGATTGTTTATCAACGGCTGTTCTCATTTGTTGGATTTGGTCCCTAAGCACCTCGTTTTCTTGGGCCAACCTGTTCTTTTCACCCTGATCAGC
Source organism: Nicotiana sylvestris (assembly GCF_000393655.2). Taxonomy (NCBI): domain Eukaryota; kingdom Viridiplantae; phylum Streptophyta; class Magnoliopsida; order Solanales; family Solanaceae; genus Nicotiana; species Nicotiana sylvestris. Next base: position 20,037,883 of record NC_091067.1, on the reverse strand, counting down.
AGTAACTTGCACACTGTTCTCAATTTCAGACCTTCAATTTGTTGTTTCAGTTTGCCAATTTCAGCCCGATAACCTTCTTCTTTTGCTAACCAATTCCATTGCTCCTGCGATGACTCGGAAAAATCTTTAAGATGAGGTCTTTTAGCCGGCCTCCCACATGACACGTCACCTCTATACCAAGCATGATACCCGGGGGAAACTTCCCCTTTAGCCCTATCCAATACGCAAGTGTTGCAGCCAAATGCTGACATTCACTCCAGATCTGGCGAACTTCTTCTTCAGGGAACTGACCATCAGGACCGATTTCAACCACTTGGGTACTCAGATCTTCGTATTTCGACACTATTTGATATCTCCCAAGTTTCCTTAAGACCCGATATGGTGCATAGGGCTAGATGCTTTTAAGTCCCATCATGAGAAAGTGGGGCCTAGCTGCCGGCATATATACGACTTATCAACGGGCAACCATCCGAGCGTCCATTGTATTTGGTCGGCAGTGAGGGTTCAGAAGAATGATGTCCAAGCTATGACTCCCTCGGGTAGACTAGCCCCATTAATTCTTGTGTAGAACTCTTCTATGCAAGTTTTATCAGATGAACCATGGCTCAGGAACTGGGCACGATGACACAGGTGCTTGGTCATCCACATCTGTAGCAACAAGTTACACCCCTCGAAAAAGTTCCCTCCGGCTTTATAGACTGTGAGAGCTCGGAATATGTCAGATAATATCATGGGCACAAGAGTGCTTTTCTCCTGATTGAGCAAAGTACTGACGACCCCGGCCACCTTTAAGTTAATGTTTCCATCTTTCCTTGGGAACACCAGGAGGCCCAAGAAGGTTATCATGAAGGCCACCCTTCTATGTTCATCCCATTTTTGACGGTTACTTTTGCTACACAGCTTGTGACTTGGGTTGTTGAACCCTCCTACATGACCATATCTATCATATATGAAGCGCGGATGACAGAAGCCCGCTGCCAAGTCTGGATTATGGACTGTCCTGGGTATTTTCAATGAGTCTAAAAATCGGTGCACAGTGACGGTTCTAGGAGCAACCAAGTATTTGAACCTTAACGGGACTTCAGCACTTCCAATGTATCCGGCTATTTCCTCCAAAGTCGGGGTGAGTTCAAAGTCCGGGAAATGGAAGACATTGTGTGCCGAGTCCCAACAGGTGACCAAAACTCTTATGATATCCCCCGAGACTGTATTTTCAATAAACCCGTGAGACCTTTTAGATATTTCTTGACCTCCTCTTGCCCTTCAATACCTAAATCATCCCACCATAGCCGCAACTCGAAAGGGATTTTAGTCATTATTGAAAAAGGTTCATTTTGCATCGTGCTTATCCTGCACATTTATTAAGGTGATTAAAAAAGGAAATTTATTTGACTCAACAAAATGCCTATTTTTTAAATTTTCACAGATTAAAGAAAGATCCGGTTCCGAACACGACCTTTCAGTACTTTGGGAACGAAGATTTTAAGGCTGGGTGAGTCAACCGGTCAAAAATCCAAAAAATAACTAAAAGAGGCCGTTTATGCAAAGTCAGCCTTCCGGTGCCCCTTTCGGGAACATTCGGCTATTTTTGTAAAAAAAACGGCATTACTCGATTTATTCATGACAAAAAATTAAAATTTTTGACATTTTTGGCTATTTTTGCAAAAGGGGAAGTTGGACCCGATGAGGGTTGCCTACGTATCTCACACCATATGAGAATCAAACCGGTATAGTTCGGGCAAATTAAACAAACTATTTTAAAAAAACAAGATTTTTTTTATTTTCATGGCAAGCCAAACTATTTTCCTTTATCTATTTTTGAAGACCAGACAAAATAACGATTTTTTCCTTTTTCATTTTCAACAAACGGTAAAACAAACTAAAATAAAGACTCTTTTTTTTTTCTTTTTCAACAATCAACTTTCCAAAAAATAAAATAAATAAATAAATAAAAAACCCTTTTTTCTATTTTTCCTTTGCTTTTTATCAAACAAACTTATTAAAAATATTTTCGTCTTTTTTTTTTCAAAATTTCGGCAGGGTTTCGACAGTATTTGGGCATCGGTTTGTCTAAAACTAAGCAATTAACTCTTTATACCACTATTTCTCTCTTTTTCTCTTTTTCTCAATTTCACAATATTCTCGATATTCAAAAACCGGTCAGCATGCGGGCCCGAGACAAATAAAATGCACGAAAAGCAAATAGGATGCATCAGGATGGTCTTTTCATTTCAGGTTGCTAGTCCTAGACGGACCCAACCCCTGTGTTGAGTCCCCTAAGTCAAATGCAACATGATGCAAATAATCGTTCCTACTAGGGATCCGGCATGAAGTCATATTATTCTATGTTCAAAACCTAGGTCGGTGTTCTAGACTGTGTACCCGAGCGGACAACTCGAGTCGAGGAGGGGGCAACTTTCCGGGAACCAAAAGGCCATCCGGCTTAGTAACTTGTCCGGCCTCTTTCTTATTTCAAGGTATGACACTAACAGAATAGGGAGTCTCAACTAGTAAGCACATCCCCGGAGGTGAAGAGAGAAGGGTGTCGGCACAGTTTATATACAGTTCAGATAATATCAACGCGGTAACATTTAGCACATTTAGCACAAAACATGTAGGAAAATCAGATACAACCAAATACAACAATTTATCTAAGCTCGAATTCTGAACCCAGAACCAGAGATTCTGGGTTCTTATCCCCAGCAGAGTCGCTAGAGCTGTCACACCTCCTTTTGGCCCGCGCTCGCAGGGTCGCAGAAGGAGTTTTTCCAGTTAAAGGACAATCGAAACGGGATTTGTTTATTTATTTCAGAGTCGCCACTTGGGAGATTTAGGGTGTCCCAAGTCACCAGTTTAATCCCGAATCGAGGAAAAGAATGACTCTGTATTACAGTCTGCGTACCAGAAATCCGGATAAGGAATTCTGTTAACCCGGGAGAAGGTGTTAGGCATTCCCGAGTTCTGTGGTTCTAGCACGGTCGCTCAACTGTCATATTCGACTTATTTATCTGATTTTAATACATGTTGACCTATGTGCAAATTTTATTATTATTATTATTATTATTATTATTATTATTATTATTATTATTATTATTATTATTATTATTATTATTATTATTATTATTATTATTATTATTATTATTATTATTATTATTATTATTATTATTATTATTATTATTATTATTATTATTATTATTATTATTATTATTATTATTATTATTATTATTATTATTATTATCGACACATTTCAACTCCATTGAGATTTGTATTTGGGTCACATAAATGTGCACCCGAGTTTAAGAAAGTAAATTATTAAAGACGCGCCTAAAGCGACTAGCGTATCATTATTTTGGGTAAGGTCGTGAAATTTTGCTAACGTCCCATCCCGAAGTCTAAGTAATTTTACCAACACTTATAGAGGGCCCCACAGTTTGTGTATTTCTGTTTGTCGAGGCTCGTTTCATTCATTATTTTAAAAGAATTTTCAACGTCGTGGAAATGCATCTCGAACCACGTCACAATCAATGTACCCGTGCTTAGAGACACATTTTGACTTCGTGGAGATTTGGATTTGGGTCACATAAATGTGCACCCGAATTTAAGAAAGTAAATTATTAAAGGCGCGCCTAAAGCGACTAGCATATTGTTATTTCTGGGTAGGCCGTGAAATTCACTAAATGGCCTGCCCCGAATTCTAAGTATTTTGATTTATACATTCAATGAGGGCCCTCCAGGTTGTGCATTTTATTTGGCGAGACTCGTCTCATTTATTTTTAAAAGGATAATCCTAAAATGACTACATTTGTTTTTATTTTTGTTCGTCTCTAAAAATGAAAGAAGAAAATATATGCTAATTAAATTACATGCTTGGCAAGTTCGTGCCTCTTATTAATTATTAGATTACAAAAGATGCTAACGCAAAATTGCAATCGAACTTGCTCAAAAGAAAATTGTTTCGTGCCTTATTCTATAATTGAATATTACCAAAAAAATGAAATTATAAATAAAATATGGAATTGACAAATAATATTATCAAAACAAACAAATTATTTTATGGCTAATTCAGACTCGCATTATTAGATGAATTGAACCATTGGAACTAATTATTTTTCAACTATTTGAAACTAAACCAACCTTGATTACTAATGCATACGAAAGTTGTTAAAACTTAATCGACACTTTGAAAATCTATTACATTTAAAGGAACTCTAACACGCCTTGTTCGAACTCAACTCATGCCTATTAAGTTAATGACCTTATCCTTACTACATCGAATCAAACTTCAAATATGGCAGACCTACTTATTCTACGAAATTACTGGCCTAATATCCTACTTTACTAATTTGAGCCAACATTTAACATACTCATTTTTTTCGGATTACCACTACGGGATATGACATTTATAAGCTATCTACATAATTTAACATTCTGTCATTTAAAAAAAAGTCTACACGTCTAAAGCATTTCCAATTATACAGTCACGTTTCTATTATTCATAAAGAATATAAAAACAGAGCTAATATTGAATAAATCTACTTCATTTAACATCTATTGAATTAAAGACAACAAATAACATCCAAATGTGCAGGTTTGCTGCATAATTCCATTTCAACTTCAATTTAAGTTACTCGTGGTGATTCGAAATATGTACCTGGAAATAGAATACAATGAAGAAGAAAGAGGAATGATCAGCAACAGTAGTAGCAAATAGCAACAACAATAATAACCAGCAACGCAGTAGCAGAACAATCCAACGAAACAGTAGCAAATAACCTACAGCAAACTCAGGAAAAACCAATTGAAACCCCAAAGATACCAGCCCGCAACACCCATGAAACAGTGACAACACTAGGTTCTGATATTCAGCAGTGAAAGAAGAGACCTCACTTTTGGTATTTAGCTCTTAACCTATTGAACTCTTTTGGGTAAAAACTCAGCTTGTATTTCACTCTTAGACTCTGAATTTTTGATCTCCAAAATCCATCCCTTCTTTTTAATTTTCAGAAAATGTTCCCACCCTTTCTTATTTCCAGAATGTTCAACCTCCAAAAATGTGTCAAAATGACTCCATTTATAACAAGACTCTTGTCTTGAACCACTAACCCGAAATATTATTCCCATTATTGCATGCTTTGTTCCCCACTACCATATGTCTTTTCTTTATTTAAATCCCTTGTCCCCCATGCCTACATGTTTTGTCCCCCACTATATTAAACAAATACATTATTCTCCACTACATTATGTCTTGTTCCCCACTATATTAAACAAATACATTATTCCCCACTATATTAAACAAATACATTATTCCCCACTATATTATGTTTTGTCTCCCACCATGTACTATTTTAATATTATTTATGCCTAGTGGACAAAGCATTCAAATTAATTATTTTTTAAGACTTTAAATCCCAAAAATACCCCTGAAATTACTGAAATTACCGTTCTACCCCATCCCCTTTCAACCTGTACTGGACCAATATCAGCTATATCCAAATCCTCCTGATTAATTATCCAATTACAGCAACTATAACCAAATCAAGCCTAACAATTGATAAATTAAACACATGAAACTAACTCCCAATTCAGTTTATCATGGTCGGATTCATATCAACAATTTTAATATGACAAACAAGTAGATTCAAATCACTAAACTCAATCATCATTTGAACTCAAACTAAATCAAACAACATCATAACAAAGATGAATGATTCAAACTAAAATAAACACTCGACATTAAATCACTTGATGAAAAAAAACTAACAAACTTCAGAAAATGAACACGAATTATCTCTAATACAAACAAAGATCCGGGTTCGAATTCAAACCAAACCATTGAACACAAACACAATCAGAGAAAGAAGAAAAGGAGCGGGAGATGAATTTACTGAACGAAAAACTAAAAGAAAAGAGAATGGAAACCTACTAGTTTGAAGCCCAGATTCGAACGGAACCTCGACGCGCTAGTTGACTGGATTTAGAAGCAGAACAATGAGGGTCACTGGTTGGTCGTTTGGAGGAGCTGGACGTCGACGAACCAGCCGGTGAAGGCTGGTCGATGACTGTGTGTGTGCGTGCGACACACAGTCAAGCTTGGAGCTCACGTCGTTCATTGGAGGAGCAGGGATATCGATGACTGGAGCTGGACGACTGGAGCAGGGATGTCGACGACTGGAGCTGGACGACTGAAGCTCCTTCGAACCAACACACACTCCATAAGCAGTCGACGATGAAGATGATGGGTTCTTGGGCTGTTGGTGGTCGACGATAAAGACGATGGTGGCTGGCTGGGGTGGCGATGATGAAGCAGCGGCAGCAGGTGGCTGCTTCAGGTGGTCGTTTGGTCGCGAGATGTGAGTGTGTGTGTGTGTGTGTTAGTTCGAAGACGATGGAGGCTGTGATAGGCAGCCATGGTCGATGGTCATGGTGTGTGGGGCGTGAGGAAATAAAGTGACGGGGGATGACGAAGACGACGAACTGCTACTGCTGGTGTCGAGGCTAGTCGACGGGGTGTTGGAGGAGACGATGGAGGCTGGGCAGCCATTGGAGGAGTAGGAGGTTGTTTATGGTGAAAGTGAAGAGAAAGAGAGGGGGGCGGGTGTTTAGGTTTAGGGTTAGGGATATGAAAAATGAAAAATGAAGAAAGGGGTTAGGCGGTTGGTTTGGTTATGGGGAGGACCGGGTCGGGTTTATCCGGTATGTGTTTGGTTCTTTAGGCCTGTGGTTTAAAATTTTGAAGAAATGGCCCAATCCGATTCTCGTCTATTTTTGTTCTTTTCTATTTATTCAATTTCCTAATTAATAAAGCTAAAAATGCCAAGATTAAATTATAAAATCCAAAATTATCTAAAAATACTAATTAACTCTTAATAATAATTATACACCATTTAAAAAGCAATTAACGATAAAATCACTCAATTTGGACGTTAAATGCTAAAAATGCAACGTACATTATTTTTATGATTTTTTTTCATTTTGTAAAACCAACTTAATTAAATATTAAATGCGAATGCGACATAGTTTTATATTTTTTATCAATTTAAAAAATAAACATGCACAGACAAAAAATACAAGTAATTATCCAAAAATTCCACGAAAATTCAAAAATTGCACACAAAGGAAAATCGTTTTATTTTGAATTTTTGGGAGTAATTCTCATATAGGGCAAAAATCACGTGCTCACAGCCGGAAGTCATTTTGAGAAATATCTTCCCACATCCTTCAATCTTGGCCTTTGCAGCATTTCCCATGGAAATTGTCTCTTCGGGTCCAACAGGAGCATAAGTAGCAAAAGCTTCCTTAACAACACAAACATGGCGAGTGGCTCCAGAATCAATCCACCACTCTTTAGGATTGCCCGCCAAGTTGCATTCGGAAAGCATGGCGCATAAGTCATCAACATCATCATGCTTTTCAACCATGTTTGCTAGACCCTTCTTCTTGTCTTTCTTCGGAGCACGACACTCCGTAGATTTGTGTCCGGTTTTTCCGCAGTTGTAGCAGTTTCCACTGAACCGCTTCTTACTTGGGCTGTATTTCGGACCAGAAGCCTTCTTTCTCTTCTTGTTCTCTTCAACAATATTCGCTCCCATTATTGTTGAACTTCCACGGCCTCTTTTTTCAGCAGCTTTATTGTCCTCTTCAATTCTCAATCTAACAATGAGATCTTCAAGGGACATCTCCTTGCATTTGTGTTTCAAGCAGTTTTTGAAGTCCTTCCACAAAGGAGGCAACTTCTCAATCATTGTTGCTACTTGGAATGCTACATTGATAACAATACATTCAATGAAATTTCCGTTAGTAAGAATACTAAGATTACTACTTTCAACATCAATATTAATTTGATTCATACCTTCAACAAGGAGATCATGAATAATCACTTGCAGTTCTTGGACTTCGTAATAACAGATTTGCTATCTACCATTTTATAGTCCAAAAACTTTGCAGCCACGAACTTTTTCAACCCAGCATCTTCATTTTTGTATTTCTTTTCAAGCGCATTCCACAGTTCTTTTGACGTTTCCACGCCACTGTAGACATTATACAACGCATCCTCCAACCCGCTAAGAAAGTAATTCTTGCACAAGAAATCTGAATGCTTCCACGCCTCAGTCGCGAGAAAGCATTCATTATCAGGAATTTCATCGGCCAGCATAGGAACATCTTCCTTGATAAACTTCTGAAGACTTAAGGTAGTCAAATAGAAGAACATATTTTGCTGCCAGCGCTTGAAATCAATCCCGGAAAATTTTCCGTGTTTCTCCGCCGGTGCCAATGCTGCTGGTGTTCGGCTCGTTGAAGCATTGGCAGTCACCATAGGAACAACTTGGTTCTCATTTCCATTAGTCATTTCTGTAAAAGAATGACACCAACGTTAAAATCACGTAGATTTTAATAGAGTACAAAACCACAAAGGTTTTACTCTCCAGAAACAATAATACAAATACAGAAATATATTAAATTCCTTAAGCTTGTTAGTAAACTGTATTTGTAAAATAATAAATTAATATAAAAAGAAATTATGATAAACATAAATGACATAAACAGAAATGATCATAAACAATTCGAGCCCACTGAATTCATAGTGTCTCCTTAAGGAATTTAATCCCTTTCTAGCATCCAAGGTTACAGATTATTTAATCCTAGGATAGAACGAATTACACACTAGTGTAGTGGTACTCCAAACGCCAGTTTTCAGTGAACACAAAGATCAGTAGAAAATCACATTTACTTTTTGCTTTGTTTGTATGCTAAAAGTATGCAGCAGAAGGAGAGAAAACTCAGAAATTCGTAGTAAAATTCTGAGCAGAATAGTGTTGTATTAATAGCCAAAATTTGGGCTGGAATCTGAAGAGGTGCAACTCTTCAGAATGGATGTTTCTGCAAAACTGCCATAACATAAATGCCATTACATAAATGACTATCTACTCATCAATAAAGAGGGAAAATTGATGGGTAGTTAATTTTCTGTTACAAAAACAGAGAAAAACAGATTGGATTTAATATTAATATTCTGTTATTAACAAATATTTATCTTTGGCATATCCCTTTCACATTTTGCTTTGTACCATTTTGGCAACTGGTAGTAAACTCTGAAAAATCCTTCTAAAAAAACAAAATGATGGAGAAAAAGTCTTTAAGCAAAGAAATGAAAGGTGATGACTTCAAAAAATAGAAAAATAAAAAGTCTTTCTGAGCAAATGCTGGGGAAGAGAAAAAGAAAAAGAACTTATCTGAATGGTATAACTAATCCAATGATCATGTCGTGCATTTTCGGATTAACCAACCCAGTCTATCAACCAATCTTCCTGATGGCCTTGCTTTGCTGGGGATGCGCAGATGCCTAACTCTCGCCTGATGCGGATCCTTTCTGCCAATCTTATCTTGCTTTCCCCTTTTATATCCTTGTCGCCTCATAGTGCCCTTCGAGGGGTTTTCACTAATGAGACTCTCTCATTTCTCTCAACTCACGTCGCCTTATGGTGCATGCGAAGGTTTTCACCCTAAGAATCTCTCATTTTGCTTCTCTCAGCTCTCGTCGCCTTTTGGTGCCTGTGAAGGTTTTCACCGATAAGACTCTATCATTTTATTTTTCTAAGTTGGGTATTGGAGTGTTACTGACATGACTTTCTCTACTGGGGATTCTTTCGGCTATCAATTCATTTCTAGCTCTTCTCTGCGGGGGGATTCTTTAGGCTATCAATTCATTGCCGGCTTCTCTCTGCTGGGGATTCCTTAGGTTATCAATTCATTGCCGGTTTATGATCCTTACTCCGTCAAGGATCAGTGTATTATTCTCGGCTTTCATTCACTCGACTTGGCACTCCTCGGATACTGATCGGGAGGTTTTTTAGACATCATATGGGTTTTTGTGTATGGCTAAAAGAAAAGGGGTATCAAAAAGTTCAAAAACAATTTTGATGGGTAAAACATTACAACTCTTGGAATCGAACTTCTTTCCCAACATTACAAACATAACTTCTGCCCCAGTTTCTTGCTTGGGGTTTTTATTTTTTATTATACTATGACCGAGCCATGAGGCGCCTACGTATCCTCTTTGAGGAATCAGGTCGAACGTAGTTCACATTATTCCTTTGTTTTTCTTGTGTCTTTTTTTTGTTATTATCTTCTTTCTATTCTTTCCTTCTTTTCTCCTCTTTTCTTTTTCATTTTCATTAGTGATTCCAAGAGAGGGGTATGAAAGAATAAATGAGGGTCAAAAGGGGGAGGGAAAGGTTAAAGTGTTTGGATAGAAGAACAAATTGCCTCTGTCATTTCATTCTCCGATAAATGACAAGTACAAACAAACCAACAACAATTACAATTAAAGGAATTACATGTAATCTCTTGACTGCATCAGAATTGATAGCCATGTCGACGCATCTTCCCTTGACATCTGTCAGACATAAATCACCATTGTATAACACCCTGGTCACACTAAACGACCCTTGCCAATTCGGGGCGAATTTTTCCTTTGCTTCGGCCTGATGTGGGAGGATCCGTTTCAACACTTGCTGCCCCTAAATTGATGGCTTTTGTGTCATTTAAGTTGGGCTTGGATTTCTCTTCAAACTGGCTTAACTCTCTATTTGTCTCTTTGAAAGCTTCATCCTCATCATATTCCGATTCATCATCGTAATCGACCTCTTGTACAATTAGTTCGGAATCAGATTGATTATTTAGACTAGGTTAAAGATCCGTCGTGCATGCCATGTCATTGGAACCAGTATAGAGGGAATTGTTCAGAAAGAGAAAAGAAGGAAACAAAATTAAACAAAATAAGAAGAGAAAAACTTTCACTTTATAAAAATACGGATAACAGAGTTTCGCACTTTGCCGAATACAAAACAAAACTGGATTACAACCCTGGAATAATCCAAAAAACAAGAAGGAAAAATCAGAGCCCACTACCAAGACTCCCTGCGGATAGGAAGCGGAGTAGCCATCCAATTGTTGATTTTTGCTTTCAGCCCCACAAACTGTACATCCGCCTTGCTGGACCCTTCCCCCAACACCATAACCGGCTTGTCATCTTCACTCTGCACTACTGCTTCTCCACCGGGCGGTTTTTCTTTCGAACTATTTTTACTAGCACGGATCATCATTACCGTTTGTGAGGGCTTCTTGAGCTTTCCTCCTTTGTGCACTAGTTCGATCATGTGGGCTTCATGGTGTGACAGCAACGGGTTCTGATTGATGTTAGGTGCCTCTAGCTCCTGGACCTCGATCCTATTTGTGTTAATAAGATCTTGTACGGCAGTCTTCAACTTCCAACACTTCTCAGTATCATGCCCGGGAGCCCCCGAACAATATTCACAGCTTACCGAGTGGTCCAGATTTTTGGGGAGGGGATTTGGCAATTTGGCCTCCACAGGACTCAATAGGACTAACTGCCTCAATTAGTGGAACCGAGTAGTATAGGTTTCTCCTAGCGGAGTGAATGTTTTCTGCTTCTACACCCTTTCATTCCTGAAGGCCTGATTCCCCCGGAAAACTGGTCCTGCGGGATTTCTGTAGGCCCTTGGTGGTGGATATGTATTTTGTGGAGGTGGATAGGTATTTAGGGGAGCCGGCGCGCGCCACTGTGGGCGAGCCAGAATCTGGGTATATGTCTGGGCTTGATGGACGGAGAAATGTGGTTCTTGTGGTGGGTAGTAGGGTTGTGTAGGGTAATTTGGAGTGTGTGGGTAATTTGGGTGATGGGGTCTGGCTTGGTAGCGGGGGAAAGGACCTCTCGATCTGGACCAATTACCTGCCTCTATTGTTGTGACCTCTTCTCTTTTCTTCTTCCGGAGCGCACCTCCCGTGCCTCTCAAAAGAAAATTATTTCGTGCCTTATTCTATAATTGAATATTACCAAAAAATGAAATTATAAATAAAATATGGAATTGACAAACAATATTGTCAAAACAAACAAATTATTCTTTGACTAATTCAGACTCGTATTATTAGATGAATTGAACCATTGGAACTAATTATTTTTCAACTATTTGAAACTAAACCAACCTTGATTACTAATGCATACGAAAGTTGTTAAAACTTAATCGACACTTTGAAAATCTATTATATTTAAAGGAACTCTAACACGCCTTGTTCGAACTCAACTCATGCCTATTAAGTTAATGACTTTAGTCTTACTACATCGAATCAAACTTCAAATATGGCAGACCTACTGATTCTACGAAATTACTGGCCTAATGTCCTACTTTACTAATTTGATCCAACATTTAACATACTCGTTTTTTTCGGATTACCACTACGGGATATGACATTTATAAGCTATCTACATAATTTAACATTCCGTCATTTAAAAAAAAAGTCTACACGCCTAAAGCAGTTCCAATTATACAGTCACGTTTCTATTATTCATAAAGAATATAAAAATAGACCTAATATTGAATAAATCTACTTCATTTAACATCTATTTAATTAAAGACAACAAATAGCATCCAAATGTGCAGGTTTGCTGCATAATTCCATTTCAACTTCATTTTAAGTTACATCGTGGTGATTCGAAATATGTACCTGGAAATTGAATACAGTGAAGAAGAAAGTGGAATGATCAGCAGCAGTAGTAGCAAACAACAACATCAACAATAACCAGCAACGCAGTTGCAGAACAATCCAGTAACAGATTAAAAAACTCAGCAAAATTCCAGCAACACCCAACGAAACAGTAGCAAATAACCTACAGCAAACTCAGGAAAAACCAATTGAAACCCCAAATATACCAGCCCGCAACCCCAATGAAACAGTGACAACACTAGTTTCTAATATTCAGCAGTGAAAGAAGATACCTCACTTTCGGTATTTAGCTCTTAACCTATTGAACTCTTTTGGGTAACAACTCAGCTTGTATTTCACTCTTAGACTCTGAATTTCTGATCTCCAAAATCCAGCCCTTCTTTTTAATTTTCAGAATATATTCCCACCCTTTCTTATTTCCAGAATGTTCAACCTCCAAAAATGTGTCAAAATGACTCTATTTATAACAAGACTCTTGTCTTGAATTTACTGAACGAAAAACTAAAAGAAAAGAGAATGGAAACCTACTAGTTTGAAGCCCGGATTCAAACGGAACCTCGACGCGCTAGTTGACTGGAGTTAGAAGCAGAACGTTGGGGGTCACTAGTTGGTCATTTGGAGGAGTTGGACGTCGACGAAGCAGCCGGTGAAGGCTGGTTGTCACACCTCCTTTTTGCGCGCCCAGCCCCGAAGGGTTGGATGCGCGGGTGGAGTTTTTCCAATTTAAGTGACAATATTCGAAATGAGATTACTTATTTAATTCAGAGTCGCCACTTGAGAAAGGTTTGGCTTTTGGTGTCCCAAGTCACCGGTTTATCTTGAATCCCAAATCGAGGAAATTTTCGACTTTTCCAAATGAAGTCTGCGAACCAGAAATTCTAAGTAAGGAATTCTGTTGACCCGAGGGAAGGTGTTAGGCACCCTCGAATCCCGTGGTTCTAGCACGGTCGCTTAAATTGTTATAATGGCTAAATATCTGATTTAAATACATGTTGTGACTTATGTGCTTTTATTAAGTTTAAACCGCTTTTATTATTATCATTTATTTTTATAGAATTGCAACGTCGGGAAAATGCATCTCGAACCACGTCACAATCAATGCACCCGTGATCGTCGACACATTTGGACTTCGTTGAGATTCGAATTTGGGTCACATCAATGTGCACCCGAATTTAAGAATGTGATTTAATTAAGCCGCGCCAACAGAGTCTAACGCGTTATTATCTTTGTAGAAGGCCATGAAATTTATTAAATGGCCTATCTTGAATTCTAAATAATTATCATTAGTTGTTGAGGGCCCCGCAATTGGTATTTTTTTTTATTTGGCGAGACTCGTCTCATTATTTTTAGAAGGGTATCCTACAGTGACTACATTTCTATTATTTTTATTTCCAGAGATAGAAGAAAGGAAAGTGTGTGTGCTAATTGAAGTATATACTTCAACTTAAACCAAACTCCTATCAATTTTTGATTGATTACTTTTAAAGTAAAAAAAACGTCATGCCTTTTACGAAAATGATTTGGTCGAATAAAAGATTACATATGAGATAGATGAAATGCAATACTTAATCCGAACATTTCTTAATTTGAACTTAACTGAACTTATTTGAACTAGGTTAAAGGATAACTGGCGAAGTAAAATGCTTTAATTTGACAAGGAATCATATACGAGTTAGCGAAATACAACGTTTAGTCTGAGCATTTCTTGTATTGAACTTAACTAAACTTGTATGGACTAGTCTTACTAAAAAAAACTGAATGAAACAGAAAACAGTATTGTGTGAAGTCGAAATATGCATGCTTATACTAACAGACAATTGTCGAGCTCAAATACAAAGGGGTGAAACCCAGTCGGCTATCAGTACACTCTTTTGAACTATTGAAACATAAACTAAATCAATTTCCACGAGGCCTGTTAATGTACTATGAATATCACAACGAATGCTTGAACATCTTCAACCTTTTTTTTCATTTCATGCTTTCAAACTATTTCAGTTACATCAATATGGGACTTGAAATGTGTACCTGGAAATGCTGAAAATGCAAAGGAGAAGAAGAGGAAGATGTGGAAATCAGCAGCCAAAAGAAACAGGACTAGCAAATAGCAGCAGGACAAGGCAGCAGCAAACAAAGCGAACAGCAGAAAAGGCTCAAGTGCAGAAATGCAACTATGGCCAATAGAAAGAAATAGCCAAATGAGAGCAACACCCAGTGGAGTAAAATCAGAACTCCAAAGCAGACCAAACCAGTAGTAAATCAATGGAAAACACTTGACTAAATAGACACCACTGGAACTTCAAAGAATCAGAATCGATTTCAACAAATTGGAACAACTGAAAACCCAAATAACAAATAGGAAGAAACAATTTCTGATGGTTGGTTTTATAGTTTCTATCCCTTAACCTCTCTCTATCTGTGTTTGTGTTTGCTGTCAAATTGTTTAAAACTTAAAAGCCTTCTTAATGCAGAAAAACAGGCTGGGCACAAGGCACATGAGGTGCACCAATGCACATGTTGTGCACGAGTGCACATGCCTTCCAATTCAGAATTTAAACATAAACAATCTTTTTTACATTAACTGATCAATTCAAACAATCTATAAGTAAGCAAAAACTGGTTCTTAATTGGCTCAAGGCAAATGTTCATCAGAAGCAAATCGATTTAGTTTGTTCAGACAGTTGAAACTAATTGACGACACATGTCGACTCGACTATATTAGCATTAACATACACAATCGTAGCCAAAAATCAGACATTTAACCAGTGTCGATACATGGTTTGAATTATACTGACTAAGCAGAAATACACTCGAGGAGTCAACTAGTCAGTCCAAACTTGGAAATCAGCTACTTGCATAACATTTATATACACATTATCAGAGCAAATGGAAAGACTCATTCAAACAAACAGAAGTTCAGGCAAATGGACGGGGCACAGTTGACAAAATTCAAAAACACAAAATCAAAGCATGAACACACTTTAACACAATCAAATGGGCCAAAGCAAATAAAGAAGGGAAAGAAACTCACCTTAAATCTTGAAAAATCAAAACCTCAAACTCGGACTCGGACAAACTTTCTTAAGGCTGAACAGACTTTAATCGAAGTGTTTCTCAAATGAGAAACACTTTGATTAAAGTCCATCAGACCTTAAACTCTTTGGTTTGAACCGGTTTGAACCAGTGAAGAGGGACCTTGTGGTTTCAAAACTCAGATCTAATATTCGTGCTTCCCTGGTTAGATTCGGACCAAACCAAGTATGGTTTGGTCACGAGGAGGGTCCGGGGAGTGTCTGGTATGAAGCTGGGGTTGTTTGGTGTAGATCGAGTTTTAACTCGAATCTTCAAATGAAGATTCGAGGACCTGGGGGGTGATTCGAACCAAACGGTTAACAGGTCTATGTTCAGGGTGGTGAGGGGGTTCTATGGTGTTCATGGCGAGGTCACCGGCGTTCATGCTGCCGGTTTTCATGGTGAAGAGTGCAGGGGCGGCTCTAGGGTTTGTGGGTTTGGGTGAAGACGACGAGGCTGGGGTATTGGATAGGGGGGCAGGGTAAGGATCTAGGCTTATATAGTTAGTGGGTGTGTTGATCTCAACCGTTAGATCAATCTAGATCTACGGTTTGGATCTGATGGTCTTAAATGAAACGGTGTCGTTTCAAGTGTTGAGGGTTGGGGTCGGTCCGGGTGAGATGGGTCGGGTTTATTGGTGGGTTATGGGGGATTGATCTTGGCCGTTGATCAATCTGAGATCAACGGCCCAGATCGGGCACGACTCGAACGACGTCGTTTGGACACCCTGGGTATCAGGTGGTCTGGACCGGGCAGGCCTGGGTCTTGGGCTGTTTGTTTGGGCCAATTTTAATAAATTGGCCCAAGTCCGGAAAGGCAGGGTCCTTTTCTTTATTTATTTTTTATTTTATTTTATTTTAAAACAAAACTAAGCCAAAAAATCAAATTAAAATTAAATACACACTCAATACAATTATTTGCACACACACTAAAATATTTCAAAACAGGTAAAGTCAAACAAAACAAAATCACGGACAAAGATGCCTGTTTATGCCTTTCTATTTAAACCATGTTACGGTTCAAATTATGCATGACACGTACGCATTTTTCAATTTTGTTTTAATAAGGTAAATAAATAAAATGGGCCAAAGTCACAAATAAATCAACAAAGTGCCGCACAGAAATCCAAAAATTGTACAGCAGGGCCAATTATTATTTTTTATTTCTTTTTGGAGCGATTGTCGTGCGAAACAAAAATCACGTGCTCACAGCTGCCCCTCTTTGTTCGGAACACGAAGGGTTTTCGTGCAAAGATAAAGTGAGCGTGTATGAGCGATTTTTGCCTATAGACCACTCCGTATGAAGCATTTTTGAAAGATCTGACCGAATCTTGCTTCAAAGATTTCCTACATATCCTGGGCTAAACAGGAATCAGGTCAATGTAGTTCGGGAAGTTTTGGTAGCTGGGACTACCATGGGATTGCAATGCTTGCTGCTACTGCTGTTGCTGTTGTCACTGCTGCGTCACTGACCGCCTTATTACAACCAAACGAAAATTGGAAACTGAACTAACTACTTATATGCATGTCAACTGCTAGTTACAAGATTCCTATCTATGATTCTTTTACGACTTGATCTTGGGTCTTAGCTGATTCTGCTTGTAGACTCCGATCTGAATCTTGATGCTTGCGAGTTGCGGCGACTCGTTTAATCTCCGGGATACTGAGTGAGACGCGATTGGTAGGGTTCAAGGCCTTAGTCAAATGTTGGAGTCGATCTGCTCTCCATTCACTCTGATATCTCGGGATGTCTTCTTTTGTCTTTTTTTCTTTGATTCTGAGTTGAGACTCATCTCGTAGGTCATTTCGATCCGTGTGGCTCGAGGTTAGACCTGCGGAAAAAAAAAAACAAACGAAACGAAATTTTCTGCCCCAGTTTCACTAGGAAAATTTCAGTTTAGGGTTTAAAACCCTAATGCTGACTAAAAGGAAAATTCAGTTTAGGGTTTAAAACCCTAATGCTGATTGCATGGAAAAGCTCAGTTTAGAGTTTAAAACTCTAATGCTGGCTGAAAGGAAAAAGTTCAGTTTAGGGTTTAAAACCCTAATGCTGACTAAAAGGAAAATTCAGTTTAGGGTTTAAAACCCTAATGCTGATTGCATGGAAAAGCTCAGTTTAGAGTTTAAAACTCTAATGCTGGCTGAAAGGAAAAAGTTCAGTTTAGGGTTTAAAACCCTAATGCTGACTAAAAGGAAAATTCAGTTTAGGGTTTAAAACCCTAATGCTGATTGCATGGAAAAGCTCAGTTTAGAGTTTAAAACTCTAATGCTGGCTGAAAGGAAAAAGTTCAGTTTAGGGTTTAAAACCCTAATGCTGATTGCATGGAAAAGCTCAGTTTAGAGTTTAAAACTCTAATGCTGGCTGAAAGGAAAAAGTTCAGTTTAGGGTTTAAAACCCTAATGCTGATTGCATGGAAAAGCTCAGTTTAGAGTTTAAAACTCTAATGCTGGCTGAAAGGAAAAAGTTCAGTTTAGGGTTTAAAACCCTAATGCTGATTGCATGGAAAAGCTCAGTTTAGAGTTTAAAACTCTAATGCTGGCTGAAAGGAAAAAGTTCAGTTTAGGGTTTAAAATCCTAATGTTGATTGCATGGAAAAGCTCAGTTTAAAGTTTAAAACTCTAATGCTGGCTGAAAGGAAAAAGTTCAGTTTAGGGTTTAAAACCCTAATGCTGATTGTATGGAAAAGCTCAGTTTAGAGTTTAAAACTCTAATGCTGGCTGAAAGGAAAAAATTCAGTTTAGGGTTTAAAACCCTAATGCTGATTGCATGGAAAAGCTCAGTTTAGAGTTTAAAACTCTAATGCTGGCTGAAAGGAAAAGGTTCAGTTTAGGGTTTAAAACCCTAATGCTGATTGCATGGAAAAGCTCAGTTTAGAGTTTAAAACTCTAATGCTGGCTGAAAGGAAAAAGTTCAGTTTAGGGTTTAAAACCCTAATGCTGATTGCATGGAAAAGCTCAGTTTAGAGTTTAAAACTCTAATGCTGGCTGAAAGGAAAAAGTTCAGTTTAGGGTTTAAAACCCTAATGCTGATTAAAAGGAAAATTCAGTTTAGGGTTTAAAACCCTAATGCTGATTGCATGGAAAAGCTCAGTTTAGAGTTTAAAACTCTAATGCTGGCTGAAAGGAAAATTCAGTTTAGGGTTTAAAACCCTAATGTTGATTGCATGAAAAAGCTCAGTTTAGAGTTTAAAACTCTAATGCTGGCTGAAAGGAAAATTCAGTTTAGGGTTTAAAACCCTAATGCTGATTGCATGAAAAAGCTCAGTTTAGAGTTTAAAACTCTAATGCTGGCTGAAAGGAAAATTCAGTTTAGGGTTTAAAACCCTAATGCTGATTGCATGAAAAAGCTCAGTTTAGAGTTTAAAACTCTAATGCTGGCTGAAAGGAAAATTCAGTTTAGGGTTTAAAACCCTAATGCTGATTGCATGAAAAAGCTCAGTTTAGAGTTTAAAACTCTAATGCTGGCTGAAAGGAAAATTCAGTTTAGGGTTTAAAACCCTAATGCTGATTGCATGAAAAAGCTCAGTTTAGAGTTTAAAACTCTAATGCTGGCTGAAAGGAAAATTCAGTTTAGGGTTTAAAACCCTAATGCTGATTGCATGAAAAAGCTCAGTTTAGAGTTTAAAACTCTAATGCTGGCTGAAAGGAAAATTCAGTTTAGGGTTTAAAACCCTAATGCTGATTGCATGAAAAAGCTCAGTTTAGAGTTTAAAACTCTAATGCTGGCTGAAAGGAAAATTCAGTTTAGGGTTTAAAACCCTAATGCTGATTGCATGAAAAAGCTCAGTTTAGAGTTTAAAACTCTAATGCTGGCTGAAAGGAAAATTCAGTTTAGGGTTTAAAACCCTAATGCTGATTGCATGAAAAAGCTCAGTTTAGAGTTTAAAACTCTAATGCTGGCTGAAAGGAAAATTCAGTTTAGGGTTTAAAACCCTAATGCTGATTGCATGAAAAAGCTCAGTTTAGAGTTTAAAACTCTAATGCTGGCTGAAAGGAAAATTCAGTTTAGGGTTTAAAACCCTAATGCTGATTGCATGAAAAAGCTCAGTTTAGAGTTTAAAACTCTAATGCTGGCTGAAAGGAAAATTCAGTTTAGGGTTTAAAACCCTAATGCTGATTGCATGAAAAAGCTCAGTTTAGAGTTTAAAACTCTAATGCTGGCTGAAAGGAAAATTCAGTTTAGGGTTTAAAACCCTAATGCTGATTGCATGAAAAAGCTCAGTTTAGAGTTTAAAACTCTAATGCTGGCTGAAAGGAAAATTCAGTTTAGGGTTTAAAACCCTAATGCTGATTGCATGAAAAAGCTCAGTTTAGAGTTTAAAACTCTAATGCTGGCTGAAAGGAAAATTCAGTTTAGGGTTTAAAACCCTAATGCTGATTGCATGAAAAAGCTCAGTTTAGAGTTTAAAACTCTAATGCTGGCTGAAAGGAAAATTCAGTTTAGGGTTTAAAACCCTAATGCTGATTGCATGAAAAAGCTCAGTTTAGAGTTTAAAACTCTAATGCTGGCTGAAAGGAAAATTCAGTTTAGGGTTTAAAACCCTAATGCTGATTGCATGAAAAAGCTCAGTTTAGAGTTTAAAACTCTAATGCTGGCTGAAAGGAAAATTCAGTTTAGGGTTTAAAACCCTAATGCTGATTGCATGAAAAAGCTCAGTTTAGAGTTTAAAACTCTAATGCTGGCTGAAAGGAAAATTCAGTTTAGGGTTTAAAACCCTAATGCTGATTGCATGGAAAAGCTCAGTTTAGAGTTTAAAACTCTAATGCTGGCTGAAAGGAAAATTCAGTTTAGGGTTTAAAACCCTAATGCTGATTGCATGGAAAAGCTCAGTTTAGAGTTTAAAACTCTAATGCTGGCTGAAAGGAAAATTCAGTTTAGGGTTTAAAACCCTAATGCTGATTGCATGGAAAAGCTCAGTTTAGAGTTTAAAACTCTAATGCTGGCTGAAAGGAAAATTCAGTTTAGGGTTTAAAACCCTAATGCTGATTGCATGGAAAAGCTCAGTTTAGAGTTTAAAACTCTAATGCTGAATTCTGTGATGATTTGCCTCGTAAGGCCACTTTTTTCTTTTTGTCCCGTTTTGATTGAAGGTTCTCAACGGGGATTTTATTGGAGGTGTTCTGTGGGAACTTGTACAAGAGGAAGCTATATGGGGGAAATATTTACAAAGTGGATTCTTTGTGCGGATTCTGTACAATGGGGTATGCTGGGTTTTGGTTTCAAAACGGGTTTCCCAGGGTTTGTTGGGGTAAGCTTGTTGGGGAATATTTACAAAAGAACTCGCTGGGGATGTGCTGATGAAATTCCAACGGGGATTTTTTTTTTTTTTTTACTAGGGATACTTTGTGGGAGACTGTACAAAAAGAGAGACTCTGTGGGTTTTGTACAGGGGGAGACTCTGTGGGGATTTGTCCAAAAGAGAAACTCTGTGGGGTTCTGTACAGGGGGAGACTCTGTGGGGATTTGTCCGAAGGTGGACTTGCTGGGGAAGATTTCAAGATTTCTCTCTTTTTCCTTTACTCCGGAACACCATCAAACGTCATGATTCATCATGCTTGGGTAATCATATCAACGAGATGAGGTGCTTTCCTTCATGAGACGGGATTCCGTGCAAACAAACCATGCCACCTACTCTTTCCGGTGTGTCCTGAACTCGGGGTTAAAATGCAAAAGGGATTCGAAAAGAAACAAAGCAGGGGAAAACAAATCAGAAAAGGAATACCCTTTTCGGGACGAGAAAGACTTATCTGAGGAAGATAACGCTGGCTTTAAATGACATGACATGCTTTTTGGACTGGACGTCTAACCTTCTAAGAGCTTGCGTTTTTCTGAACCAGAACGGATCTGTGATTCCAAACTGGCGGCACTTTGCCGAGACCTTCTTGGGGTGGCGTCATTCCTTTTCGGCCAACAGCGCCCTTTGCGGGTTTTCGCTGGCTGACCTCTCTCATTTCTCTTCCTGTCATCGCTTGATAGCACTCTTTGCGAGTTTTTACTAAACAAGCTCTCTCATTTTGGTTTCTCTTCTCCCGTCGCCTCGTGGTGCCCGAAGGTTTTCACCGCCGAGACTCTCTCATTTTATCTCTCTCAATTCAGAGTGTGATGGTCTTCGTTTGTGACGCTTATTGATTCCCCACCATATTTGGTAATTGATTTGAAGGCTTGTGCTTGGTAAAGAGAGGTAGTGATACTAACTTCTCAACTGCTCGACGTGCCCCGGTTTTCAATTTCAGGGTGAATGGGATTTTATTGTTGGTGTGACTGAACCTCAGGGAGAGGCTGCCTACGTATCCTTTCGGAATCAAGTCAAACGTAGTTCAGGCCCCAATCAAATTTTGTTTTGTTTTCTCTTTTCTTTTTTTTTGTTTTTTTTTGTTTCTTTTTTTTTGTAAGTGGCTCAAAAGTTGGTGGAGAGGATTGGGTAGTGTTTGGGAAGTAGTGGGGAACAAACGCCTTCGCCATTTTCAACGTGTCAGGACCACTGGAGTATGATTTAGACGTAATACCTCTTAACTGCATCTGCATTTACTGCTGTGTCGGGGTCATTTCCTTCGATATCGCCTAAATACAGTGCTCCTCTCGGCAATATCTTCCTTACGATGTATGGGCCTTTCCAATTTGGAGCAAACTTTCCTTTTGCTTCTTCATGATGCGGCAGAATACGCCTTAGTACCAGCTGACCTACTTCGAAATTCCGGGGTCGGACTTTCTTGTTGTAAGCACGGGCCATCCTTCGTTGGTATAACTGTCCGTGACAAACTGCAGCCATCCGCTTTTCATCAATCAACGTCAATTGCTCTAACCGAGTCTTAACCCACTCGCTGTCCTCGATTTCTGCCTCGACAATGATTCGAAGCGAAGGAATCTCCACCTCTGCCGGTATTACAGCTTCGGTCCCATAAACCAAAAGATAAGGAGTCGCTCCCACAGATGTGCGTACCGTAGTGCGGTACCCCAATAATGCAAAAGGTAACTGCTCATGCCACTGTCGGGAACTTTGTATTGTTTTCCTCAAAATCTTCTTGATGTTTTTATTTGCAGCTTCCACAGCACCATTGGCTTTCGGCCGATAAGGAGTGGAATTTCTGTGCGTTATCTTGAATTGCTCGCATACATCTCCCATCAAGTGACTGTTCAAGTTCGCTGCATTATCTGTAATGATAGTCGCAGGAATACCGAAGCGACAGATAAGATTTGAGTGTACAAAATCCACTACAGCTTTCTTGGTGACCGACTTGAGAGTGACAGCCTCTACCCATTTTGTGAAGTAATCGATGGCAACCAGTATAAACCTGTGTCCATTCGAAGCCTTTGGTTCAATTGGTCCAATGACGTCCATGCCCCAAGCGACAAATGGCCAAGGTGCGGACATGGGATGCAGTTCCGTGGGAGGTGCATGAATCAAATTACCGTGCACCTGACACTGATGACACTTCCGGACAAAGCTAAAGCAATCCTTTTCCATGGTCATCCAGTAATAACCCGCTCTAAGGATCTTCTTCGCTAAGACATACCCGTTCATGTGAGGTCCGCACACACCTGCGTGTACTTCGTGCATGATCTTTCTCGCTTCCTCGATATCGACACATCTTAGGAGATTGAGGTCCGGAGTTCTCTTATATAACAATTCACCGCTCAGAAAGAAACCACTTGCATGTCGCCTAATGGTCCTCTTTTGATCTCCAGTAGCGTGCTCGGGGTATTCTTGCGTCTTTAAGAACCTCTTGATGTCATGGTACCAAGGCTGCGTATTTGATCCCGCCTCGATTACACTGCAGTAACCGTGTCTTTCCTTGATTTGGATTTCCAAAGGATCGACGTGGGCGTTGCCCGGGTAGGGTAGCATAGAAGCCAGAGTAGCAAGTGCATCTGCCAGTTCATTGTGACACCTCGGAATATACCTGAACTCTATTGAGGTAAAGCGCTTGCTGAGGTCCTCCACATGTTGTCGGTATGGGATAAGTTTGACATCCCGAGTTTCCCATTCACCTTGGACTTGCCGGATGATCAGGTCAGAATCTCCCATAATCAGTAAGTCTTCGACATCCTGATCGATTGCCATATGCATGCCCATAATGCAGGCTTCATACTCAGCTGTATTATTTGTGCAGAAGAAACGAAGTCTAGCTGTGGCGGGATAATGCTGACCGGAAGGCGAGATCAAAATCGCCCCAATCCCTACACCCTTGGCGTTCACGGCTCCGTCGAAGAACATCTTCCATACATGAGCTTCCTCCGAGATCAACTCTACGGTGTTTACCTCTTCATCTGGAAAGTAGGTATCCAATGGCTGGTATTCCTCATCAACCGGGTTTTCGGCCAAATGATCTGCTAACGCCTGGGCTTTCATTGCCGTGCGGGTGACATAAACTATGTCGAATTCCGTAAGCAAGATTTGCCATTTAGCCAGTCTCCCAGTAGGCATTGGTTTCTGAAATATATACTTCAAGGGATCCAACCTGCTTATGAGGAACGTAGTGTGGGCTTGGAGATAATGCCTCAGCTTTTGAGCAACCCATGTGAGAGCGCAACATGTCCTTTCCAACAGTGTGTATTTGGCCTCGTAGCCGGTGAATTTCTTGCTCAGGTAGTAGATTGCTTGCTCCTTCTTTCCGGTTACGTCGTGTTGCCCGAGGACACAGCCGAAAGAGTTCTCTAAGACTGTCAGATACAAGAAAAGTGGCCTTCCCGGTTCTGGAGGGACCAAGACTGGGGGATTCGAAAGGTATTCTTTGACTTTATCAAAGGCTTCTTGACACTCTGTTGTCCACTTAATCGCCGCATCTTTCCTTAACAGCTTGAATATGGGTTCACACGTGCTTGTCAGCTGGGCAATAAACCGACTGATGTAGTTCAACCTGCCCAACAGACTCATCACGTCTTTCTTTGTTCTTGGAGGAGGCAAATCTCTGATGGATTTTATCTTAGTTGGATCTAGCTCGATACCTCTCCTGCTTACGATGAAACCCAAAAGTTTGCCCGACGGAACTCCGAAAGCGCATTTGGCTGGATTTAGCTTCAAGTCATACTTCCTTAGCCTCTCGAAGAATTTCCTCAAGTCTTGGATGTGGTTATCCTGCGTCCTGGACTTGACTATCACATCGTCCACGTACACCTCTATTTCCTGATGCATCATGTCATGGAAAATGGCGGTCATGGCCCTCATGTACGTAGCCCCAGCATTCTTTAGACCAAATGGCATGACCTGATAACAATAGGTGCCCCAAGGCGTGGTGAAAGCAGTTTTCTCGGCGTCTTCCTCATCCATCAGCACCTGATGATACCCGGCATAACAATCTACAAAAGACTGTATTTCGTGCTTGGCGCAATTATCAACAAGGATGTGGATATTGGGCAGCGGGAAATTATCCTTAGGACTTGCTCTGTTCAAATCTCGGTAATCTACACATACTCGAGTTTTTCCGTCCTTTTTTGGTACTGGAACCACATTCGCCAACCATGTTGTATATTGGACTACCCGAATCACTCCCGTTTTTAGTTGTTTGGTGATCTCCTCTTTAATCTTGTCGCTGACCTCAGTTTTGAACTTTCATTGCTTTTGTTGAACCGGAGGACAGTCAGGATGAATCGGCAATTTATGAACCACCAGATCAACACCTAGTCCCGGCATGTCATCATATGACCAAGCAAACACATCTTTGAATTCAAAAAGAAGTTGAACTATCGCCTCTCGCGTTTTCTTGTCCGTGTGAATGCTTATCTTGGTCTCCCGGATTTCTTCCGGGGTTCCCAAATTTACCGGTTCAGTGTCATTCAGATTTGGCTTAGGTTTATTCTCGAAATATTCCAACTCTCGGTTTATCTCCCTAAAAGCCTCTTCCGCATCATATTCTGGTTCTGGGTTCATTAATTCGCAGTTAAATAGCTCATTGTGGTCTGGGCGTGAAGTCCGCAAGCATGTCATATTTAAAGCCGCATTATTAGGACTGAAAAGGAAGATAAAAGGAAAACTAATAAAAATCAGAACAAAAGAAAGAATAGGAAAGCAATGATTGATTTTTTTTTGTATTTTTGTATATTTTCTTTGGAAAGTTGGAAGACAACAATGTTTACAACTAGGAATTCAAAACAACAATTGAAAAGAAGAAAAACGTTCAAGTTATATCCCGGAGATAACTTGCGATACAGGAAAGGTGGCAGGACAGGTCTACCCGGACTTCCGTCTAGTCGGGAATGGCGTGGCCTCCCAGTTTTGAAGTTGGGCGTTCGGTCCCATGTACAGCATCTCAGCAGTGCTTGTGCCTTCACCTGGTTGAACCATGTGGACCTCGTAGAGCATTTCTCTCATCGCCCCACATATTTCCTCGATTTCCTCAGCTGTGAAGACCTCATCATCTTCTTCTTCAGCGTACCTTGGCCTGACGAAAGTCGCATATAAATCCGGCAGTGGTTGAGGCAACTTCCAGCCCTCATTTCTCCTTTTCTTTGCCCATTTTTCGTCTGCTGGAGTAGGTTTGAAACCTAGTCCAAAAGGTTTCTTGATGACTGGCAAAGTAACGGGTTCTGTTATTCCCTGAAGGGTTCGTCCAAGTCCCTTCCCTGGCCTAAATCCGTGCCTGATCATCTCTTTGGCCACCATGACCGAAGCGTTAGACAAGAAAGGCTGGGGGCAAGGTACTCCCTCTTCGTGCTGCTCTGCCAGTACCACCTCGAAAGCTTGATAGACCGTATGTTCGCTCCCTTCTCTCGGTTCAAGATACGGGATGGATGGGTCCCGGTAAATGGCATGTTCGTCTTCCCCATGGACCACGATTTCTTGGTCTTCGTACTCGAATTTCACCATCTGGTGAAGAGTGGAAGGCACGGCTCCTGCCGCATGGATCCAAGGTCTGCCAAGGAGGAAATTGTAGGATGTGTCCATGTCGATCACCTGGAAGGTTACTCGAAATTTCGACTGGTCCTATGACCAACAACAGGTCTATTTCTCCCATGGTATCTCTCTTGATGCCGTCGAAAGCTCTCACACAGACATTGTTGGGTCGGATTCTTCCTGCCCCAATTTCCATTCTTTGTAGCGTGGAGAGCGGGCAAATGTCAACACCTGATCCCCCATCCAGCATTACCCGCTTGACGTAGTAGTCCTCGCATTTAACTGTTAAGTGCAAGGCCTTATTGTGTGCTGCTCCTTCCGGGGGTAAATCATTCTTGCTGAAAGCGATTTGGTTGACGGCGAAGAATCTTTCTGTCATCCGCTCTAGTTGCTCCGCCGAGGTTTCGACCGGTACATATGCTTCATTCAGGGTTTTCAGCAGGATCTTTTGATGCTCGGTTGACCTCATTAATAATGACCAGCATGGATACTTGCTCAGGGTGCTTGCGCAGCTGATCTATCACTTCGTAATCCGGCATCTTCATTTGTTGGAAGAACACTTCCGCTTCTTCAACACTCACGGGCTTCTTTGGAGGGAAGCGCCTTTGCGTGGCGTTGTTCAGTTCTTGGGTATTTGAGTACCCTCCAACGAAAGTATTTTCTGGAAGTTCTTCCATGACCTCCTTACCTTTGTACATTACCAAAGTCTTTTGATAATTTCACGGCACTGTGGACGGGTTGGTCATTGGCTTTTGTGGCACGCGTCCGATAACCACTGGCTCATTCAGCCGAGGTGGTTGAATCGTCCCCCGGACCACATAGGCCCCTTTTGGTACGTACATAGGTTTTGTCTTTTTGATCCCGAAGTTCTGTGTCTTCTCAGCTCGACCTCGTGGTATGTAAAGAATTCCGTCCATTGCTGGTACCACTTTCTTCTCCACCTTCTTTTCAGGCTTGCTCTCTGCAACCTTGGCCTCCTCCCCCTTTTCTGATTTTTGGTCTATTTCAGGCCTCTTCCCCGTGTCGACAATGGCAATTATGGCTTTCAAAGCAGGGTCGAACTCTTTGTCTTCACAAATCATGCCGATCAGCGGCCCATTATTGTGAGCGGGCAATGGATTGTTAGTCACATTTGGGATCTCTTCGTCCCTTAGCACTATTTTCCCCTGCTCTATCAAATTTTCGACCACTCTTTTCAATGACCAGCAGTCGTTTGTATCATGTCCCTCGGCTCCTGAATGATAGGCGCATCTGACTCCGGCTTTGTAAGAAGGCGATGTTGGGTTTTGCCTCGTTTGGGGAATTGGTTGCAAGAAACCCAACTGGACTAGCTTAGGGAACAAAGTAGAGTATTGTTCACCGATGGGCGTGAAAGTCCGCCGTCGAGGTGGCTCCTGGGGGCGGTAGTTATTCTGCGGGGGTTGTGGGTTATAGTGGTTGCGGTAAGGAGGCTGATTTCTGGGAGGTGGAGCTGGGCCTCGGTTGGCTTGTTGTGGTGGATGGTTATAAGGTTGGGCATTCATGACCATATAAGGTTGATGAGCATATGCCACATTTGAGTGGGGGTAGTAGTGTTGTGGGGCCCTTTCCGGAAAATGGGGCCTGGGATGACGATACTCCCTTGCTTCAGAGGCTGCCATAGCCGTTTCTTCCTTCTTCTTCCCCCTTGTCGTTCCTCCAGACCCGCTTTGGACAGCCTGAGAGGTTGCCCTTATGGCTGCTTGACTCAAAATCCTTCCTGTTTTCAACCCATTTTCCACCATCTCTCCAATCTTGATCGCTTCCGCGAATGGCTTACCCATGGCCGACATCATGTTTTGGAAATAGTCAGACTCTTGAGCCTGGAGAAAAGTAGTAACCATTTCCACTTCATCCATGGGAGGCTTCACTCTCGACGCCTGTTCACGCCACTTAATAGCATACTCTCTAAAGCTTTCTGAAGGCTTCTTCTTTAAATTCGACAGAGAGTTTCGGTCTGGTGCAATGTCGATGTTATACTGGAATTGTTTTACAAAATCTCTGGCGAGATCATCCCATATATGCCATCGGGACATTTCCTGATCCATATACCATTCCGAAGCTATCCCTACTAAACTTTCCCCAAAGTATGCCATTAGCAGTTCTTCTTTTCCGCCGGCTCCCCGCAATTGGTTGCAGTATTTCTTAAGATGTGCAATGGGGTCACCGTGCCCATCGTATTTCTCAAACTTGGGGGTCTTGAAACCCGTTGGCAGGTGTACGTGAGGAAACATGCATAGGTCGGCGTAAGAGACGCTCTTTTGCCCGCTCAATCCTTGCATATTCTTCAGACTTTGCTCAAGGCTTCTCATCCTTTTGGCCATCTCATTTTTTTCTACAACTCTGGGGTTCTGATCCTGCCCTGGTGTGAGCTCGCACTGAGACGGTAGAGGATTAGTGCTGGTAGCGAACCTAGTTGGTTCCATTGAGAACGATGGTGCTTGGAATGTAAAAGAGGATGAGTCAAAACTTGGCTTGTACATGGTAGGTTGTGCTGTAACCGGGCAAGGCGATGCAGTAAAGATGTTCATGCTTGCATCAGTGGCCGACATTCGGGGATGAGGCTCAGAAGGCGATCCAGCAGCGAAGGCCGAGGTGGCTGGGTACCCGAATGGGGTAGCAGGGTAATTTATGGGGACATTAGAAGTCCCACTTGACCTGGAGAATAATTCAGGGAATCCGGGGACGACACTTGGCGGTTCTTTCCCATTGTTCCAGTCGTCCAGCATCTCCAACATGCGGAGCCGTAGGATTCTATTTTCCTCCACGGTTGCGGATTCAGGTGTGAGGACGGCTGAGATTGAGCTTTCCTCAGAAACAGGGATCGTTTGCAATGGAATTTCTGAAGACATTTCCACACTTCCTTTTGACCTGGTGAAGTAAGTGTGAGTACTGCTTCTGGCCCTAACAATAGGTATTTGAACACTTCTCCTTGACCTCGTGAAATATGAGTGCGAGGCCAGACTTTCACCAAACCAACCGTCCTTTCAAAACCCTGGAACATACTCAACGACAAACGCACGGTTAATTTGTAGCAAATAACAGATAGTTAATCTCACGTTGGGCATGATGCACCTATACAGTTAAGTGGATTACTATATGTTTTCTACGAGAGCATGCGTCATTCCGGCATTTTTCCTTTTATTAGTTTTTCCTTTCTTTCCTTTTCCCTTTTTTTCTTTTGTGTTTTTTTTTTCTTTTTGTTTTTTTTTTATTTTTCAGTAAAAGAAATGCGATCGGA
This sequence comes from Nicotiana sylvestris, assembly GCF_000393655.2. Lineage (NCBI taxonomy): Eukaryota > Viridiplantae > Streptophyta > Magnoliopsida > Solanales > Solanaceae > Nicotiana > Nicotiana sylvestris. Next base: position 20,008,202 of record NC_091067.1, on the reverse strand, counting down.
TCCGATGAGGATTGCCTACGTATCACGATGCCTACGTGAATCAGATCATTACGTAGTTCGAAAAACACAGATGAGCGTGAAAGAAGCAAACTCTTTATTATTGAAGCAGTCTATTACAAACTACATTCTGCAAAAATTAAACTTTGAAAAAAAATAAACCTAGACTCAAAAATAGACTAAAAAAAATCACCCTGATGGAAAAACAAACAGAAGACGCTAAGGCTTGACTTATGAGTGCATTATGGTTTTGAAAGTTGGTGTCCGCGGGGCATCATTCGGCCTTGCCGCGGTCCTAGGCGTGAAATCCCTCTCAAGTTGCTCCAGCTCATGCATAGTCTGCTTGACATAAACCATTACTGCCGAGGGGAAGGTAACACTGGACATGTTCTCACATCGCAGACATCGTCTGGTGATGGCATGGGCAATGGCTTTGATCCTATCTCTGGTTTGCTTCTTTTCTATGAGTAGGCGTTTTATCTGATCGCTGCATATCTCGAATACTTGAATATCCTGTATATGCTGATGCTCCAATCGCCGTACTTCCAGCTTCATCTGGGCTATTGAGTCATACAAGTATCTGCTCTCAATTTGGAAATCCTTGGCCTGACTAGCTGTTTTGATCTCGAGTGCTGCCATCTCTCTCTTTATCTTAGCAACAGTCTTCTCGTGGTCGCCTTCCAATTGATACAGGTATCTGCAATGCTTATCTGTTCTTGTATCCCACTATGCTTTGAGCTCTGCTATGACGTTTTCAGATTTCTCCAAACCATCTCGCCACTCTCTGATCTCGCTTTTTAGCCTTTTTATCAGGTGCTCGTCTGATCGACGCCTTGGTTGTTTATCTGCATCCAACCTTATCTGTTCGATCTGGGCTCTGAGCTTTTCATTTTCTTGAATCAACCTGTTCCGCTCTCCCAGATCGGTAGCAACTTGCACGTTGTGTTCATATTTCAAGTTTTCCACTTGTTGCTTTAACCTGCTGATTTCGGCGCAATAGCCTCTTTCTTTTGCTAACCAATCCCACTGCTTTTGTGATGATTCGGTAAAATTCCGGATGTGGGGTCTCTTAGCTGGCCTTTCATGTTCGAGTTCCCTTCTGTACCATGCAAGGTAACCTGGCGCCGTTTCTCCTTTGGCTCGATCCCGCACGCAAGTATCTGATTTCAAATATTGACCCTCATTCCAGATTTGGCGAATCTTTGCTTCTGGGAACTGTCCGTTAGGACTTATCTCAACTGCTTGAGTGCTTAGATCTTCCTCATGAGGTACTGTCTGGCATCTTCCGAACTGTCTTAAAACTCGGCAGGGTGCGTAAGGTTGAATGCTCTTAAGCCCCATCAGTAAGAAATGAATTTTAGCTGCAGACATATATAGGATCTCATCAACAGGCAACCATCCCAACGTCCATTGTATTTGGCTGGCCGTAAGAGTTTGAAAGAACGAGGTCCATGCCAGGACTCCTTTGGGCAAACTGATCTCTTTGGTTCTCGTGTAAGATTCTTCTATGCGGGTCTTTTCCGGGGAACCATGGCTCAAAATCTCGGAATGATGGCAGAGGTGCTCGGTCATCCATATCTGTAGGAGCAAGTTACAACCTTCGAAGAAATTTCCCCCAGCTTTACAAGCTGTGAGAGCTCGAAAGATGTCGGATACCACCATAGGCGCGAGAGTACTGTCACTTTGCGTGAGTAAGGTGCTGACGACCCCAGATATCTTCAAATCAATGTTTCCATCTTTCCTTGGAAATACCAGAAGGCCCAGGAACATCATCATGAATGCTACCCGTCTGTGCTCGTCCCACTTCTGACGAACTCCTTTGCTGCACAGTTTGTTGATTGGATTATTGAATCCCCCCTCATGACCGTACCTATCATATATGAAGCATGGAGTACAGAATCCGGCTGCTAGATCCGGGTTGTGGACTGTTCTAGGTATTTTCAATGAATCTAGGAACCGATGTACCGTGACGACTCTTGGGGCGACCAAGTATTTTTCCCTCAAAGGAAGTTCAGTATTCCCGATGTATCCGGCCATTTCTTCCAAAGTTGGGGTGAGCTCAAAGTCAGAGAAATGGAAAACATTGTGCGCCGGGTCCCAATAGGTAACCAAAGCTCTTATGATATCTCCCCGAGGCTGGATTTCCAACAGACCCACAAGACCTTTCAGATATTTCTTAACCTCATTTTGCCCTTCAACACCTAGATCATTCCACCATAGCCGTAACTTGACAGGGATTTTGGTCATTATTGAAAAATGTTCATTTTGCATCGTGCTCATCCTGCACATTTATTAAGGTGATTTTAACAAAAATGACTGACTCAAAATATTTTACAGAGGGGACCAAGCTTTGAACACGGCCTTTAAGCACTTCGGGGACGAAGATTTTAAGGCTGTGTGGGTCTAAAAATGATAAACAAAACCCAAAAGTGGCCATTTATGCAAAGTCAGCCTTCCGGCGTCCCTTTCGGGAACATTCGGCTATTCATGTCAAAACAGCGTCACCCTATTCATTTACGACTTTTTTTTTTATTGTTTTTTTTTTTAAATTAGGAAACTCAATATTGCTAACACGACCTTTCAACGCCTAGGGGACGAAGATTTTAAGGTTGTGTGGGTCAACTGGACTAAACCTTAAAAATGACCCAAAGGTGGCTGTTTATGCAAAGTTAGCCTTCCGGCGTCCCTTTCGGGAACATTCGGCTATTTATGACAAAACAGCATCACCTGACTTATTTATGACTCTTTAAAAATTTGAAACATATTTTTTTGATTTTGGCTATTTTAGCAAAATGGGGGTTGAACCCGACGAGGGTTGCCTACGTATCTCACATCCGGTGAGAATCAAACCGGCGTAGTTCGGGAATATTGTAAAAATAGGAAAAATCGAATAAACCTAGAAATCAGGAATACGTATTTTTTATATTTTTTTTTGTTTTTGAAAAGAGATAAAGATTAAAGGAACTATTTTTTTTTAATATATTTTTTTTATTTTATATATTTTTTATTTTATTTTTTTTTAGAAAAAATTTGGACTATTAGTCTGAATTCGTAAAAGGGGTACTACAAAAGAAACAACACATTTTTAAATTATGAATTTTCGATTTTTTTTTTTTTGTTTTTTTTTTTTAATTTTAAAAAAATAAATACCTTTTCTTCTTTTTTTTTTTGATTTTTGAAAGTGATAAAAAAAAAATTATATATTTTTTTTTAACAAGTCTCAATTTTGTTTTCATTTTTTTTTTAGAAAAATTCCGGCGAGGTTTTGACACTACTTGGACATTGGTTTTATTTTCCAAAAATAAGTAATTATCTCCCCTACGCTGCTATTTTCCCTTTTTTTTTAAGAACCGGTCGACATGCGGAACCGAAGCAAATAAATGCACAACACAGATAAGAATGCAGCATGATGGTCTTTTCCATTTCAGGTTGCCTGTCCTAGACGGACCCAACCCCTGTGTTGAGTCCCCTAAGTCAAATGCAATATGATGCAAATAAGCGTTCCTACTAGGGATCCGGCATGAAGTTTCGTTATACTAGGTTTAAACCTTGGTATTTGCTCTAGACTGTGTACCCGAGCGGACAACTCGAGTCGAGGAGGGGGCTACGTACCGGGGACCCGCGAGATCGTCCGGCTTTGTAACTTGTCCGACCTCTTTCTTATTTCAGGTATTGACACTAACAGAATAGGGAGTCTCGACCAGCGAGCTTCTCCCCGGAGGTAAGAAAAGAAAGGTTTCGGCACAGTTTATATACAGTTCAGATAATATCAAAAGCGGTAAAAGACAACATTTAGCACTTTTATGCAAAACATGTAATAAAGATCAGATAATAAGCCAGATATAACAATTATTCTAAGCTCGAATTCTTGGACCCTGAACCAGTGGTTCTGGGTCACATCCCCAGCAGAGTCGCCAGATCTGTCACACCTCCTTTTTGCGCGCCCAGCCCCGAAGGGTTGGATGCGCGGGTGGAGTTTTTCCAATTTAAGTGACAATATTCGAAATGGGATTATTTATTTAATTCAGAGTCGCCACTTGGGAAAGGTTTGGCTTTTGGTGTCCCAAGTCACCGGTTTATCTTGAATCCCAAATCGAGGAAATTTTCGACTTTTCCAAATGAAGTCTGCGAACCAGAAATTCTAAGTAAGGAATTCTGTTGACCCGAGGGAAGGTGTTAGGCACCCTCGAATCCCGTGGTTCTAGCACGGTCGCTTAAATTGTTATAATGGCTAAATATCTGATTTAAATACATGTTGTGACTTATGTGCTTTTATTAAGTTTAAACCGCTTTTATTATTATCACTTATTTTTTATAGAATTGCAACGTCGGGAAAATGTATCTCGAACCACGTCACAATCAATGCACCCGTGATCGTCGACACATTTGGACTTCGTTGAGATTCGAATTTGGGTCACATCAATGTGCACCCGAATTTAAGAATGTGATTTAATTAAGCCGCGCCAACAGAGTCTAACGCGTTATTATCTTTGTAGAAGGCCATGAAATTTATTAAATGGCCTATCTTGAATTCTAAATAATTATCATTAGTTGTTGAGGGCCCCGCAATTGGTATTTTTTTTTATTTGGCGAGGCTCGTCTCATTATTTTTAGAAGGGTATCCTACAGTGACTACATTTCTATTATTTTTATTTCCAGAGATAGAAGAAAGGAAAGTGTGTGTGCTAATTGAAGTATATACTTCAACTTAAACCAAACTCCTAACAATTTTTGATTGATTACTTTTAAAGTAAAAAAAACGTCATGCCTTTTACGAAAATGATTTGGTCGAATAAAAGATTACATATGAGATAGATGAAATGCAATACTTAATCCGAACATTTCTTAATTTGAACTTAACTGAACTTATTTGAACTAGGTTAAAGGATAACTGGCGAAGTAAAATGCTTTAATTTGACAAGGAATCATATACGAGTTAGCGAAATACAACGTTTAGTCTGAGCATTTCTTGTATTGAACTTAACTAAACTTGTATGGACTAGTCTTACTAAAAAAACTAAATGAAACAGAAAACAGTATTGTGTGAAGTCGAAATATGCATGCTTATACTAACAGACAATTGTCGAGCTCAAATACAAAGGGGTGAAACCCAGTCGGCTATCAGTACACTCTTTTGAACTATTGAAACATAAACTAAATCAATTTCCACGAGGCCTGTTAATGTACTATGAATATCACAACGAATGCTTGAACATCTTCAACCTTTTTTTTCATTTCATGCTTTCAAACTATTTCAGTTACATCAATATGGGACTTGAAATGTGTACCTGGAAATGCTGAAAATGCAAAGGAGAAGAAGAGGAAGATGTGGAAATCAGCAGCCAAAAGAAACAGGACTAGCAAATAGCAGCAGGACAAGGCAGCAGCAAACAAAGCGAACAACAGAAAAGGCTCAAGTGCAGAAATGCAACTATGGCCAATAGAAAGAAATAGCCAAATGAGAGCAACACCCAGTGGAGTAAAATCAGAACTCCAAAGCAGACCAAACCAGTAGTAAATCAATGGAAAACACTTGACTAAATAGACACCACTGGAACTTCAAAGAATCAGAATCGATTTCAACAAATTGGAACAACTGAAAACCCAAATAACAAATAGGAAGAAACAATTTCTGATGGTTGTTTGTATAGTTTCTATAACCTCTCTCTATCTGTGTTTGTGTTTTTCCTTTTCAGCTCTTAAGGTTCCCTATTTTTCCAATCTCTTCCCCCTTTTTTTTCTCTAATTCTGTATGTCTCCTTTTATAAGTCTCAGAACTAACAGCCTGTTTTCAGAATATCACAGTACCCCTCCCATGTGCCTTCCATTTCAATTCCAACTTTAGCTAATTAAGTATTAAAACCCCATCAACATTCCCTGGCAGATTTAACTTTTACAAGGTTTAAATACTTCTTTAAACTAAAGCAAAGTATGGGCATAAGATGTATCTGACAGCATATGCTGTCAAATTGTTTAAAACTTAAAAGCCTTCTTAATGCAGAAAAACAGGCTGTGCACAAGGCACATGAGGTGCACCAATGCACATGCTGTGCACGAGTGCACATGCCTTCCAATTCAGAATTTAAACATAAACAATCCTTTTTACATTAACTGATCAATTCAAACAATCTATAAGTAAGCAAAAACTGGTTCTTAATTGGCTCAAGGCAAATGTTCATCAGAAGCAAATCGATTTACTTTGTTCAGACAGTTGAAACTAATTGACGACACATGTCGACTCGACTATATTAGCATTAACATACACAATCGTAGCCAAAAATCAGACATTTAACCAGTGTCGATACATGGTTCGAATTATACTGACTAAGCAGAAATACACTCGAGGAGTCAACTAGTCAGTCCAAACTTGGAAATCAGCTACTTGCATAACATTTATATACACATTATCAGAGCAAATGGAAAGACTCATTCAAACAAACAGAAGTTCAGGCAAATGGACGGGGCACAGTTGACAAAATTCAAAAACACAAAATCAAAGCATGAACAGACTTTAACACAATCAAATGGGCCAAAACAAATAAAGAAGGGAAAGAAACTCACCTTAAATCTTGAAAAATCAAAACCTCAAACTCGGACTCGGACAAACTTTCTTAAGGCTGAACGGACTTTAATCGAAGTGTTTCTCAAATGAGAAACACTTTGATTAAAGTCCATCAGACCTTAAACTCTTTGGTTTGAACCGGTTTGAACCAGTGAAGAGGGACCTTGTGGTTTCAAAACTCAGATCTAATATTCGTGCTTCCCTGGTTAGATTCGGACCAAACCAAGTATGGTTTGGTCACGAGGAGGGTCCGGGGAGTGTCTGGTATGAAGCTGGGGTTGGTTGGTGTAGATCGAGTTTTGACTCGAATCTTCAAATGAAGATTCGAGGACCTGGGGGGTGATTCGAACCAAACGGTTAACAGGTCTATGTTCAGGGTGGTGAGGGGGTTCTATGGTGTTCATGGCGAGGTCACCGGTGTTCATGCCGCCGGTTTTCATGGTGAAGAGTGTAGGGGCGGCTCTAGGGTTTGTGGGTTTGGGTGAAGACGACGAGGCTGGGGTATTGGATAGGGGGGCAGGGTAAGGATCTAGGCTTATATAGTTAGTGGGTGTGTTGATCTCAACCGTTAGATCAATCTAGATCTACGGTTTGGATCTGATGGTCTTAAATGAAACGGTGTCGTTTCAAGTGTTGAGGGTTGGGGTCGGTCCGGGTGAGATGGGTCGGGTTTATTGGTGGGTTATGGGGGATTGATCTTGGCCGTTGATCAATCTGAGATCAACGGCCCAGATCGGGCACGACTCGAACGACGTCGTTTGGACACCCTGGGTATCAGGTGGTCTGGACCGGGCAGGCCTGGGTCTTGGGCTGTTTGTTTGGGCCAATTTTAATAAATTGGCCCAAGTCCGGAAAGGCAGGGTCCTTTTCTTTATTTTTTTTTTTTAAAACAAAACTAAGCCAAAAAATCAAATTAAAATTAAATACACACTCAATACAATTATTTGCACACACACTAAAATATTTCAAAACAGGTAAAGTCGAACAAAACAAAATCACGGACAAAGATGCCTGTTTATGCCTTTCTATTTAAACCATGTTACGGTTCAAATTATGCATGACACGTACGCATTTTTCAATTTTGTTTTAATAAGGTAAATAAATAAAATGGGCCAAAGTCACAAATAAATCAACAAAGTGCCGCACAGAAATCCAAAAATTGTACAGCAGGGCCAATTATTATTTTTTATTTCTTTTTGGAGCGATTGTCGTGCGAAACAAAAATCACGTGCTCACACTGGTCATCGACTGTGTGTGTGCGTGCGACACACAGTCGAGCTTGGAGATCACGTCGTTCATGGGAGAAGCATGGATGCCGACGACTGGAGCAGGGATGTCGACGACTGGAGCTCCTTCGAACCAACACACACTCTACAAGCAGTCGACGATGAAGACGATGGGTTCTTGGGCTGTTGGTGGTCGACGATGAAGACGATGGTGGCTGGCTGGGGTGGTGAAGACGAAGCAGTGGCAGCAGGTGGCTGCTTTAGGTGGTCGTTTGGTCGTGAGGTGTGAGTGTGAGTGTGTGTGTGTTGGTTCGAAGACGATGGAGGCTGTGATGGGCAGCCATGGTCGATGGTCATGGTGTGTGGGGCGTGAGGAAGGAGGGCGACGGGGGATGACGAAGATGACGAACTGCTACTGCTGGTGTCGAGGCTGGTCGACGGGGTGTTGGAGGAGACGATGGAGGCTGGACAACCATTGGAGGAGCTGGAGGTTGTTTATGGTGAAAGTGAAAATAAAGAGAGGGGGGCGGGTGTTTAGGTTTAGGGTTAGGGAAATGAAAAATGAAAAATGAAGAAAGGGGTTGGGCGAGTGGTTTGGTTATGGGGCGGACCGGGTCGGGTTGACCCGGTATGGGTTTGGTTCTTTGGGCCTGTGGTTTAAAATTTTGAAGAAAAAGCCCAATCTGATTCTCGTCTATTTTTGTTCTTTTCTATTCATTCAATTTCCTAATTAATAAAGCTAAAAATGCCAAGATTAAATTATAAAATCCAAAATTATCTAAAAATACTAATTAACTCTTAATAACAATTATCACACATTTAAAAAGCAATTAATGATAAAATCACTCAATTTGGACGTTAAATGCTAAAAATGCAACGTACATTATTTTTATGATTTTTTTTTCATTTTGTAAAACCAACTTAATTAAATATTAAATGCGAATGCGACATATTTTTATATTTTTTATCAATTTAACAAATAAACATGCACAGATAAAAAATACAAGTAATTATCCAAAAATGCCACGAAAATTCAAAAATTGCACACAAAGGAAAATCGTTTTATTTTGAATTTTTGGGAGTAATTCTCATATAGGGAAAAAATCACGTGCTCACAGCCGGAAGTCATTTTGAGAAATATCTTCCCACATCCTTCAATCCTGGCCTTTGCAGCATTTCCCATGGAAATTGTCTCATCGGGTCCAACAGGAGCATAAGTAGCAAAAGCTTCCTTGACAGCACAAACATGGCGAGTGGCTCCACAATCAATCCACCACTCTTTAGGATTGCCCACCAAGTTGCATTCGGAAAGCATGGCGCATAAGTCATCAACATCATCATGCTTTTCAACCATGTTTGCTAGACCCTTCTTCTTGTCTTTCTTCGGAGCACGACACTCCGTAGATTTGTGTCCGGTTTTTTCGCAGTTGTAGTAGTTTCCACTGAACCGCTTATTACTTGGGTATTTCGGACCAGAAGCCTTCTTTCTCTTCTTGTTCTCTCCAACAATATTTGCTCCCATTATTGTTGAACTTCCACGTCCTCTTTTTTCAGCAGCTTTGTTGTCCTCTTCAATTCTCAATCTAACAATGAGATCTTCAAGGGATATCTCCTTGCGTTTGTGTTTCAAGCAGTTTTTGAAGTCCTTCCACAAAGGAGGCAACTTCTCATTCATTGCTGCTACTTGGAATGCTTCATTGATAACAAGACCTTCAATGAAATTTCCGTTAGTAAGAATACTAAGATTACTACTTTGAACATCAATATTAATTTGATTCATACCTTCAGCAAGGAGATCGTAAATAATCACTTGCAGTTCTTGGACTTGGGTAATATTAGATTTGCTATCTACCATTTTATAGTCCAAAAATTTTGCATCCACGAACTTTTTCAACCTGGCATCTTCAGTTTTGTATTTCTTTTCAAGCGCATTCCACAGTTCTTTTGACGTTTCCACGCCACTGTAGACATTATACAACGCATCCTCCAACCCGCTAAGAATGTAATTCTTGCACAAGAAATCTGAATGCTTCCATGCCTCAGTCACGAGAAACCGTTCATTATCAGGAATTTCATTGGCCAGCACAGGAACATCTTCCTTGATGAACTTCTGAAGACTTAAGGTAGTCAAAATAGAAGAACATCTTTTGCTGCCAGCGCTTGAAATCAATCCCGGAAAATTTTTCGGGTTTCTCCGCCGGTGCCAATGTTGTCGGTGTTCGGCTCGTTGAAGCATTGGCAGTCACCATAGGAACAACTTGGTTCTCATTTCCATTAGTCATTTCTATAAAAGAATGACACCAACGTTAAAATCACGTAGATTTTAATAGAGTACAAAATCACAAAGGTTTTACTCTCCAGAAACAATAATACAAATACAGAAATATATTAAATTCCTTAAGCTTGTTAGTAAACTGTATTTGTAAAATAATTCTGGAAATATAAATTAATATAAAAAGAAATTATGATAAACATAAATGATCATAAACAATTCGAGCCCACTGAATTCACAATGTCTACTTAAGGAATTTAATCCCCTTCTAGCACCCAAGGTTATGGATTATTTCCTTCCAGGATAGAACGAATTATACACTGGTGTAGTGGTACTCCAAACGCCAGTTTTCAGCGAACACAAAGATCAGTAGCAAATCACACTTACTTTTTGCTTTGTTTGTATGCTAAAAGTATGCAGAAGAAGGAGAGAAAACTCAGAAATTCGTAGTAAAATTCTGAGCAGAATAGTGTTGTATTTATAGCCAAAATTTGGGTTGGAATATGAAGAGGTGCAACTCTTCAGAATGGATGTTTCTGCAAACCTTCCACAACATAAATGCCATTACATAAATGGCTATCTACTGATCTGGGAGGATCCATTTCAACACTTGTTGCCCCTAATTTGATGGCTTCTGTGTCATTTAAGTTGAGCTTGGATTTCTCTTCAAACTGGCTCAACTCTCTATTTGTTTCTTCGAAAGATTCATCCTCATCATATTCCGATTCATCATCGTAATCGACCTCTTGTACAATTAGTTCGGAATCAGATTGATTATTTAGACTAGGTTGAAGATTCGTCGTGCATGCCATGTCATTGGAACCAGTATAAAGGGAACTGTTCAGAAAGAGAAAAAAAGGAAACAAAATTAAACAAAATAAGAAGAGAAAAACTTATACTTTATAAAAATACGGGATAACAGAGTTTCGCACTTTGCCGAATACAAAACAAAACTGGATTACAACGGTGGAATAATCCAAAAAACAAGAAAGGAAAAATCAGAGCCCACTACCAAGACTCCCTGCGGATAGGAAGTGGAGTAGCCATCCAATTGTTGATTTTTTCTTTCAGCCCCACAAACTGTACATCCGCCTTGCTGGACCCTTCCCCCAACACCATAACTGGATTGTCATCTACACTCTGCACTATTGCTTTTCCACCGGTCGGTTTTTCTTTTGAACTATTTTTACTGGCACGAATCATCATTACCGTTTGTGAGGGCTTCTTGAGTTTTCCTCCTTTGTGCACTAGTTCGATCATGTGGGCTTCATGGTGTGCCGACCTCGATCCTATTTGTGTTAATAAGATCTTGTACGATAGTCTTTAACTTCCAACACTTCTCAGTATCATGCCCGGGAGCCCCCGAACAATATTCACAGCTTACCGAGTGGTCCAGATTAGGGGATTTGGCAATTTGGGATCCACAGGACTCAATAGGCCTAACTGCCTCAATTTATGGAACAATGTAGTATAGGTTTCTCCCAGCAGAGTGAATGTTCTCTACTTCTGCACCCTTTCTTTCCTGAAGGCCTGATTCCCCCGGAAAACTGGTCCTGCGGGATTTCCGTAGGCCCTTGGTGGTGGATATGTGTTTTGTGGAGGTGGATAGGTATTTAGGGGAGCCGGCGCGCTCCACTGTGGGCGAGCTGGAGGCTGGGTATATGTCTGGGCTTGATGGATGGATAAATATGGTTCTTGTGGTGGGTAGTAGGGCTGTGTAGGGTAATTTGGAGTGTGTGGGTAATTTGGGTGATGGGGTCTGGCTTGGTAGCGGGGGAAAGGACCTCTCGATCTGGACCAATTACCTGCCTCTATTGTTGCGACCTCTTCTCTTTTATTCTTCCCGAGCGCACCTCCCGTGCCGCTCTGAATGGCCTGAGTTGTTGCTTTGATTGCCGAATAGCTCAGGATTTTGTTGGACTTAAGCCCCTCTTCAATCATACCGCCCATTTTCACCACCTCGTTGAAAGATTTGCCAACTTACGTCACCAAATGACCAAAGTAAGTTGGCTCTAGAGTCTGCAGAAAGTAGTCTACCATTTCTCCCTCTCTCATCGGAGGATCAACTCTTGCTGCCTGTTCTCTCTACCGGAACCCAAATTCTTTAAAGCTCTCTCCTGGCTTCTTCTCAGGTTTCAACAAAGTGAGACGGTCAAAGACAATCTCAAGGTTGTACTGGAAGTGACCTGCGAAGGCTTGTGCTAGATCGTCCCAGGTGTACCACCTGCTCGAATCCTATCTTGTATACCATTCCAGTGTAGAACCACTTAGACTTTGATCAAAGTAAGCTATCAGTAGCTCATCTTTACCACCTGCTCCTCTCATCTTGCTGCAAAACCCTCGCAGATGTGCCATTGGATCACCGTGCCCCTCGTATAGATCAAACTTTTGCATCTTGAACCCTGCCGATAATTGAACGTCAGGGAAAGGACATAGATCTTTGTAAGCCACACTGACCTGATTGCCTAACCGATGTATATTCCTGAAGTACTGCTCCAGGCTTTTAAATTTTCGAAGCACTTCGTCCTGCTCCGGGCCCTTAGCCGGCTTTTCAGTCTCCGCCAGGATTTCCAAGTGAGGATTATAAAGATATGGCTTGGGTGCTATGAGAGTAGATTCATGGGGGGTAATATTGGTTATTGTGAGCCTGAAACAACGGCTCACTGGATGATCTTTGCAGCGTGGCTGGTGTGGGTGCCATGAAAACAGGGACATTTGGTGGAGGAGGGTTCTTATTGGGTTGTGAAGCTTGGGGATCATACGCATTTCTTCCCTGGTAGTATTGGTGACTGGGGAAGCTTGTCGAACGGCCGGTGAGAGGGTATTTCGGCGTGTGTTCTGGTGGGAGAGTGGGAGTAATGGGAGGGTCCGACACTTTTTGTACCCTAGCTAGGGCCAGCTGCATTTCTTTCATCTCCTGTCTCATCCTATTCATTTCCTCCTTCAGCATTTGATTCTCCGTCCTTTCATCCTCGACACTTTGGTCCAAACTGGTCATGCTTTTTAGTATGGGCCCTTTGGATCTGGTTTGGTAATGGTAATCTGCCAGAACGTGCTAACAAACTAACTGGTTCAAAATCTCTGAAGCAACAACAAACTTGTTAGCGTTAGAGTTTAACACATATTGCAATTTAACCATTTCTAACATGCGTTTGTTTCGGCTGCGTACATCATTCCGGCCTCTTACGATTGTGCCTCTTCATTAAAGCTCCTTATTTTTATCTTTTCCTCTTTTTACTTATCCTTTTTCCCTTTTTTATTTTAGCGGCGGTCGAATCTTATGTGGATTGCCTACGTATCATGTCCCCGCATGAATCAGACCAGGCGTAGTTCGTGAAAATAAGTGCCAAAAATAAAGGAACAATTTTTCGGGAAGTTTTCATTACCAGCTAAACATTTTGAAATGGAAAATAATAGACTCCAACTAAACTCAAATACTGACTCCAAACATACTAGCATACTTGGACGCAAAAGGAAAGTAGACTAACAAACAACGAACTCTAAAAATAAAAAATACAGACTCGATCTATGAATACATTAGTGCTTCAAAAGTGGGTGCCCGCGGGGCATCGTTCAACCTCGCCGCGGGCTTATGTGCCAAATCCCTTTCAAGTTGCTCCAGCTCATACATGGTTCACTTGACATAAATCATCACTGCCGAGAAGAAGGTAGTGCGGGTCATGTCCTCACATGCCCGGCATCTCCTAAGGATGGCGTGGGCGATGGTCTCGATCCTGTCTCTTGTTCGACCCTTTTCTATAAGCAATCGCCTTACTTGATTATTGCGAGTCTCCAACACATGAGAATCCTGAAAATGTTGATCCTGCAGCTGCTGTATTTCTACTTCCATTCGGGCCAGTAAATCATAACAATGTCCACTTTCGGTTTCAAAAGCTTTGGCTTGCTTAGCTGTTATATCCTCAAGGATGACCGCTTTTCTTTTCAAACTAGCAATGGTCTTTTCATAATCCTTCTTCAATTGTTGCAAGGTTCTTCTGTTCTTTTTGCCCACTATGCCTTGAGCCCCGCTATAGTACCCTTGGATTTTTCTAACTCATCCCAGCATTCTCTGATTTCATTTCTCAGCCCTTTATCAAACACTCATCCCACCGGCTCCTCGGTTGTTTATATGCAGCTGTTCTCATTTGTTGGATTTGGTCCCTAAGCACCTCATTTTCTTGGGCCAACCTGTTCTTTTCACCCTGATCAGCAGTAACTTGCACACTGTTCTCAAATTTCAGACCTTCAATTTGTTGTTTCAGCTTGCCAATTTCAGCCCGATAACCTTCTTCTTTTGCTAACCAATTCCATTGCTCCTGCGATGACTCGGCAAAATCTTAAAGATGAGGTCTTTTATCCGGCCTCCCACATGACACGTCACCTCTATACAAAGCGTGATACCTGGGGGAAACTTCCCCTTTAGCCCTATCCAATACGCAAGTGTTTGCAGCCAAATGCTGACATTCACTCCAGATCTGGCGAACTTCTTCTTCAGGGAACTGACCATCAGAACCGATTTAAACCAATTGGGTACTCAGATCTTCGTATTCCTGCACTATTTGATATCTCCCAAGTTGCCTTAAGACCCGATATGGTGCATAGGGCTGGATGCTTTTAAGTCCCATCAAGAGAAAGTGGGGCCTAGCTGCCGGCATATATACGACTTTATCAACAGGCAACCATCCGAGCGTCCATTGTATTTGATCGGCAGTGAGGGTTCGGAAGAATGATGTCCAAGCTATGAATCCCTCGGGTAGACTAGCCCCATTAATTCTTGTGTAGAACTCTTCTATGCAAGTTTTATCGGATGAACCATGGCTCAGGAACTGGGCACGATGACACAGGTGCTCGGTCATCCACATCTGTAGCAACAAGTTACACCCCTCGAAAAAGTTCCCTCCGGCTTTACAGACTTTGAGAGCTCGGAAGATGTCAGATAATATCATGGGCGCAAGAGTGCTTTTCTTCTAAGTGAGCAAAGTACTGACGACCCCGGCCACCTTTAAGTTAATGTTTCCGTCTTTCCTTGGGAACACCAGGAGGCCCAAGAAGGTTATCATGAAGGCTACCCTTCTATGTTCATCCTATTTTTGACGGTTACTTTTGCTACACAGCTTGTGACTTGGATTGTTGAACCCTCCTACATGACCATATCTATCATATATGAAGCGCGGATGACAGAAGCCCGCTGCCAAGTCTGGATTATGGACTGTCCTGGGTATTTTCAATGAGTCTAAAAATCGGTGCACAGTGACGGTTCTGGGAGCAACCAAGTATTTGAACCTTAACGGGACTTCAGCACTTCCGATGTATCCGGTTATTTCCTCCAAAGTCGGGGTGAGTTCAAAGTCCGGGAAATGGAAGACATTGTGTACCGAGTCCCAACAGGTGACCAAAGCTCTTATGATATCCCCCCGAGGCTGTATTTCCAATAAACCCGTGAGACCTTTTAGATATTTCTTGACCTCCTCTTGCCCTTAAATACCTAAATCATCCCACTATAGCCGCAACTCGAAAGGGATTTTAGTCATTGATGAAAAAGGTTAATTTTGCATCGTGCTCATCCTGCACATTTATTAAGGTGATTAAAAAAGGAAATTTATTTGACTCAACAAAATGCCTATTTTTTAAATTTTCACAGATTAAAGAAAGATTCGGTTCCGAACACGACTTTTCAGTACTTTGGGAACGAAGATTTTAAGGCTGGGTGAGTCAACCGGTCAAAAATCCAAAAAATGACTAAAAGAGGCCGTTTGTGTAAAGTCAGTCTTCCGGCGCCCCTTTCGGGAACATTCGGCTATTTCTGTAAAAAAACGGCATTACTCGATTTATTCATGACGAAAATTTAAAATTTTTGACATTTTTTGGCTATTTTTGCAAAAGGGGAAGTTGGACCCGATGAGGGTTGCCTACGTATCTCACACCCTATGAGAATCAAACCGGCGTAGTTCGGGCAAATTAAACAAACTATTTTAAAAAAACAAGATTTTTTTTCATTTTCATGGCAAGCCAAACTATTTTCCTTTTTCTATTTTTGAAGACCAGACAAAATAACGATTTTTTCCTTTTTCATTTTCAACAAAAAGTAAAACAAACTAAAATAAAGACTCTTTTTTTTTCTTTTTTCAACAATCAACTTTCCAAAAAATAAAAAAACCCTTTTTTCTATTTTTCCTTTGCTTTTTAGCAAACAAACTTATTAAAAATATTTTCCTCTTTTTTTTCAAAATTTCGGCAGGGTTTCGACAGTATTTGGGCATCGGTTTGTTTAAAACTAAGCAATTAACTATTTATACCACTATTTCTCTCCTTTTCTCTTTTTCTCAATTTCACAATATTCTCGATATTCAAAAACCGGTCAGCATGCGGGCCCGAGACAAATAAAATGCACGAAAAGCAAATAGGATGCATCAGGATGGTCTTTTCATTTCAGGTTGCTAGACCTAGACGGATCCAACCCCTGTGTTGAGTCCCCTAAGTCAAATGCAACATGATGCAAATAATAGTTCCTACTAGGGATCCGACATGAAGTCGTGTTATTCTATGTTCAAAACCTAGGTCGGTGTTCTAGACTGTGTACCAGAGCGGACAACTCGAGTCGAGGAGGGGGCAACTTTTCGGGAACCAAAAGGCCATCCGGCTTAGTAACTTGTTCGGCCTCTTTCTTATTTCAAGGTATGGCACTAACAGAATAGGGAGTCTCAACAAGTAAGCACATCCCCAGAGGTGAAGAGAGAAGGGTGTCGGCAAGTTTATATATAGTTCAGATAATATCAACGCAGTAACATTTAGCACATTTAGCACAAAACATGTAGGAAAATCAGATACAACCAAATACAACAATTTATCTAAGCTCAAATTCTATACCCTGAACCAGATATTCTGGGTTCTTATCCCCAGCAGAGTCGCCAGAGCTGTCACACCTCCTTTTGGCTCGCGCCCGCAGGGGCGCAGAGGGAGTTTTTCCAGTTAAAGGACAATCGAAATGGGATTTGTTTATTTATTTCAGAGTCGCCACTTGGGAGATTTAGGGTGTCCCAAGTCACTAGTTTAATCCCGAATCGAGGAAAAGATTGACTCTGTATTACAGTCAGCGTACCAGAAATCTGGATAAGGATGTCTGTTAACCCGGGAGAAGGTGTTAGGCATTCCCGAGTTTCGTGGTTCTAGCACGGTCGCTCAACTATCATATTCGGCTTATTTATCTGATTTTAATACATGTTGAACCTATGTGCAAATTCCAACTCTTTACTGATTTTTATTATTATTATTATTATTTTAAACAGAGAATTGCAATGTTGTGAGAACGTATCTCGAACCACGTCAAATCAATGCACCCGCGGTTATCGACACATTTCGACTCCGTTGAGATTTGTATTTGGGTCACATAAATGTGCACCCGAGTTTAAGAAAGTAAATTATTAAAGGCGCACCTAAAGCGACTAGCGTATCGTTATTTTGGGTAAGGCCGTGAAATTTTGCTAACGGCCCATCCCGAAGTCTAAGTAATTTTACCAACACTTATTGAGGGCCCCGCAGTTTGTGTATTTCTGTTTGTCGAGGCTCGTCTCATTCATTATTTTAAAATAATTTGCAACGTCGTGGAAATGCATCTCGAACCACGTCACAATCAATGTACCCGTGCTTAGAGACACATTTCGACTTCGTGGAGATTTGGATTTGGGTCACATAAATGTGCACCCGAATTTAAGAAAGTAAATTACTAAAGGCGCGCCTAAAGCGACTAGCGTGTTGTTATTTCTGGGTAGGCCGTGAAATTCACTAAACGGCCTGCCCCAAATTCTAAGTATTTTGATATATACATTCAATGAGGGCCCCGCAGATTGTGCGTTTTATTTGGCGAGGCTTGTCTCATTTATTTTTAAAAGGATAATCCTAAAATGATTACATTTTTTTTCTATTTTTGTTCGTCTCTAAAAATGAAAGAAGAAAATATATGCTAATTAAATTACATGCTTGGCAAGTTCGGGCCTCTTATTAATTATTAGATTACAAGAGATGTTAACGCAAAATTGCAATCCAATTTGCTCAAAAGAAAATTGTTTCGTGCCTTATTCTATAATTGAGTATTACCAAAAAAATGAAATTATAAATAAAATATGGAATTGACAAATAATATTATCAAAACAAACAAATTATTCTTTGACTAATTCAGACTCGTATTATTAGATGAATTGAACCATTGGAACTAATTATTTTTCAAGTATTTGCAACTAAACCAACCTTGATTACTAATGCATACGAAAGTTGTTAAAACTTAATCGACACTTTGAAAATCTATTACATTTAAAGGAACTCTAACACGCCTTGTTCCAACTCAACTCATGCCTATTAAGTTAATGACCTTAGCCTTACTACATCGAATCAAACTTCAAATATGGCAGACCTACTGATTCTACGAAATTACTGGCCTAATATCCTACTTTACTAATTTGACCCAACATTTAACATACTCATTTTTTTCGGATTACCACTACGGGATATGACATTTATAAGCTATCTACATAATTTAATATTCCGTCATTTAAAAAAAAAGTCTACACGCCTAAAGCAGTTCCAATTATACAAACACGTATCTATTATTCATAAAGAATATAAAAACAGAGCTAATATTGAATAAATCTACTTCATTTAACATCTATTGAATTAAAGACAACAAATAGCATCCAAATGTGCAGGTTTGCTGCATAATTCTATTTCAACTTCAATTTAAGTTACATCGTGGTGATTCGAAATATGTACCTGGAAATAAAATACAATGAAGAAGAAAGAGGAATGATCAGTAGCAGTAGTAGCAAACAGCAACAACAACAATAACCAGTAACGCAGTAGCAGAACAATTCAGTAACAGATTAAAAAACTCAGCAGAATTCCAGCAACACCCAACGAAACAGTAGCAAATAACCTACAACAAACTCAGGAAAAACCAATTGAAACCCCAAAGATACCAGCCCGCAACACCAATGAAACAGTGACAACACTAGTTTCTAATATTTATCAGTGAAAGAAGATACCTCACTTTCGGTATTTAGCTCTTAACCTATTGAACTCTTTTGGGTAAAAACTCAGCTTGTATTTCACTCTTAGACTCTGAATTTCTGATCATCTCCAAAATCCAGCCCTTCTTTTTAATTTTCAGTTAATGTTCCCACCCTTTCTTATTTCCAGAATGTTCAACCTCCAAAAATGTGTCAAAATGACTCTATTTATAACAAGACTCTTGTCTTGAACCACTAACCCGAAATATTATTCTCATAATTGCATGCTTTGTTCCCTACTACCATATGTCTTTTCTTTATTTAAATCCCTTGTCCCTCATGCCTACATGTTTTGTCCCCCACTATATTAAACAAATACATTATTCCCCACTATATTAAACAAATACATTATTCCCCACTACATTATGTTTTGTCCCCCACAATGTACTATTTTAATATTATTAATGCCTAGTGGATGGAGCACTCAAATTAATTATTTTTTAAGACATTAAATCCCAAAAATACCCCTAAAACTACTGAAATTACCGTTCTACCCCATCCCCTTTCAACCTGTACCAGACTAATATCAGCTATATCCAAATCCTCCTGATTAATTATCCAATTACAGCAGTTATAACCAAATCAAGCCTAACAATTGACAAATTAAACACATGAAACTAACTCCCAATTCAGTTTATCATGGTCGGATTCATATCAACAATTATAATATGACAAACAAGTAGATTCAAATCACTAAACTCAATCATCATTTGAACTCAAACTAAATCAAACAACATCATAACAAAGATGAATGATTCAAACTAAAATAAACACTCGACATTAAATCACTTGATGAAAAAAACTAACAACCTTCAGAAAATGAACACGAATTATCTCTAATACAAACAAAGATCCGGGTTTGAATTCAAACCAAACCATTGAACACAAACACAATCAGAGAAAGAAGAAAAGGAGCAGAAGATGAATTTACTGAACGAAAAACTAAAAGAAAAGAGAATGGAAATCTACTAGTTTGAAGCCCGGATTCGAACGGAACCTCGACGTGCTAGTTGACTGGAGTTAGAAGCACAACGATGGGGGTCACTGGTTGGTCGTTTGGAGGAGCTGGACGTTGATGAAGCAGCAGGTGAAGGCTGGTCGACGACTATGTATGTGCGTGCAACACATAGTCAAGCTTGGAGCTCACATCATTCATGGGAGGAGCAGGGATGTCGAAGATTGGAGCTGGACGACTGGAGCAGGGATGTCGACGATTGGGGCTGGACGACTGGAGCTCCTTCGAACCAACACACACTCCACAAGCAGTCGACGATGAAGACGATGGGTTCTTGGGCTGTTGGTGGTCAACGATGAAGACGATGGTGGCTGGCTGGGGTGGCGAAGACGAAGCAGCGGCAGTAGGTGGCTGCTTCAGGTGGTCGTTTGGTCGCGAGGTATGAGTGTGAGTGTGTGTGTGTGTGTGTGTTGGTTCGAAGACGATGGAGGCTGTGATGGGCAGCCATGGTCGATGGTCATTGTGTGTGGGGCGTGAGGAAGGAGGGCGACGGGGGATGACGAAGACGACGAACTGCTACTGCTGGTGTTGAGGCTGGTCGACGGGGTGTTGGAAGAGACGATGGAGGCTGGGCAGCCATTGGAGGAGCTGGAGGTTGTTTATGGTGAAAGTGAAGAGAAAGAGAGGGGGGCGGGTGTTTAGGTTTAGGGTTAGGGAAATGAAAAATGAAAAATGAAGAAAGGGGTTGGGCGAGTGGTTTGGTTATGGGGCGGATCGGGTCGAGTTGACCCGGTATGGGTTTGGTTCTTTGGGCCTGTGGTTTAATATTTTGAAGAAAAGGCCCAATCCGATTCTCGTCTATTTTTGTTCTTTTCTATTTATTCAATTTCCTAATTAATAAAGCTAAAAATGCCAAGATTAAATTATAAAATCCAAAATTATCTAAAAATACTAATTAACTCTTAATAACAATTATCACACATTTAAAAAGCAATTAACGATAAAATCACTCAATTTGGACGTTAAATGCTAAAAATGCAACGTACATTATTTTTATGATTTTTTTCATTTTGTAAAACCAACTTAATTAAATATTAAATGTGAATGCGACATATTTTTATATTTTTTATCAATTTAACAAATAAACATGCACAGACAAAAAATACAAGTAATTATCCAAAAATGCCACGAAAATTCAAAAATTGCACACAAAGGAAAATCGTTTTATTTTGAATTTTTGGGAGTAATTCTCATATAGGGAAAAAATCACGTGCTCATAGCCTGAAGTCATTTTGAGAAATATCTTCCCACATCCTTCAATCTTGGCTTTTGCAGCATTTCCCATGGAAATTTTCTCATCGGGTCCAATAGGAGCATAAGTAGCAAAAGCTTCCTTGACAGCACAAACATGGAGAGTGGCTCCAGAATCAATCCACCACTCTTTAGGATTGCCCACCAAGTTGCATTCGGAAAGCATGGCGCATAAGTCATCAACATCATCATGCTTTTCAACCATGTTTGCTAGACCATTCTTCTTGTCTTTCTTTGGAGCACGGCACTCCGTAGATTTGTGTCTGGTTTTTCCGTAGTTGTAGCAGTTTCCACTGAAGTGCTTCTTACTTGGGTTGTATTTCGGACCAGAAGCCTTCTTTCTCTTCTTGTTCTCTTCAACAATATTCGCTCACATTATTGTTGAACTTCCACGACCTCTTTTTTCAGCAGCTTTGTTGTCCTCTTCAATTCTCAATCTAACAATGAGATCTTCAAGGGACATCTCCTTGCGTTTGTGTTTCAAGAAGTTTTTGAAGTCCTTCCACAAAGGAGGCAACTTCTCAATCATTGCTGCTACTTGGAATGCTTCATTGATAACAAGACCTTCAATGAAATTTCCGTTAGTAAGAATACTAAGATTACTACTTTCAACATCAATATCAATTTGATTTTATACCTTCAACGCCTCAGTCACGAAAAAGCAAGAAATGAATGCTTCCACGCCTCAGTCACGAAAAAGCATTCATTATCAGGAATTTCATCGGCCAGCACAGGAACATCTTCCTTGATGAACTTCTGAAGACTTAAGGTATTCAAATAGAAGAACATCTTTTGTTGCCAGCGCTTGAAATCAATCCCGGAAAATTTTCCGGGTTTCTCCGCCGGTGCCAATGCTGCCGGTGTTCGGCTCGTTGAAGCATTGGCAGTCACCATAGGAACAACTTGGTTCTCATTTCCATTAGTCATTTCTGTAAAAGAATGACACCAACGTTAAAATCACGTAGATTTTAATAGAGTACAAAACCACAAAGGTTTTACTCTCCAGAAACAATAATACAAATACAGAAATATATTAAATTCCTTAAGCTTGTTAGTAAACTGTATTTGTAAAATAATTCTGGAAATATAAATTAATATAAAAAGAAATTATGATAAACATAAATAACATAAACAGAAATGATCATAAACAATTCGAGCCCACTGAATTCACAGTGTCTCCTTAAGGAATTTAATCCCCTTCTAGTACCCAAGGTTATGGATTATTTCCTCCCAGGATAGAACGAATTACACACTGGTGTAGTGGTACTCCAAACGCCAGTTTTCAGCGAACACAAAGATCAGTAGAAAATCACACTTACTTTTTGCTTTGTTTGTATGCTAAAAGTATGCAGAAGAAGGAGAGAAAACTCAGAAATTCGTAGTAAAATTCTGAGCAGAATAGTGTTGTATTTATAGCCAAATTTTGGGCTGGAATCTGAAGAGGTGCAACTCTTCAGAATGGATGTTTCTACAAAACTTCCACAACATAAATGCCATTACATAAATGGCTATCTACGCAACAATAAAGAGGGAAAATAAAGAGGGAAAATTGATGGGTAGTTAATTTTCTGTTAAAAAAATAGAGAAAAATGGATTGGATTTAATATTAATATTCTATTATTAACAAATATTTATCTTTGGCTTGTCTCATTCACATTTTGCTTTGTACCATTTTGGCAACTGGTAGTAAACTCTGAAAAATCCTTCGAACAAAAACAAACTGATGGAGAAAAAGTCTTTAAGCAAAGAAATGAAAGGTGATGACTTCAAAAGATAGAAAAAGAAAAAGTCTTTCTGAACAAATGTTGGGGAAGAGAAAAAGAAAAAGAACTTATCTGAATGGTATAACCAATCCATTGATCATGTCGTGCATTTTCGGATTAACCAACCCAGTCTATCAACCAATCTTCCTGATGGCCTTGCTTTGCTGTGGATGCGCAGACGCCTAACTCTCACCTGATGCAGATCCATTCTGCCAATCTTATCTTGCTTGCTCCCTTTATATCCTTGTCGTCTCATAGTGCCCTTCGAGGGGTTTTCACTAATGAGACTCTGTCATTTCTCTCAACTCTCGTCGCCTTATGGTGCCTGCAAAGGTTTTCACCCTAAGACTCTCTCATTTTGCTTCTCTCAGCTCTCATCGCCTTATGGTGCCTGTGAAGGTTTTCACCGATAAGACTCTCTCATTTTATTTTTCTAAGCTGGGGATTGGAGTGTTACCGACATGACTTTCTCTACTGGGGATTCTTTCGGCTATCAATTCGTTTCCAGCTCTTCTCTGCTGGGGATTCTTTAGGCTATCAATTCATTGTCGGCTTTTCTCTACTGGGGATTCCTTAGTCTATCAATTCATTGTCGGCTTATGATCCTTACTCCGTCAAGGATTAGTGTATTATTCTCGGGTTTCATTCACCCGACTTGGCACTCCTCGGATACTGATCGGGAGGTCTTTTGGACATCATATGGGTTTTTGTGTATGGCTAAAAGTAAAGGGGTATCAAAAAGTTCAAAAATAATTTTGATGGGTAAAACATTACAACTCTTGGAATCGAACTTTTTTCCCAACATTACAAACATAACTTCTGCCCCAGTTTCTTGCTTGGGGGTTTTATTTTTTATTACACTATGACCGAGTCGTGAGGCACCTACGTATCCTCTTTGAGGAATCAGGTCGAACGTAGTTCACATGATTCCTTTGTTTTTCTTGTGACTTTCTTTTTTTGTCGTTGTTATTATCTTCTTTCTTTTCTTTCCTTCTTTTCTCCTCTTTTCTTTTTCATTTTCATTAGTGATTCCAAGAGAGGGGTATAAAATAATAAATGAGGCTCAAGAGGGGAGGCAAAGGTTAAAGTGTTTGGATTGAAGAAAAAATTGCCTCCGTCATTTCATTCTCCGATAAATGCCATGTACAAACAAACAAACCAATAACAATTACAATCAAAGGAATTACATATAATATCTCTTGACTGCGTCAGAATTGATAGCCATGTCGACGCATCTTCCCTCGACATCTGTCAGACATAAAGCGCCATTGGATAACACCCTGGTCACAATAAACGGCCCTTGCCAATTCGGGGCCAATTTGCCCTTTGCTTCAGCCTGATGTGGGAGGATCTGTTTCAACACTTGCTGCCCCTAAATTGATGGCTTCTGTGTCATTTAAGTTGGGCTTGGATTTCTCTTCAAACTGGCTTAACTCTCTATTTGTCTCTTCGAAAGCTTCATCCTCATCATATTCCGATTCATCATCGTAATCGACCTCTTGTACAATTAGTTCGGAATCAGATTGATTATTTAGACTAGGTTGAATATCCACCGTGCATGCCATGTCATTGGAACCAGTATAAAGGGAACTGTTCAGAAAGAGAAAGGAAGGAAACAAAATTAAACAACATAAGAAGAGAAAAACTTTCACTTTATAAAAATACGGGATAACAAAGTTTCGCACTTTGCCGAATACAAAACAAAATTGGATTACAACCCTGGAATAATCCAAAACACAAGAAGGAAAAATCAGATCCCACTACCAAGACTCCATGCGGATAGGAAGCGGAGTAGCCATCCAATTGTTGATTTTTGCTTTCAGCCGCATAAACTGTACATCCGCCTTGCTGGACCCTTCCCCAAACACCATAACCGGCTTGTCATCTACACTCTGCACTACTGCTTTTCCACGGTCGGTTTTTTTTTTCGAACTATTTTTACTGGAACGGATCATCATTACCGTTTGTGAGGGCTTCTTGAGCTTTCCTCCTCTGTGCACTAGTTTGATCATGTGGGCTTCATGGTGTGCCGGCAACGGGTTCTGATTGATGTTAGGTGCTCTGGCTCCTGGACCTAGATCTTATTTGTGTCAATAAGATCTTGTACGACAGTCTTCAACTTCCAACACTTCTCAGTATCATGCCCGGTATCCCCCGAACAATATTCACAGCTCACCGAGTGGTCCAGATTTTTGGGGAGGGGATTTGGCAATTTGGGCTCCAAAGGACTCAATAAGCCTAACTGCCTCAATTTGTGGAACAGAGTAGTATAGGTTTCTCCCAACAGAGTCAATGTTCTCTGCTTCTGCACCTTTTCATTCCTGAAGGTCTGATTCCCCCGGAAAACTGGTCCTGCGGGATTCCTGTAGGCCCTTGGTGGTGGATATGTGTTTTGTGGAGGTGGATAGGTATTTAGGGGAGCCGGCGTGCGCCACTGTGGGCGATCCGGAGGCTGGGTATATGTCTGGGCTTGATGGACGGAGAAATGTGGTTCTTGTGGTGGGTAGTAGGGCTGTGTAGGGTAATTTGGAGTGTGTGGGTAATTTGGGTGATGGGTTCTGGCTTGGTAGCGGGGGAAAGGACCTCTCGATCTGGACCAATTACCTGCCTCTATTGTTGCGACCTCTTCTCTTTTCTTTTTCTCGAGCGCACCTCCCGTGCCGCTCTGAATGGCCTGAGTTGTTGCCTTGATTGCCGAATAGCTCAGGATTTTGTTGGAGTTAAGATCCTCTTCAATCATACCGCCCATTTTCACCACCTTATTGAAAGATTTGCCAACTGACGTCACTAAGTGACCAAAGTAAGTTGGATGTAGAGTCTACAGAAAGTAGTCCACCATTTCTCCCTCTCTCATCGGAGGATCAGCTCTTGCTGCCTGTTCTCTCCACCGGAACCCAAATTCTCTAAAGCTCTCTCCCGGCTTCTTCTCAAGTTTCAGCAAAGTGAGACGGTCAGGGACAATCTCAAGGTTGACCTGTGAAGGCTTGTGCTAGATCGTCCCAGGTGTACCACCTGCTCGGATCCTATCTTGTATACCATTACAGTGCAGACCCACTTAGACTTTGACCAAAGTAAGCTATCAGCAGCTCATCTTTACCACCTGCTCCTCTCATCTTGCTGCAAAACTCTTGCAGATGTGCCATTGGATCATCGTGCCCCTCGTATAGATCAAACTTTGGCATCTTGAACACTGCCGGTAATTGAACATCAGGGAAAGGACATAGATCTTTGTAAGCTACACTGACCTGATTGCCTAACCCATGTATATTCCTGAAGGACTGCTCCAGGCTTTTAAATTTTCGAAGCACTTCGTCCTGCTCCGGGCCCTTAGCCGGCTTTTCAGTCTTCGCCGGGATTTCCAAGTGAGGATTATAAGGATATGGCTCGGGTGCATTGAGAGTAGGTTCAGGGGGTAATATTGGTTATCGTGAGCCTGAAACAACGGCTCACTGGATGATCTTTGCAGCGTGGCTGGTGGGGGTGCCATGAAAACAGGGACATTTGGTGGAGGAGGGTTCTGATTGGGTTGTGAAGCTTGGGGATCATACGCATTTCTTCCCTGGTAGTATTGGTGACTGGGGAAGCTTGTCGAAGGGCCGGTGGGAGGGTATTCTGGCGTGTGTCCTGGTAGGAGAGTGGGAGTAATGGGAGGGTCCGACACTTTTTGTACCCTAGCTAGGGCCAACTGCATTTATTTCATCTCCTATATCATCCTATTCATTTCCTCCTTCAGCATTTGATTCTCCGTCCTTTCATCCTCGACACTTTGGTTCGAACTAGTCATGCTTTTTAGTATGGGCCCTTTGGATCTGGTTTGGTAATGGTAATCTGCCAGAACGTGCTAACAAACTAACTTGTTCAAAATCTCTTAAGCAACAACAAACTTGTTAGCGTCAGAGTTTAACACATATTGCAATTTCACATTGGGGATGAAATGTTCCTAGGCAATTTAACCATTTCTAACATGCATTTGTTTCGGATGCGTACGTCATTCCGGACTCTCACGATTGTGCCTCTTCATTAAAGCTCCTTATTTTTATCTTTTCCTCTTTTTCCTTCTCCTTTTTCCCTTTTTTATTTTAGCGGTGGTCGAATCTTATGTGGATTGCTTACGTATCATGTCCCCGCATGAATCAGACCAGGCGTAGTTCGTGAAAATAAGTGCCAAAAATAAAGGAACAATTTTTCGGGAAGTTTTCATTACCAACTAAACATTTTGAAATGGAAAATAACAGACTCCAACTAAACTCAAATACAGACTCCAAACATACTAGAATACTTGGATGCAAAAGGAAAGCAGACTGACAAACAACAAACTCTAAAAATGAAAAATACAGACTCGATCTATGAATACATTAGTGCTTCAAAAGTGGGTGCCCGCGGGGCATCGTTCGGCCTCGCTGCGGGCTTATGTGCCAAATCCCTTTCAAGTTGCTCCAGCTCCTACATGGTTTGCTTGACATAAATCATCACTGCCGAGAAGAAGGTAGTACGGGTCATGTCCTCACATGCCCGGCATCTCCTAATTATGGCGTGGCCGATGGTCTCGATCCTGTCTCTTGTTCGACCCTTTTCTATAAGCAATCGCCTTACTTGATTATTGCGAGCCTCCAACACATGAGAATACTGAAAATGTTGATCCTGCAGCTGATGTATTTCTACTTCCATTCGGGCCAGTAAATCATAACAATGTCCACTTTCGGTTTCAAAAGCTTTGGCTTGCTTAGCTGTTTTATCCTCAAGGCTGACCACTTTTCTTTTCAGACTAGCAATGGTCTTTTCATAATCCTTCTTCAATTGTTGCAAGTAATGGGTGCATTCTTCTATTCTTTTTGCCCACTGTGCCTTGAGCCCTGCTATAGTACCCTTGGATTTTTCTAACTCATCCCGGCATTCTCTGATTTAATTTCTCAGCCCCTTTATCAAACGCTCATCTCACCGGCTCCTCGGTTGTTTATCAGCGGCTGTTCTCATTTGTTGGATTTGGTCCTTAAGCGCCTCGTTTTCTTAGGCCAACCTGTTCTTTTCACCCTGATCACCAGTAACTTGCACACTATTCTCAAATTTCAAACCTTCAATTTGTTGTTTCAGCTTGCCGATTTCAGCCCGATAACCTTCTTCTTTTGCTAACCAATTCCATTGCTCCTGCGATGACTCGACAAAATTTTTAAGATGAGGTCTTTTAGCCAGCCTCCCACATGACACATCACCTCTATACCAAGCGTGATACCCAGGGGAAACTTCCCCTTTAGCCCTATCCAATACGCAAGTGTTTGCAGCTAAATGCTGATATTCACTCCAGATCTGGCGAACTTCTTCTTCAGGGAACTGACCATCATGACCGATTTCAACCACTTGGGTACTCAGATCTTCGTATTCCGGCACTATTTGATATCTCCCAAGTTGCTGTAAGACCCGATATGGTGCATAGGGCTGGATGCTTTTAAGTCCGATCAAGAGAAAGTGGGGCCTAACTGCCGGCATATATACGACTTTATCAACGGGCAACTATCCGAGCGTCCATTGTATTTGGTCGGCAGTGAGGGTTCGGAAGAATGATGTCCAAGCTATGACTCCCTCGGGTAGACTAGCCCCATTAATTCTTGTGTAGAACTCTTCTATGCAAGTTTTATCAGATGAACCATGGCTCAGGAACTGGGCACAATGACACAGGTGCTCGGTCATCCACATCTGTAGCAACAAGTTACACCCCTCGAAAAAGTTCCCTCTGGGTTTACAGACTGTGAGAGCTCGGAAGATGTCAGATAATATCATGGGTGCAAGAGTGCTTTTCTACTAAGTGAGCAAAGTACTGACGACCCCGACCACCTTTAAGTTAATGTTTTCGTCTTTCCTTGGGAACACCAAGAGGCCCAAGAAGGTTATCATGAAGGCCACCCTTCTATGTTCATCCCATTTTTTACGGTTATTTTTGCTACACAGCTTGTGACTTGGGTTGTTGAACCCTCCTACATGACCATATCTATCATATATGAAGCGCGGATGACAGAAGCCCGCTACCAAGTCTGGATTATGGACTGTCCTGGGTATTTTCAATGAGTCTAAAAACCGGTGCACAGTGACGGTTCTGGGAGCAACCAAGTATTTGAACCTTAACGGGACTTCAGCACTTCCGATGTATCCGGCTATTTCCTCCAAAGTCGGGGTGATTTCAAAGTCCGGGAAATGGAAGACATTGTGTGCCGAGTCCCAACAGGTGACCAAAACTCTTATGATATCCCCCCAAGGCTGTATTTCCAATAAACCCGTGAGACCTTTTAGATATTTCTTGACCTCCTCTTGCCCTTCAATACCTAAATCATCCCACCATAGCCGCAACTCGAAAGGGATTTTAGTCATTATTGAAAAATATTCATTTTGCATCGTGCTCATCCTGCACATTTATTAAGGTGATTAAAAAAGGAAATTTATTTGACTCAACAAAATGCCTATTTTTTAAATTTTCACAGATTAAAGAAAGATCCAGTTCCGAACACGACCTTTCAGTACTTCGGGAACGAAGATTTTAAGGCTGGGTGAGTCAACCGGTCAAAAATCCAAAAAATGACTAAAAGAGGCCGTTTATGCAAAGACAGCCTTCTGGCGCCCCTTTCGAGAACATTCGGCTATTTTTGTAAAAAATCGGCATTACTCGATTTATTCATGACGAAAAATTAAAATTTTTGACATTTTTTGGCTATTTTTGCAAAAGGGGAAGTTGGACCCGATGAGGGTTGCTTATGTATCGCACACCCTATGAGAATCAAACCGGCGTAGTTCGGGCAAATTAAACAAACTATTTTAAAAAAACAAGATTTTTTTACATTTTCATGGCAAGCCAAACTATTTTCCTTTTTCTATTTTTGAAGACCAGACAAAATAACGATTTTTTCCTTTTTCATTTTCAACAAACAATAAAACAAACTAAAATAAAGAATTTTTTTTTCTTTTTCAACAATCAACTTTCCAAAAAATAAAAATAAAAAAAAACCTTTTTTTCTATTTTTCCTTTGCTTTTTAGCAAACAAATTTATTAAAAATATTTTCCTCTTTTGTTTTTCCAAAATTTCGGCAGGGTTTCGACAGTATTTGGGCATCGGTTTGTCTAAAACTAAGCAATTAACTCTTTATACCACTATTTCTCTCTTTTTCTCTTTTTCTCAATTTCACAATATTCTCGATATTCAAAAACCGGTCAGCATGCAGGCCCGAGACAAATAAAATGCACGAAAAGCAAATAGGTTACATCAGGATGGTCTTTTCATTTCAGGTTGCTAGTCCTAGACGGACTCAACCCCTGTGTTGAGTCTCTTAAGTCAAATGCAACATGATGCAAATAATCGTTCCTACTAGGGATCCGGCATGAAGTCACGTTATTTTATGTTCAAAACCTAGGTCGGTGTTCTAGACTGTGTACCCGAGCGGACAACTCGAGTCGAGGAGGGGGCAACTTTCCGGGAACCAAATGGCCATCCGGCTTAGTAACTTGTTCGGCCTCTTTTTTATTTCAAGGTATGACACTAACAGAATAGGGAGTCTCAACCAGTAAGCACATCCCCGGAGGTGAAGAGAGAAGGGTGTCGGCACAGTTTATATACAGTTCAGATAATATCAACGCAGTAACATTTAGCACATTTAGCACAAAACATGTAGGAAAATCAGATACAACCAAATACAACAATTTATCTAAGCTCGAATTCTGAACCCTGAACCAGAGATTCTGGGTTCTTATCCCCAGCAGAGTCGCTACAGCAGTCACACCTCCTTTTGGCTCGCGACCGCAGGGGCGCAGAGGGAGTTTTTCCAGTTAAAGGACAATCGAAACGGGATTTGTTTATTTATTTCAGAGTCGCCACTTGGGAGATTTAGGATGTCCCAAGTCACCAGTTTAATCCCGAATCGAGGAAAAGATTGACTCTGTATTACAGTCAGCGTACCAGAAATCTAGATAAGGAATTCTGTTAACCCGGGAGAAGGTGTTAGGCATTCCCGAGTTCCGTGGTTCTAGCACGGTTGCTCAACTGACATATTCGGCTTATTTATCTGATTTTAATACATGTTGAACCTATGTTCAAATTCCAACTCTTTACCGATTTTTTTTATTATTATTATTATTATTTTAAACAGAGAATTGCAACGTTGTGAGAACGTATCTCGAACCACGTCGCATCAATGCACCCGCGGTTATCGACACATTTCGACTCCGTTGAGATTTGGATTTGGGTCACATAAATGTGCACCCGAGTTTTAGAAAGTAAATTATTAAAGGCGCGCCTAAAGCGACTAGCGTATCGTTATTTTGGGTAAGGCCGTGAAATTTTGCTAACGGCCCATCCCGAAGTCTAAGTAATTTTACCAACACTTATAGAGGGCCCCGCAGTTTGTGTATTTCTGTTTGTTGAGGCTCGTCTCATTCATTATTTTAAAAGAATTTGCAACGGTGTGGAAATGCATCTCGAACTACGTCACAATCAATGTACCCGTGCTTAGAGACACATTTCGACTTCGTGGAGATTTGGATTTGGGTCACATAAATGTGCACCCGAATTTAAGAAAGTAAATTATTAAAGGCGCGCCTAAAGCGACTAGCGTATTGTTATTTCTGGGTAGGCCATGAAATTCACTAAACAGCCTGCCCCGAATTCTAAGTATTTTGATATATACATTCAATGAGGGCCCCGCAGCTTGTGCGTTTTATTTGGCGAGACTCATCTCATTTATTTTTAAAAGGATAATCCTAAAATGACTACATTTTTTTTCCATTTTTGTTCGTCTCTAAAAATGAAAGAAGAAAATATATGCTAATTAAATTACATGCTTGGCAAGTTCGGGCCTCTTATTAATTATTAGATTACAAAAGATGCTAACGCAAAATTGCAATCGAACTTGCTCAAAAGAAAATTGTTTCGTGCCTTATTCTATAATTGAATATTACCAAAAAAATAAAATTATAAATAAAATATGGAATTGACAAACAATATTATCAAAACAAACAAATTATTCTTTGACTAATTCAAACTCGCATTATTAGATGAATTGAACCATTGGAACTAATTATTTTTCAACTATTTGAAACTAAACCAACCTTGATTACTAATGCATACGAAAGTTGTTAAAACTTAATCGACACTTTGAAAATCTATTACATTTAAAGGAACTCTAACACGCCTTGTTCGAACTCAACTCATGCCTATTAAGTTAATGACCTTAGCCTTACTACATCGAATCAAACTTCAAATATGGCAGACCTACTGATTCTACGAAATTACTGGCCTAATATCCTACTTTACTAATTTGAGCCAACATTTAACATACCCATTTTTTCGGATTACCACTACGGGATATGATATTTATAAGCTATCTACATAATTTAATATTCCGTCATTTCAAAAAAAAAGTCTACACGCCTAAAGCAGTTCCAATTATACAATCGCGTTTCTATTATTCATAAAGAATATAAAAACAGAGCTAATATTGAATAAATCTACTTCATTTAACATCTATTGAATTAAAGACAACAAATACCATCCAAATGTGCAGGTTTGCTACATAATTCCATTTCAACTTCAATTTAAGTTACATCGTGGTGATTCGAAATATGTACCTGGAAATGGAATACAATGAAGAAGAAAGAGGAATGATCAGCAGCAGTAGTAGCAAACAACAACAATAACCAGCAACGCAGTAGCAGAACAATCCAGTAACAGATTAAAAAACTCAGCAGAATTCCAGCAACACCCAACGAAACAGTAGCAAATAAGCTACAAACTCAGGAAAAACCAATTGAAACCCCAAAGATACCAGCCCGCAACACCAATAAAACAGTGACAACACTAGTTTCTAATATTCAGCAGTGAAAGAAGATACCTCACTTTCGGTATTTAGCTCTTAACCTATTGAACTCTTTTGGGTAAAAACTCAGCTTGTATTTCACTCTTAGACTCTGAATTTCTGATCATCTCCAAAATCCAGCCCTTCTTTTTAATTTTCAGAAAATGTTCCCACCCTTTCTTATTTCAAGAATGTTCAACCTCCAAAAATGTGTCAAAATGACTCTATTTATAACAAGACTCTTGTTTTGAACCACTAACCCGAAATATTATTCCCATAATTGCATGCTTTGTTCCCCACTACCATATGTCTTTTCTTTATTTAAATCCCTTGTCCCCCATGCCTACATGTTTTGTCCCCCACTATATTAAGTAAATATATTATTCCCCACTACCTTATGTTTTGTTCCCCACTATATTAAACAAATACATTATTCCCTACTACATTATGTTTTGTCCCCCACCATGTACTATTTTAATATTATTAATGCCTAGTGGACGGAGCACTCAAATTAATTATTTTTTAAGACTTTAAATCCCAAAAATACCCCTGAAACTACTGAAATTACCGTTCTACCCCATCCCCTTTCAACCTGTACCGGACCAATATCAGCTATATCCAAATCCTCCTGATTAATTATCCAATTACCGCAGTTATAACCAAATCAAGCCTAATAATTGACAAATTAAACACATGAAACTAACTCCCAATTCAGTTTATCATGGTCGGATTCATATCAACAATTTTATTATGACAAACAAGTAGATTCAAATCACTAAACTCAATCATCATTTGAACTCAAACTAAATCAAACAACATCATAACAAAGATGAATGATTCAAACTAAAATAAACACTCGATATTAAATCACTTGATGAAAAAAAACTAACAAACTTCATAAAATGACCACGAATTATCTCTAATACAAACAAAGATCCGGGTTTAAATTCAAACCAAACCATTGAACACAAACACAATCAGAGAAAGAAGAAAAGGAGCGGAAGATGAATTTACTGAACTAAAAACTAAAAGAAAAGAGAATGGAAACCTACTAGTTTGAAGCCCGGATTCGAACGGAACCTCGACGCGCTAGTTGACTGGAGTTAGAAGCAGAACGATGGGGGTCACTGGTTGGTCGTTTGGAGGGGCTGGACGTCGACGAAGCAACCGGTGAAGGCTGGTCGACGACTGTGTGTGTGCGTGCGACACATAGTCAAGCTTGGAGCTCACGTCGTTCATGGGAGGAGCAGGGATGTCGACGACTAGAGTTGGACGACTGGAGCAGGGATGTCGATTACTGGAGTTGGACGACTGGAGCTCCTTCGAACCAACACACACTCCACAAGCAGGCGACGATGAAGACGATGGGTTCTTGGGCTGTTGGTGGTCGACGATGAAGATAATGGTGGTTGGCTGGGGTGGCGAGACGAAGCAGCTGCAGCAGGTGGCTGCTTTAGGTGGTCGTTTGGTCGCGAGGTGTGAGTGTGAGTGTGTGTGTGTGTGTGTGTGTTGGTTCGAAGACGATGGAGGCTGTAATGGGTAGCTATGGTCGATGGTCATGGTGTGTGGGGCGTGAGGAAGGAGGGCGACGGGGGATGACGAAGACGACGAACTGCTACTGCTGGTGTCGAGGCTGGTCGACGGGGTGTTGGAGGAGACGATGGAGGCTGGGCGGCCATTGGAGGAGCTGGAGGTTGTTTATGGTGAAAGTGAAGAGAAAGAAAGGGGGCGGGTGTTTAGGTTTAGGGTTAGGGAAATGAAAAATGAAGAAAGGGGTTGGGCGGGTGGTTTGGTTATGGTGCGGACCGGGTCGGGTTGACCCAGTATGGGTTTGGTTCTTTTGGCCTGTGGTTTAATATTTTGAAGAAAAGGCCCAATCCGATTCTCGTCTATTTTTGTTCTTTTCTATTTATTCAATTTTCTAATTAATAAAGCTAAAAATGCCAAGATTAAATTATAAAATCCAAAATTATCTAAAAATACTAATTAACTCTTAATAACAATTATCACATATTTAAAAAGTAATTAACGATAAAATCACTCAATTTGGACGTTAAATGTTAAAAATGCAACGTACATTATTTTTATAATTTTTTTTCATTTTGTAAAACCAACTTAATTAAATATTAAATGCGAATGCGACATATTTTTATATTTTTTTATCAATTTAACAAATAAACATGCACAGACAAAAAATACAAGTAATTATCCAAAAATGCCACGAAAATTCAAAAATTGCACACAAAGGAAAATCGTTTTATTTTGAATTTTTGGGAGTAATTATCATATAGGGCAAAAATCATGTGATCACAGCCGGAAGTCATTTAGAGAAATATCTTCCCACATCCTTCAATCTTGGCCTTTGCAGCATTTCCCATGGAAATTATCTCATCGGGTCCAACAGGAGCATAACTAGCAAAAGCTTCATTGACAGCACAAACATGGCGAGTGGCTCCAGAATCAATCCACCACTTTTTAGGATTGCCCACCACATTGCATTCGGAAAGCATGGCGCATAAGTCATCAACATCATCATGTTTTTCAACCATGTTTGCTAGACCCTTCTTCTTGTCTTTCTTCGGAGAACGGCACTCCGTAGATTTGTGTCCGATTTTTCCGCAGTTGTAGCAGTTTCCACTGAACCGCTTCTTACTTGGGTTGTATTTTAAACCAGAAGCCTTCTTTCTCTTCTTGTTCTCTTCAACAATATTCGCTCTCATTATTGTTGAACTTCCACGACCTCTTTTTTCAGCAGCTTTGTTGTCTTCTTCAATTCTCAATCTAACAATGAGATCTTCAAGGGACATCTCCTTGCGTTTGTGTTTCAAGCAGTTTTTGAAGTCCTTCCACAAAGGAGACAACTTCTCAATCATTGCTGCTACTTGGAATGCTTCACTGATAACAAGACCTTCAATGAAATTTCCGTTAGTAAGAATACTAAGATTACTACTTTCAACATCAATATTAATTTGATTCATACCTTCAGCAAGGAGATCGTGAATAATCACTTGCAGTTCTTGGACTTGGGTAATAACAAATTTGCTATCTACCATTTTATAGTCCAAAAACTTTGCAGCCACGAACTTTTTCAACCCGGCATCTTCAGTTTTGTATTTCTTTTCAAGCGCATTCCACAGTTCTTTTGACGTTTTCACGCCACTGTAGACATTATACAACGCATCCTCCAACCCGCTAAGAATGTAATTCTTGCACAAGAAATCTGAATGCTTCCAAACCTCGGTCACTAGAAAGCGTTCATTATCAGGAATTTCATCGGCCAGCATAGGAACATCTTCCTTGATGAACTTCTGAAGACTTAAGGTAGTCAAATAGAAGAACATCTTTTGCTGCCATCGCTTGAAATTAATCCCGGAAAATTTTTCGGGTTTCTCCGCCGGTGCCGATGTTGCCGGTGTTCGGCTCGTTGAAGCATTGGCAGTCACCATAGGAACAACTTGGTTCTCATTTCCATTAGTCATTTCTGTAAAAGAATGACACCAACGTTAAAATCACGTAGATTTTAATAGAGTACAAAACCACAAAGGTTTTACTCTCTAGAAACAATAATACAAATACAGAAATATATTAAATTCCTTAAGCTTGTTAATAAACTGTATTTGGAAAATAATTCTGGAAATATAAATTAATATAAAAAGAAATTATGATAAACATAAATGACATAAACAGAAATGATCATAAACAATTCGAGCCCACTGAATTCATAGTGTCTCCTTAAGGAATTTAATCCCCTTCTAGCACCCAAGGTTATGGATTATTTCCTCCTAGGATAGAACGAATTACACACTTGTGTAGTGGTACTCCAAACACTAGTTTTCAGCGAACACAAAGATTAGTAGAAAATCACACTTACTTTTTGCTTTGTTTGTATGCTAAAAGTATGCAGAAGAAGGAGAGAAAACTCAGAAATTCGTAGTAAAATTTTGAGCAGAAAGTGTTGTATTTATAGCCAAAATTTGGGTTGGAATATGAAGAGGTGCAACTCTTCAGAATGGATGTTTCTGCAAAACTGCCACAACATAAATGTCATTACATAAATGGTTATCTACTCATCAATAAAGAGGGAAAATTGATGGGTAGTTAATTTTCTGTTACAAAAACAGAGAAAAACGGATTGGATTTAATATTAATATTCTGTTATTAACAAATATTTATCTTTGGCCTGTCCCATTCATATTTTGCTTTGTACCATTTTGGCAACTGGTAGTAAACTCTGAAAAATCCTTCTAAAAAAACAAACTGATGGAGAAAAAGTCTTTAAGCAAAGAAATGAAAGGTGATGACTTCAAAAGATAGAAAAAGAAAAAGTCTTTCTGAGCAAATGCTGGGGAAGAGAAAAAGAAAAAGAACTTATCTGAATGGTATAACTAATCCAATGATCATGTCGTGCATTTTCGGATTAACCAACCCAGTCTATCAACCAATCTTCCTGATGGCCTTGCTTTGCTGGGGATGCGCAGACGCCTAACTCTCGCCTGATGCGGATCCTTTCTGCCAATCTTATCTTGCTTGCCCCCTTTATATCCTTGTCGCCTCATAGTGCCCTTCGAGGGGTTTTCACTAATGAGACTCTCTCATTTCTGTAAAAGAATGACACTAACGTTAAAATCACGTAGATTTTAATAGAGTACAAAACCACAAAGGTTTTACTCTCTAGAAACAATAATACAAATACAGAAATATATTAAATTCCTTAAGCTTGTTAATAAACTGTATTTGGAAAATAATTCTGGAAATATAAA
Organism: Nicotiana sylvestris; assembly: GCF_000393655.2. NCBI lineage: Eukaryota > Viridiplantae > Streptophyta > Magnoliopsida > Solanales > Solanaceae > Nicotiana > Nicotiana sylvestris. The sequence goes on along the minus strand of NC_091067.1, from coordinate 19,970,466 downwards.
TTAATATAAAAAGAAATTATGATAAACATAAATGACATAAACAGAAATGATCATAAACAATTCGAGCTCACTAAATTCACAGTGTCTCCTTAAGGAATTTAATCCCCTTCTAGCACCCAAGGTTATGAGTTATTTCTTCCCAAGATAGAACGAATTACACACTGGTGTAGTGGTACTTCAAACGCCAGTTTTCAGCGAACACAAAGATCAGTAGAAAATCACACTTACTTTTTGCTTTGTTTGTATGCTAAAAGTATGCAGAATAAGGAGAGAAAACTCAGAAATTCGTAGTAAAATTCTGAGCAGAATAGTGTTGTATTTATAGCCAAAATTTGGGCTGGAATCTGAAGAGGTGCAACTCTTCAGAATGGATGTTTCTGCAAAACTGCCACAACATAAATGGCTATCTGCTCAACAATAAAGAGGGAAAATTGATGGGTAGTTAATTTTCTGTTACAAAAACAGAGAAAAATGGATTAAATTTAATATTAATATTCTGTTATTAACAAATATTAATAACACATTTTTGTTAATATTTTATTATTAACAAATAAATTTGGTCCGAAGCCGAGCCGAGCGACGACGACGGCGCGAGGCTTGCTTTCTTCTCAACTTTTTAAGAGCTAGAAGAAGAGCAATTGCTTATAAACCCATAAAAAATCTCTTCCTCTTCCAATATGGGACAATGTCCATATGCCACAGGGGGAAAGGGGAACTTGAAATTTTACTTAAAAATTTCGTTTCCCTTCATTTCTCATTCACCCTCTTTTAAGTATTTAATATATTAATTAAATACCTTAAAACCCAACAAAACTAACAATGCATACCAAAAACGTAGTAATTTTACGAAGAAAGAGTTGAAAATCTTAGCATAGTTTATCAAAAAATAAAAGCTACTCATAGATACCAGATAAACTATTTTCTTACCTGAAAAGAAAGAAAGATTTAAGGTGCCAAATTCATTCTCTGCAGAATATATGTCCGTTCTGTATTCCACAAAAATTTTATAGCACGATACCCTCCACTACAGCCTACAGGTCACATACTTTATTTTAAGATACCATCGCATGTGTGCACACTAGTTTCCAATGGCAGTGAAGCTTAGCTAGTTTATTGATGCCTTTTTGTGATTATCTTGGAATCGATTTGGTTTTACATGTTCAAAATTGCAACTCCTCTCATCTGATTATTTAAGCCAGAAAATATCATACAAATTTTTTCCTATTTCGATCCGTCGTTACATATTTTCGCAAAAGACTTGTGTTGGTGTTAGAGGGATTGTTAAGAAAATCGACTCAGATATATTTCTTCTATTTAGCTTTTCTTTATTTTCGTAAAGACTGAAATAACCATATTATTTTCAGTTTATCTCAACTAAAGAAATGGTGATATAGACTACTTGATAAATAAGGGAAAAGTTGGAGTAATGTTCCTAGTTATACTATATACTATATCAAAATAGTCTCTTACATTTCAATAACCTTAGGACTCTTTCAATCTAATTATCCACTAAGTAGGAAAATGTTAACGACGGTATTCTTACAGAAAAACAATGTGTAGGTTTTATTAGCAGTGAAGCACAACATTTGGTTAAGCTGTAACATGATAAGATTAGCCAACAAAACCATTTAAAAATGGTTATTGCATAAATTATACACTTTGGAATAAGAAGTTGAAAAACATAAAACAGTAGTTTCTTTTTAAGAAAGAAGGCTATCAAGCTGCAAATAACGTGTCCTAGGCTTTAGTTTTAAATTAGTATAGCTTGTCCATGAAACTAATCTGTAATATTGTTTGAGATATGACAAAGAATGTGAATTATTACACTATCTTTTCTTTTTAAGATATAAAAAAAATCCTAATTTTAAGCAATTAAATCATATGAATCTAGTCAATAATTGCTTATCGAATATAGGAAAAATAGGTACAATGGGGCCCTTAGCTAAATTTCACATAGCTTCTAACTTCTGTTGAAGTTTCTGCCCGGTCAATACTAGCTATTTTAGAAGATTTTGCGTGTAATTAGGACTTTGGTACATTATATATTATGGGAGTAACGTCACAACCCACGGGACTTCGTTTCCATCTTACTGATGAGGAATTGGTTGGATATTACCCGAAAAGGAAAACTGATATACTTGAGATTGAGTTGGAGGTCATTCCAGTAATAGACTTGTACAAATTTGACCCATGGGAGCTTCCAGGTATGTTAAGGTTATCCCCTCTTTCTTTTGGCATGACCCATACGATACGAACGAAACGTGCAAATGTACAAATTCCATATATGTCTCTATTCATAGAAGTATTAGAAGTGCATATGTTCTTGAATTTCCATATGTCTTATTATTCCATCGTCTGTTCATGGGTCTCAGAAAATATGTAAAATAATTTTATGATATTAAATGAGAGGTATAATGGGCTTATGACGTATCGAGATATTTTGTTATCGTATTTCATATGCATTTCATGCATTTATACATAGACATTAACCCATGACTCAGATGGCGTTATATATGCGTGTATATATATATATGGGAAAAGGTTACGACGTTATATACGCACCACCAACTGATCAGCTGGTATATGATGATGATGTCGCCCACAGTGGCTGAAATATGATTCAAACAGCGTTATATACGCGTATATATGTATGTAATCACACGACATTATATACGCGTATATATATATATATATATATATATATATATATATATATATATATATATATATATATATGAGATATGAGAAAGATTATGGAGTTATATACGCACCACCACCTGATCAGTTGGTATACGATGATGATTTTGCCCACAGTGGCCTATATGATATGATGACCCTCAGAGGCTGATGATGTTATGAAAGATATACCTATGCACGACATGGCATTCATACGCATATGCATGACGCTAAAAGTAATTTATGATTTACAAAGTTATTCAGATTTACAAATTGAGTCATGTACTCTATATTTCTTCCATGTCTCTTATGTACTTATTTATGTGCCTCGGTACATTATTCGTACGGATGTCCCTTTTGCTTGGGGACGCTGCGTTTCATGCCTGAAGATATAGATAAACACTTTGACGAGCCCTCACAGTAAATGAGGTTTGCATTCAGCGAAGGATCGGTAAGACTCCACCTCATTCGGAGTGCAGCCCATTCAATGAGTCATCGTGTCAGAGTTTTTCTACAAACTTATGGGTAGGCCGGTACCCTGTCCCATTTGATGTCGAATAATCTTAGAGGCTTTGTAGACAGAGGTTAAGTTTTTACAGTATCTCAGAGGCCTTGACGGTCCACATGTATTCATATTTTAAGAGAGATGGTTTATTAATACAGTATTGTCCACTTATAGTTATACATTACGAGTTGTGGCCATGTTGGCCCATCATAGTTACAAAGAAAAAAAAGTTGTTGCAGAGTGGTTCGTTCGGGCCACTACGGCACCGGGTGCCAGCCACGCCTCCCAAGGTTTGGGGGCGTGACAATCGTGCAAGTTCTGTTACCTCATGTCATGCAGCCTGTATGACCCTGGCTTTATAGGTGCACTTATGTAATTGATATTTCCTTTTAACTCTTAGTCAATCTCTGAGCCTTACTTTGTATATACAAGGCTTAATAGGATTCCTCTCGGGCAAATATAGGTATACTGAAGTCCTTGCTCGATCCTTGGTTGAATTCACGAATATTGTTATATCTCCTCGCATAGGTCCGTTTAACCATTCGTATGGATTTACTTCCATAACTCTTACCTTAATTTATCGTTGCTGAAGTCTGCTACCAAATCCCAGCTTACTCTCGTTGCTCATTTCATATGTATAAATTTAAGTCCTTTAATGTTTCCTCATTACTGTTCATCTTTAGACTGACGGCCTAATCTTATCTCATACTTTGTAACTTTTGTGCATCCATTGTTGATTCACCTCAATATTTATCTACAATATACCACTAATAACTTAACCTTTTTATGTAATATTGCTGCAAGGATTCACGTTTTATCAAGGAACGTCTGAAATGATTAGATTGATCCACCTGGGGCGATACCCTGCTTTCATAACTGTGTCTCACAACATCCTAGTGCGATCCACCTTACGTGGGTACTTTAATCCTGTCTAATTCATAAAATTCGTTTCTTTGCTTCGTTGAACCGTTACTCATTTGAAGGCCCGAATGTCACTTTTTTATCTATCACAATTACATCCACATACTATTACCAGGGTGGCATTCTAAATTCCATTAGTCTTAGACTCTTTTGAGTTCATTTAGGCTATAGTGAGCTTTGTATAATTTAGAGAAACCATATGCTCTTCTTGTTTTCATGGGCCTAATCCTGAGGACTTATCCATTTTCGTTACCTTCTCACTCGTCCTTTCTTATCTTTACTTTTGTCTTCTAGAACCTTGTCGCTTTACCATATAATGGCTTGCGACCTACACAACTTTATTTATATTACTTGCAACCTTTCAACTTGCTTGCATCATAGATTTCCTTATGTTATTCTGGGATATCATGCGAGACATCAAATCGTCTCTAACTCTTCTTTACTGTCTTAATTATCCTTCTAGATACCTAGAAACCATAGGCCATGAGATATGCCACTGACTATGTCGCTTCCTGGATATTGAATCCCAGCACTTCTACCCTTCTATCCGAAGTATGGATTATTCGCATATTCTGTCTTTGAGTATCTTGTACGCTGTTCACTTTTACCTTACTTACTTAAAATATCGTATCGTATCTTTTAGCTTCTTCATAACCTTCCTTTCACCTAGGTGTAATTCACGTCCATAATTCGAAGCTCTATTGTAATTCTTACACCTCTGGTGCATACACAATCCGGTGGGAGCTTCGTACTAACTTCTTATGAGGCTAGTACTCTTCAATTGGCTTCATTATAGAGTTATTATAAAATATGGCTATTGTATTATCTTTCTTATACCTCTGCTACTTGAGAGTGATCCTGAGGTCTATAATTCCCTTGACCCCTCTTGTTTTGCTTAGTCGTTGTAATTCTTTAGTCTCATCTTCTTTCTGATCAGCCTCTATGTAGGCTTAAGATTTCTTCCAACATGCGGTACCTGGTATTAGTTATTAGCTTAGCCTTTCATGAGCGTTATGGAATATCCATGATACAATCTTTTAACAATTCAATGATTTGTCTATGCCCTGGGCACAATTCTTCTTTTTAACTTATACCAGAGTCTAAGACTCTATGGCTGTATGATTGCCAACAAATGTAATGCTCCAAAATCTTGAGTGCATCCATAACGTCCTAATTCTGGATCATTGATTAAATAATTCTTTCATTCCATCCTAGCTTTCTTTCAATGTAAGCTATTACTTTTTCTGGTCTTTCTGTCCCTTTGTTGCTTCCATACTTAGCTTATCTTAGTACCCACACTTGCCAGAGTTTTCATAAAACGCATCTGATCTCGAATATTACTTTTAATTCTTACTTCCCATTCATTAGCCATGGTAGGTGCCATTTTCCTTTGGAATGCTTACAATGTTGTTACAAGATTGTTGTTACATGACCATTTCCTCCTTAGGTCGTTATGCTTTGGTTGAAGTTTTCTTTCTTATCTCCTTAGCTAGTCTTTCGTCGTAGTACTTAGGGTTCTCTCTTGACTCTCGTAAAGTTGTGAGCTTATTACAGATCTTTTGATGTCCTTCCTTGCGTATAATTATCCATAGTTGCTTACCTCAGCGCCCTTGTGCTTGTACGGTTGCTTCTTAACCAAATTTCTGCCCAATCGCCTCACCCAGCTCAAACCAACCCACCGGAGATATGCACCTCCTACCATATAAAGCCTCATACGGCGCCATCTGAATGCTGGACTAATAACTATTATTTTAAGCAAACTCCTCCAATGGCAAGAACTGATCCCACGACCCTCCAAACTCAATCACGCACGCACGGAGCATATCCTCATGAATCTGAATGGTGCGCTCGGACTGTCCGTCCATCTGGGGGTGAAATGTTGTGATCATCGTCACCCGAGTACCCAACTCCTGCTGAACGGCTCTCCATAACCGTGATGTGAACTGAGTACCCCTGTCTGAGATGATAGAAACTGGAATACCATGCAGACGAACAATCTTCCTGATGTAAATCTCCGCTAACCGCTCCATTGAATAAGTAGTACACATAGGAATGAAGTGCGTGGACTTGGTCAGCCGATCTACAACAACCCAAATGGCATTGAATTTCTTCGCAGTCTGAGGGAGACCAACTACAAAATCCATGGTAATCCTCTCCCATTTCCACTCCAGAATCTCTATCTGCTGAAGCAACCCACCCGGTCTCTAGTGCTCAGCCTTCACCTGCTGACAGTTGAGGCATATAGCCACAAACCCCTATATGTCTTTCTTCATCCGCCTCTGCCAATAGTGCTATCTCAAGTCCTGATACATCTTCGCGACACCCGGATGGATGGAATACCGCGAACTATGAGCCTCTCCCAATACCAACTCCCAAATATCATCAACATTAGGTACACAGACCCGAGCCTACATCCTCAATACCCCGTCCTCACCAATAGTCACATCCCTCGCATCGCCATGCTGAACCTTGTACTTGAGGACAAGTAAATGAGGGTCATCATACTACCGCTCCCTGATACGATCGAACAATGAACACCAAGAAACCACACCAGCTAGAACCCGACTGGGCTCCGAAAGGTCCAATCTCATAAACTGGCTGGCTAAGGCCTGAATATCCATAGCCATAAACCTCTCTGATGCTGGTAGATACGCCAAACTCCCCATGGAGACTCAAGGCGTCGGCAACCACATTGGCCTTGCCCAGGTGATACAGAATAGTAATATCATAATATTTCAACAACTCCAACCACCTCCTCCGGTGCAAATTTAGATCCTTTTGCTTGAACAAGTGCTGCAAGCTCCGATGATCCATATAAATCTCACAAGGCACGCGCGTACAAATAGGGACACCAGATCTTCAAGGTATGAACAATAGCAGCTAACTCCAGATCGTGGACAGGATAATTCTTCTCATGTACCTTCAACTGTCTGGACGCGTAGGCAATCACCCTACCGTCGTGCATCAATACCGCTCCAAGACCAATCTTCAAGGCATCGCAATAGACAGAATAAGAACCCGAACCTGTAGGTAATATAAGAACTTGGGCTGTAGTCAAATTGTCTTGAGCTTCTGAAAGCTCGCCTCGCACTCTTCCATCCACTGGAACGGAGCACCCTTTTGGGTCAGTCTAGTCATAGGTGCTGCAATCGAAGAAAACCCCTCAACAAATCGATAGTAATTACCCGCCAAGCCAAGGAAACTACGAATCTCTGTCACGGAGGATGGTCTAGGCCAACTCTCCACTGCCTCTACCTTCTTCGGATCCACCCGAATACCCTTGCTCGACACCACGTGACCCAAGAAGGCCACATAATCTAACCAAAACTTACACTTTGAAAACTTTGCATACAATTTCTTTTCCCTCAAAGCCTGAAGCATTGTCCTCAGGTGCTACTCGTGCTCTTCCGACTCCGGGAATAAAAAAGAATATCATATATGAAAACAATGACGAACGAGTCGAGATATGGTCTGAACACATTGTGCATCAAATGCATAAAAGCTGTTGGGGCATTGGTCAACCCAAATGACATAACTAAAAAATCGTAATGACCATACCGAGTCCTGAAGGCAGTCTTCAGGATATCCGACTCTCGAATCTTCAACTGATGGTAACCTGAGCGCAAATCAATCTTAGAAAACACCAGTGCGCCCTGAAGCTGGTCAAATAGATCATCAATACGAGGCAAAGGATAATTGTTCTTCACTGTAACCTTGTTCAACTAACGATAATCGATGCACATACGCATAGAACCATCCTTTTTCTTCACAAACAAGATAGGAGCACCCCACGGTGAAACACTGGGTCAAATAAAACCCTTATCAAGAAATTCCTGTAACTGATCCTTCCACTTCTTCAACTCAGGAGGAGCCATACGGTACGGAGGAATGGAAATGGGCTGAGTTCCTGGCAACAAATCAATACCAAAATCAATGTCTCTATAAGGCGGCATGCCCGAAAGATCAACTGGAAACACATCGGGATAATCCCGTACCACTAGGACTGAATCAACAGAAGGGGTATCAACACTAACATCTCTCACATAAGCTAAATATGCGGCACACCCGTCTCAATCATACGCTGAGCTTTAAGGAAAGAGATAACTATACCGGTAATATGATCTAAAGTACTACTCCACTAAACACGCGGAATACCTGGTATAGCCAATGTCACGGTCTTGGCGTGACAATCAAGAATAGCATAATGGGGCGACAACCAATCCATGCCCAAGATAATATCAAAATCAACCATGTTGAGTAATAATAGATCTGCTCTGGTCTCAAAACCACGAATATTAAACAAACACGACCGATAAACGCAGTTCACAAGAAGAGAATCTCCCACAATAGTAGAAACATAAATAGAAGAACTCAAAGAATCTCGGGCTACACCCAAATGCGAAGCAAAATAAGAAGACACATAAGAATAAGTGGATCCTGGATCGAATATAACCGATGCATCTCTGTGATAAACCAGTATAATACCTGTAATGACAAAATTGGAGGCAACAACCTCGGTACGTGTAGGAATGGCATAATATCTGGCCTGGCCTCCCCCTCGAGGGCGACCTCTACCTCCCCAACCTCCGCCCTTAGCTAGCCGGGCAGATGGGGTAGCAGCTAGAGCTAGGATCATGGCCTGAGAACTCTGCTGAGCACGCTGTGGATGAGGAGTCTGAGAAAGCACACCACCCCAAGTTTGGGGCAATCCCTAACCATGTGGCGTGTGTCACCACACTCAAAACAAGCTCTGGGAGGCGCGGTGGCTGTGATTGGCTGGGGCCAGATCTGCTTTACTGGCCTCTGAAAGCACCCCGCACAGGAGGAGCGCTAGAAATCGGAGGTGCATAATAAGGCTTCTAAGATCTGGGAGGAGCTGGAGCACCGTTGGATGATGGAAGAGCTGAATGAATGGGGAGAACCATATAACCCCTACCATGACGACCTGTTGTTGGGGTATGGGTACCAAAGTAGTGGCTTGACTCTCCAGACCTCTTGGACTCTCTCTCTTCTCACTCCCTGGCGAGCATACCCTCAATCCTCCTAGAAATGCTCACTACCTGCTGATAAGGAATGTCCACCTTGAGCCATGCTAGATCTGATGGGTGGAATAAGACCCTCAACGAACCGGCAAACCCTATCGCGGACAGTAGCAACCAAAGCCGATGCATGCCTAGCCAACCTGGTATAATGGATAGCATACACCGAAATGCTCATAGCACCATGGCGAAAATGCTCAAACTTTGCGCGTCATGCGTCCCTGAGGCTCTGGGGAACAAACTCCCTCTAAAACATATCCGAACACCGGGCCCAATTCAGAGAAGCAGCCTCGTCCGGATTATTTAACTCATAGGTGCACCACCAATCATAGGCGGCTCCCCAAAGCTGGAAAGCAGTGAAGGAAACCCTGCTCGATCTGGTGATGCCCATAGTGCGAAGAATACGGTGGCAATCCTCCAGAAATCCCAAGGCATCATCTGTCGCTAATCCACTGAAAATCGGAGGATCCTACTTCTTGAATCTCTCAAGTCTCCACTGCTCATCCTCAGAAGGAGCTACCCCATCCTCGGGCTGAACTGGCACTGCAAGTTGTACAGGAATGATCTCCGGTACCTGCTCAACATGCACTCACTGCTCAGGAGTGCGGGCAGCAAGGGGAAGCAATCCTGCCTGAGCCAGCGTGGTGTACATACTCATATATTGTGCCAATTTCTCCTGAAGGGCTAGAGTAGTAGTGGTTGTAGGCATGTCAAGTGTCTGAACTCCGGCTAGATCTGCTGGCGGTACCTTAGCGGCAACTCGTGCAGGTGCTCTGGCTGCACCACATGCACGTCCACGGCCTCTGCCTTGGCTCTTGCCTCTAACGGCTGCAGGAGGGGGTGCCGGTTCCTGATCGTCTCGAGTAGCTCGTGTCCTCACCATCTGTGAGAGAATAGAAGACAGAAGTTTAGAATTGATGTCAAAAATATCGTACGATAAGGAAATCAAATGAAGTGAAGATTTTTCCTAAATAGTTACATAGCCTCTCGTAGATAAGCACAGACGTCTCCGTACCAATCAGCGATACTCTAATAAACCAGCATGTGTTCTGTGACTCCTATGAACCTATAACTCTGATACCAACTTGTCACGACTTTAGTTCAACATCTGTGAACATGTCGTGGCAGCACCTAGTCACTATGACTAGGTAAGCCTGACAGTGCGGAAACAACATCATTTACAGAAACAATTAATTAAAATTGAATAACTTAAGGAAAATTATATATAAGTGCCGCTCGGCATATACAACTCAATATCACAAGTCTGAAACAAAATCTCAAAACCCGGAAACTCACGGGCAACACGGGTAATAGAAATGTATAATAAAGGGCTCTAAACTCCAGAACGTCTACATCAAAGAGCAACAGAAAACTAAACACTACTAGATAGAATAAGAGGGAGACTCTTCGGTCTACGGATGCGGCAGATATACCTCAAATTCTCCATAGCTCTCCCTGATCACTGATAATGCACCTGAGTGGAGGTACCTGGATCTGCACATGAAAAACATGCGCAAAAGAGGCGTGAGTACACCATAGTATTACTCAGTAAGTGCGAAGCCTAACCTCGGTCGGGTAGTGACGAGGAAGGTTAGGGCCTTACTGAGATAAAACATAATAATAAGAATGTACAGTATGAAAACAGATAGAATAATGGAGACAGCAACGAAATAAGACAGAATATACAAGTTAATAACAAATAACCGTAGTAAAGAATAAACACGGAAATGTACAACTTAATACCAAAGATGCCACGAGGATCTCCCAGGATACTGTCCTGTAGTCCTTTCTCAACTGTCCATTGGATCTCCTGGCATACCGTTCCGTAGTCCAACTATCAATGTGCAGGGGGGTCTATCAGGAATCTAACCCGCAGTCTCAAAGTCAACAAACAAGGGGAAGCTACCGAAATCCCACATCTGTAGTCCCAATGTAAATACACACCAACAACAAGAGAATAATCAGAAACGGAATTAAGCACCAAAGCAACAAGAGTTCTAACCTAACATGCTTCACGTAAGGCAACAAGGCAAATTAAGTAACTAAACATGCTTTTCTAGACTATCACATGCTATATTTGAAAGTAAACAAAGCAAGCAAGAAACGAATATCAACTTGATCATTTTAAAGTAAAAATCGGATTTTCAACAATTAGCTCAGGTACGCGCTCGTCACCTCACGTACAAGGCACTCAATCATCAATAACAAGTCTTAAGGGGAGAGGTCCTCCACACAAAGTTAGACAAGCCACTTACCTCAAACCTGTACAAAAATCAACTAGAAACCATGCCTTTGCCACGATTATCTGACTCCAAATGGCCCAAATCTATTCAATTCAATTACATATCGTAAATAACATCGCAAGCAACTGATTCTACTATTTAATTCAAAGCTAAGGCGCGAAATTAGATAAAATGACCAAAACGCCCCTCAGACAACGTCTCGGAATCGAATAAATTTTACATTTTCAGAACCCTCGTACTCTCACGAGTCTAACCATTTAAAAATATCCCAAATCGGAGGTCAAATACCCACTCAAAATTCAATAGTTAGGTCTAGGAAGTATTCCCCAAGTTTCATTCAAAAATCCGAAATTAAGGAAGAATTTGTGATTAGATTAGTGGGTTTTAAGCTTAAGGGAGTAGAGAATCGTTACCCAATAGTCGCCCTTGAAAAACCTTCGAAATTGCTCCCAAATCCGAGTTCCCAAACTTTTATTTTGAAGAAAATGGCAAACCCTCAGATTTTGAAATGTTTAATACTGTCCAGGTCTTTAAAGCATCGCGAACGCGAAGGAGGTCTCGCGTTCGTGAAGAAGAAAATATGAGTTGGCCAAAAATGCCCTTGGCGATCGCGAGGGACAGACCGCGAACGCGATGGAGGAAATTATTGGGGTTCGGAATTTGCTCTATGCGAATGCATGTAAGCATCCGCAAACGCGAGGAAGGAACTGGCATAGGTACGCGAAGACGTGACAGTGTACGCGAACGTGATGAAGAAGCAAGCTGGGATTTGCGAACGCGGGAGTGTATACGCAAACGCGAAGACGAAATTTCCCAGGTGATCAATTAAGCCTTAGCGAACGCGAAGGGAAGCTTGAGAATGCAAAAGAAGGGGAAAGTCACAGCTACGCGAACGCGATGGGTGGTTCGCGAACACGAAGAAGAAAATAGGACCTGCAACTGCTGAGAATTTTCTACAATCTTTCAAACTTCAAAATGCTCTGTTGAGCATCCGAAACACACCCGAGGCCCCCGGGACCTCAACCAAACCTACGGACATATCCCATTACATCATTCAAACTTGTCCCAATCCTTAACCCACCTAAAACAACGCTGGAAACTCGGATTAATCAATGATTTGAACCTATGAACTTCAAATTTCAACAAAACACGCTTTCGATCAAAAACCTAACCAAAACACGTCCGATTGACCTGAAATTTTGCACACATGTCCAAAATGACATGAAGGTGCTACAGCAACTCCCGAAATTTCATGCTGACCCTCGGATCAAAAACTCACTATCGGATCGGAAACTTCAAAAATTCAAACTTCGGCATGTTAAGCCTAAATAAGCTACCGACCTCCAAAATACATTCTGGACACGCTCCCAACCCTGAAATCACATAACGGAGCTAACAGAACCGTTGGATTTCCATTCCAAGGCGGTCTTCGCACTGTTCCGATTACGGAGCACTTTCCAATACTTAAGCTCTCCTTTAGGGACTAAGTATCCCAAAACACTCCGAATCCTAAAACCGAACATCCCGGCAAACCAAAATAGCAGAAATGAACTTAGGGGAAGCAGTTAATAGGGGATCAGGGCGTAAATTCTAAAAATGACCCGCCGGGTTGATACAACAACTATCTCTCTTTCTAACCTTCTTTCTGGATATAGGTATCGTTTTATTACGAATAAAATAGATTTCTGAATTTGAATTCTTATAAGTGAGCTCTACCATACAATCTAGAGTAAGAAGAAAGATTGACAATCCTAAATGCCCTGTAGCCTCACGCTTATAAGTATGGTGCATGACACACCCATAAACAAGACTCTACTAGACACGACTTGTAGACTCCCTAGGACAGAATTGCTCTGATACCACTTTTGTCACGACCCAAACCGATGGGCCGCGATGGGCACCCAGTACCTTACTCGACCGAGTACCCACGTAATGCATCTTTCTTATTACTTCATTATATACATGTAACATATGGTCTTAATAGGCTAACATAATCTTTTATGAACTCAAACATAGGCCGACAGGGCCGTACAATCTTTCACGTATATGACATAGATCTACAAGCCTCTAAGAGTACATAAGTGTCACAAAGGTCGGTACAGAGTCCCGCCAAACCAAACAATAGACAAAAAGGGTATTAAGGTATTCACAAGAGATATAAGTTACGAAAATGATAAGAGCATCAGTCAACATTCGAGGACGAATATTCCAAAGGGGGGAATGATGTTACGCACCGCAATATTACGTCTCGCAGTATTATATTGCGACGATGTTGCACCCTACAATATTTTACGGTGAATTTGTCGTAAGGTAATTGACATCAGTCCAAGGAAAATATTATTTGGGGATTATAAGGATTATGCTATTTCACAAATGATTAGTAAATTCATGAAGGTGAAAAGGGGAGCAAGTCTAAAAAAATGAATTTTGTCAAAGTTTGACATTTTGCGAAAAAATATGGCCCAAGCTAAAAATACCCGCTATTTATGGACTAGTGTCATATAAGGTACCATATGACCATGATAGTAAGGTGTATAAGGTATGTGAAAAGTGAGTAATATTTTAAGTAAGTGGGAATAATTTCCAATTATGCGGGTAATAGATTAATTACTCGGTAACGAAACATTACCCGGTCAACTAATAATGTCACGACCCGGATTTCTCACCATCGGGAGTCGTGATGGCTCCTACTAATGGGAGCTAGGCAAGCCAAATACCATATACTTCTTTAACGAACAATCAACAATATTAACAATATTAAAACATTTAACACTAAAACGGGAGTCTCAATTAAAATTTTACTGAAAGAAATGTGAAAGTTTAACAAATCCTCTACCCAACACTGGTATCATAGTACTCACGAACTTCTAAGAGTTACTAAATACAAACGTTTGAAAGAAATCACAACAGTCTGTTTCAATACAAAACTAACAAACTGAATAATTATAGAAGAGACTCTGGGCCTGCGGACGTCAGCGAGGCTACCTCAAGAGTCCCTGGACTTAAGGTCTGCTCCCGGTCTAGTACTGCTACGGTCCGAAAGCTGCGTCATGATCTGTGCAAAAGAAATGCACAGAGTGTAGCATCAGCACAACCGACCCCATGTGCTGGTAAGTGTCTGGCCTAACCCCGACGAGGTAGTGACAAGGCTAGACAGGACCTACCACAAATAACTTGTACAGATATATGTGCAATAACAGGAAATATACTAAAGTAAACAATTAAAGGGAGGGGAAACATGTTGTGGGGTACCACAGTCTAAACATAGAAATTCATTGGTAAACAAATGAAACAGAACAATAACATCTGATAAGAAAACACAGGAAATCTCTGCATATGAAAACAACACACTTTGTCCATACTCCGTTGCGGCGTGCAACCCGATCCTCAAAAATATCCGTTGCGGTGAGCCGATCCTCAAATATATCTGTTGCGGCGAGCAACCTGATCCTCAACATTTACCAATATGAACTCACCCAAACAACAATCGCAACTCAAGTGTGAAGGGAGCAACAACAATATGCAAGGAGTCCCGGCGAGGGAACACAATTAACAGATCAAACATCCCGATAAGGGAGGAAACAATAAATACTTAAATCCCGGCAAGGGAATATTCACAACGCTTCCTTTTTAATTATTTACTCCTCGAATAGCAAATTCTAGTCCGAGACAATGCTCTAGATGACAAACTAATCACAAACTTTCCTCAATTATTCACTTTTCATATTATACTTATCAACCAAGAAAAAAGTGTATCATTAAGTCCGAATTCAACACATTTAAGACTCACGGTCATGCTAGACTCCAGTGCATAGGTAACCGTCACCATACCTATACACCGTACTCCACAATTAGCAAGTACCGAATAATATTCTAATCCTAATCCCTCAAGCCAAAGTTAGAACAAACACTTACCTCGGTCCGAAAATAGCAATCAAGCCTCTAACACCGCCTTTCCTCTAG
This sequence comes from Nicotiana sylvestris, assembly GCF_000393655.2. Classification (NCBI taxonomy): domain Eukaryota; kingdom Viridiplantae; phylum Streptophyta; class Magnoliopsida; order Solanales; family Solanaceae; genus Nicotiana; species Nicotiana sylvestris. The sequence goes on along the minus strand of NC_091067.1, from coordinate 19,955,119 downwards.
AATCCCACTCCAAAACAACGATATCTTGCCATAATTAGTTCAATATTATCAATAATGGCTTAAAAACACAATTCCATAGCCTAGAAATGAATTTTCTATCATTCTTCCAAAAATACCAAAATTCGACCCCAGGCCCACAAGGTCCAAACTCGAGGCTCGGACCAAAACCCAATCACCCATAACCCCACGAGTTCAAATATATAATTTGCTTTAAGATTCGACCTCAAATTGAGGTTGAATTGCCCAAATTCCCAAAAGCCCTAGTTCTACCCAAATCCCCTAAATTCTACCTTGATTTTATGACTTAGGGCTAGGAAATTAATAATTAGATGAAGAAATAATGTGGAAATGAAGTTAATAATACTTACCCAAAGAGTTATGGAGGAAGGGAAGCTTGGAACTCGTCAATGGAGGGTGAAGAAGAAAGGTCCGTGAGAGAAAAGTGTGAAATTCATGAAGTGGACTGTTCTGGTTTTAATTTAATTCACTGAAGCAATTTGTTCTATGCGTTCGCGACACCTGGGTCGCATTCGCGATGAAGGAAGTTTGGGAGCTATCGCGTTCGCGATCGAGCCTATGCGAACGCGAAGAAGGAAGGCAGAGGGTCCTGGGGTTTGCTCTACGCGAACGCGTGATACTATCCGTGAACGCGATGAAGAAGGGCAATGAAGCTACGCGATCGCATGGCCTTGGACGCGAACGTGAAGGGTACAAGAAGTTGGGCTATGCGAACGCGAGCCGAGTGTCGCGTTCGCGAAGAGGAAAAAGCTGTCTGCAACATACCAGATTTTCTGATGCATTTTCAAGTGCAAAAACATCCCGAACCACCCCTGAAATCATTCCCGAACCCTCACGGCTCCCAACCAAACACACACATTAACTCAATAACAACCTACGAACTAAGTCGAGCGACCAAATCGCCAAAGCAACATCAAATTCAAAGAATTAAACCCCAAAATCATCATTTTCCATTTCAACTTCAAGAACTTCTAACTTTAGATATCTAGGTCCGAAACACGTCAAACGACATCCGATTTCGACCAAATTTTACAGGAAGCGCTTAAACCACATATATGACCTGTACCGGGTGTTGGAACCAAAATACGAGCCCGATACCATTACTTTTTGATTAAATTTCATTTTCATTTTCCTTAAATATTTTCAGAAAACAATTTCATGGAAAAATTCCTTTCTCGAGCTTGGTACCTCGGATTTCGATTCTGGGAATACGCCCGAGTCCCATATTTTCCTATGGACCCTCCGAGACTATCACATAATGGGTCCGGGTCCGTTTACCCAAAATGTTGACCAAAGTCAACTATATCAATATTAATATCAAAATACTTCAAATTTTCCACAGAATTCACATATTTTAACATAAAAATTTTCTGGCTTCGCGGCCGGACTGTGCACGCAAATCGAGGCAGCTAAAAGCGAGGTTTTCAAGGCCTCAGAAGCATAGAGAAAGGGAGAATTACGGTGATGACCCTTTGGGTCGTCACATCCTCCACCTCTAAAATAATCGTTCGTCCTCGAACGGACAAAAGAAAGAAGTACCTGAGTCGGGGAATAGATGGGGATAACGGCTTCGCATATCAAACTCGGACTCCCAGGTCGATGCCTCAGGAGGCTAACCTATCCACTGAACACGCACTGAAGGAAAACTCTTCGACCTCAACCGTCAAACCTGCCGGTCTAAAGTAGCCACCGGCTCCTCCTCATATGATAGATCTTTGTCCAATTGGACAGTGCTGAAATCTAACACGTAGGTTGGGTCGCTGTGATACCTCTTAAGCATGGATACATGAAAAACTGGATGCACGACTGACAAGCTAGGTGGCAAGGCAAGTCTATAAGCCACCTCTCCCACTCGCTCAAGAATCTCGAATGGGCCAATAAACCTAGGGCTAAGCTTGCCCTTCTTCCCGAATCTCATCACGCCCTTCATAGGCGATACACAGAGCAATACTCGCTCACCAACCATGAAAGCAACATCCCTGACCTTGCGATCTGCATAACTCTTCTTCCTAGACTGAGCCGACCGAAGTTTGTCCTGAATGATCTTGACCTTATCCAAGGCCTCCTGTACTAGATCTGTACCCAATAACCGAGCCTCTCCCGGCTCAAACCATCCGACTGGGGACCAACACCGCCTACCATACAACGCCTCATATGGAGCCATCTGAATGCTGGACTGGTAGCTGTTGTTGTAGGCAAACTCTGCTAAAGGCAAGAACTGGTCCCACGAGCCTCCAAAATCAATAACGCAGGCCCGAAGTATATCCTTAAGAATCTGAATAGTCCTCTCGGACTGACCGTCCGTCTGGGGGTGAAATGATGTACTCAATTGAACTTGGGTGCCCAACTCTTGTTGTACCGCTCTCTAGAAATGCGAGGTAAACTGCGGACCCTGGTCCGAAATGATAGATATAGGCACCCCATGAAGGCGAACGATCTCCCTGATAAAAATCTCAGCATATCTCTCAGACGAATAGGTGGTGGCAACTGGAATAAAATGCGCTGACTTAGTCAGCCTATCAACAATAATCCATATAACATCAAACTTCTTCCGAGTCATCGGAAGGCCAGTAACAAAATCCATGGTAATTCTCTCCCACTTCCACTCGGGAAGCTCAATCCTCTGAAATAAACCACCAGGCCACGGATGCTCGTCCTTAACCTGCTGACAGTTCAGACAATGAGCCACATATGCAACAATGTCTTTCTTCATTCTGCTCCACAAGTAATGATGCCTCAAATGCTGGTACATCTTCGCGGCGCCCGGATGAATAGAATACCGCGAACTATGGGCCTCCGCTAAGATCAACTCCCGAATACCATCAACATTTGGCACACAAACTCGCCCCTGCAATCTCAATACACCATTATCTCCCAAGGTCATCTTCTTAGCACCTCCCCGCTACACCGTGTCTCTCAGGACAAACAAATGGGGATCATCAAACTGTTTCTCACGGATACGCTCCATCAACGACGAACAAGCAACTATGCAAGCTAACACCCTGCTAGGCTCAGAAATATCCAGCCTTACAAATCGATTGGCCAAGGCCTGAACATCCAAATCAAGTGGTCTCTGACTGACCGGAATATAGGCAAGACTACCTATGCTGGCGGATTTACTACTCAATGCATCGGCCACCACATTGGCCTTCCCTGGGTGGTATAAGATAAAAACATCATAGTCTTTCAACAACTCCAACCACCTCCTCTGACTCAAATTCAATTCTTCTGTTTGAACAAGTACTGAAGGCTCTTGTGATCCGTGTACACCTCACACGTCACACCATATAAATAATGCCTCCAGATCTTCGAGGCATGAACAATGGCTGCCAACTCTAGGTCATGAACTGGATAATTCTTCTCGTGGGTCTTCAACTGCCTCGAAGCATATGCTATGACCCTGCCATTCTGTATCAATATTGCGCCAAGCCTGATACGGGAAGCATCACAATAAACAGTATAAGGCCCTGATCCCGTGGGCAAAACCAATACCGGTGCCGTAGTCAGGGCTGTCTTGAGCTTCTGGAAGCTCGCCTCGCACTCATCTGACCACCTGAACTGGGCACCCTTCTGGGTCAATCTAGTCATCGGGGCTACAATGGATGAAAACCCCTCCACGAACCATCGGTAGTAACTGGCTAACCCCAAGAAACTTCGGATCTCTGTAGCTGAAGCTGGTCGAGGCCAGTTCTTGACTGCCTCAATCTTCTTCGGGTCCACCTGAATACCCTCTGCTGAAACCACGTGACCTAGGAATGCAACAGAACTCAACCAAAATTCGCACTTCGAGAACTTGGCGTACAATTGACTATCCTTCAGAGTCTGAAGAACCACTCTAAGGTGCTGCTCATGCTCCTCCTGACTGCGGGAGTATATCAGAATGTCGTCAATGAATACAATCACAAACAAATCCAAATAGGGCCTGAACACTCGGTTCATCAACTCCATAAATGTCGCCGGGGCATTGGTCAACCCAAATGACATGACCAAAAACTCATAATGCCCATACCGAGTGCGAAATGCTGTCTTAGGGACATCAGATGCCCTAATCCTCAGCTGATGATAACCAGACCTCAAATCTATCTTCGAGAACACCTTAGAACCCTAAGTTGGTCGAATAAATCGTCAATCCTCGGCAGTGGATACTTGTTCTTTATCGTCACCTTGTTCAACTGCCAGTAATCAATGCACATCCTCATCGACCCATCCTTTTTCTTCACAAATAACATTGGCGCACCCCAAGGCGATACACTGGGTCTAATGAAACCCTTATCAAGCAAGTCCTGAAGCTTCTCCTTCAACTCTTTCAACTCTGGCAGGGCCATGCGATACGGCGCAATGGAAATAGGCTGAGTGCTAGGAGCCAGATCAATACAGAAATCAATATCCCTGTCGGGCGGCATACCCGGCAGTTCTGAAGGGAAAACCTTGGGGAACTCCCGAACAACAGGAACAGAGTCAATAGATGGAAACTCTGCGCTGGAGTCACTAACATACGCCAGATATGCTAGACACCCCTTCTCGACCATACGTCGAGCCTTGGCATACGAAATAACACTGCGAGTGGCATGACCTAGGGTCCCTCTCCACTCAAGTCGGGGAAAATCTGGCAAAGCCAAGGTCACGGTCATGGCGTGATAATCCAAAATAGCATGATACGGGGACAACCAATTCATACCCAATATAACGTCAAAGTCCACCATATCTAAGAGCAATAAGTTGACACGGGTCTCAAGGCCCTCAAATACTACCACACATGAACGATGCACTCGGTCGACCACTATAGATCACCAATCGGTGTAGACACATATACATGAATACCCAAAGCCTCACTAGGCATAACCAAATAGGGTGCAAAATAGGAAGACACATAGGAATACGTAGATCCAGGATCAAATAACACTGAAGCACCTCTATCACAGACCAATATAGTACTTGTAATCACAGCATCTGATGACTCGACCTCTGGCCTAGCTGGCAAAGCATAACAACGGGGCTGGCCCCCATCTCCCTAAACTGTGTCTCTAGGACGATCTGCTACTGGCTGACCCTTGCCTCTAGCGGTCTGAGCTCCACCTCTATGCTCCCTACCTCCACCTCTATGGCCTCTACCCCCGCCTCTAGTTGGTTGGGTGGCCTGTGGATCACCTGCTGCCTGAATCATGGGACGAGGACCCTGCTGCTGTGACCGAGCACCTCTCAACCTTGGGTAATATCTCCTGATGTGACTGATATCTCCACACTCATAACACTCAGCTGAATGCAGCAACTAAGAAGACTGGGACTGACCCTGATGCCCTGAATGACCTCCTCGAAGGCTCTGAAGTGGTAGTGCACTGATGGGCTGCTGATCAGAATAGTGCTGCTGAGAACCGCTACCGTCTGCGGTACTGTGTAAAACCTGAAGTGCTGACTGAAAGGGCCTCTGAGGGTGGCCCCTACCATATGAATCCCTACCTCCAGATGAGGTACTACTGAACCTACCAGAATGGCGAGGCCTCTTGTCTGACCCCTGACCACCTCCTCGTGCAAGTGCCATCTCTATCCGGCGGGCCGCATTGGCCGTCTCCTGAAAAGATATATCACTACCAGCCCCCACGGCCATCTGAAGCTGGATCGGCTGGATCAACCCATCAATGAATCTCCGCACCCTCTCCCTCTTAGTGGGAAGTATAAAAATAGCATGGCGTGCCAAGTCAATAAAATGAGTCTCATACTGCGTGACTATCATGGTACCCTGATGAAGATGCTCAAACTGCCTGCGTAGAGCATCTCGCTCAGTCACCGGGAGAAACTTCTCCAAGAACAACTCTGCAAACTGATCCCAAGTCAATAATGGTGACCCTGCTGGTCTAGATAAACAATAGTCCCTCCACCAAGTCTTGGCGGATCCTGCAAGCCAAAAAGTGATGAAGTCGACCCCATTGGTCTCCACAATACCCATAGTCTTGAGAACCTTATGGCAGCTGAATAAGAAGTCCTGGGGGTCCTCTGTAGAAGCACCGCAGAAAGTGGTGCTGAAGAGCTTGGTGAACCTATCAAGCCTCCACAAAGCATCCGCGGACATCGCCGCACCATCGCCGGTATGAGCTGGAATACCCGGCTGGGCTGCCACAGCTGGCTGGACTGCTGGAACCTGAGGCTAAGGAGCTACCTGCTCCAGAGTACACGTAGCGGGGGTTTGAACTCCTCCCCTATCCTGAGATATGGCTGGTGCTGCAGGAAGCAAACCCGCTCTAGAAACACTCTCCATAAAGCCTACCAGTCGGACCAAGGCATCCTGGAGTACTGGAGTGGCTATGAAACCCTCTGGGACCTGAGCTGGGCCCACTGGAGCTGCTGGCACTGGAACCTCCTCATCGTAGTCAACATGAGGCTCCACCTCTGGGACTGCTGCTCGTGGCTGAGCTCTGCCCCGGCCTCGGCCTCGCCCTCTACCCCTGATAGGAGCTGCTGCTGGGGGCTCGGGCTGCTGCGCGATAGAAGAAGAAGCACACATTCTCTCCATATACAAAAGAACAGAGTAGAATGACAATCAGTATTTGAGAAACAGAATCGCACGACAAGAATGAACAAAGTGAAATTTTTCCTAACTCCGTAGCCTCTGGGGGATAAATACAGACATCTCCGTACTGATCCCTCAGACTCTACCGAGTTTGTCCGTGAGTTGTGAGACTTGTGTAACCTAGTGCTCTGATACCAACTTGTCACGACCCGGATTTCCCACCATCGAGAGTCGTGATGACGCCTACTAATGGGAGTGATGCAAGCTAAATACCATATACTTCTTTAACGAACAATCAACAACATTAACAATATTAAAACATTTAACACTAAAACGGAAGTCTCAATTATAATTTTACTGAAATAAATGTGGAAATTTAACAAATCCTCTACCCAACACTGGTATCACAGTACTCACGAACTTCTAAGAGTTACTAAATACAAACGTCTGAAAGAAATCACAACAGTCTGTTTCAATACAAAACTAACAAACTGAATAATGATAGAAGAGACTCCGGGCCTGCGGACGTCAGCGAGGCTACCTCAAGAGTCCCTGGACTTAAGGTCTGCTCCCGATCTAGTACTGCTGTGGTTCGAAAGCTGAGTCATGATCTGTGCAAAAGAAATGCACAGAGCGTAGCATCAGCAAAACCGACCCCATGTGCTGGTAAGTGTCTGGCCTAACCCCGGCGAGGTAGTGATGAGGCTAGACAGGACCTACCACAAATAACTTGTACAGATATATGTGCAATAACAGGAAATATACTAAAGTAAACAATTAAAGGGAGGGGAAACATGATGTGGGGTACGACAATCTAAACATAGAAATTCATTGGTAAACAAATGAAACAGAACAATAACATCTGATAAGAAAACACAGGAAATCTCTGCATATGAAAACAACATACTCAGTCCATACTCCGTTGCAGTGTGCAACCCGATCCTCAAAAATATCCGTTGCGGCGAGCAACCCGATCCTCAAATATATCTGTTGCGGCGAGCAACCCGATCCTCAACATTTACCAATATGAACTCACCCAAACAACAATCGCAACTCAAATGTGAAGGGAGCAACAACAATATGCAAGGAGTCCCGGCGAGGGAACACAATTAACAGATCAAACATCCCGGCAAGAGAGGAAACAATAAATACTTAAATCCCGGCAAGGGAATATTCACAACGCTTCCTTTTTAATTATTTACTCCTCAAATAGCAAATTCTAGTCCGAGACAATACTCCAGATGACAAACTAATCACAAACTTTCCTCAATTATTCACTTTTCATATTATACTTATCAACCAAGCAAGAAGTGTATCATTAAGTCCGAATTCAACACATTTAAGACCCACGGTCATGCTAGACTCCAGTGCATAGGTAACCGTCACCATACTTATACACCGTACTCCACAATTAGCAAGTACCGAATAATATCCTAATCGTAATCCTTCAAGACAAAATTAGAACAAACACTTACCTCGGTCCGAAAATAGCAATCAAGCCTCTAACACCGCCTTTCCTCTAGAATCCAACTCCGAAACAACGATATCTAGCCATAATTAGTTAAATATTATCAATAATGGCTTAAAAACACAATTTCATAGCCTAGAAATGAATTTTCTATCATTCTTCCAAAAATACCAAAATTCGACCCCGGGCCCAAAGGGTCCAAACTCGAGGCTTGGACCAAAACCCAATCACCCATAACCCCATGAGTTCAAATATATAATTTGCTTTAAGATTCGACCTCAAATTGAGGTTGAATTGCCCAAATTCCCAAAAGCCCTAGTTCTACCCAAATCCCCTAAATTCTACCTTGATTTTATGATTTAGGGCTAGGAAATTAATAATTAGATGAAGAAATAATGAGGAAATGAAGTTAAGAATACTTACCCAAAGAGTTATGGAGGAAAGTAAGCTTGGAACTCGTCAATGGAGGGTGAAGAAGAAAGGTCCATGAGAGAAAAGTGTGAAATTCATGAAGTGGACTGTTCTGGTTTTAATTTAATTCACTGAAGCAATTTGTTCTACGCGTTCGCGACACCTGGGTCGCGTTCGCGATGAAGGAAGTTTGGGAGCTATTGCGTTCGCGATCGAGCCTATGCGAACGCGAAGAAGGAAGGCAGGGGGTCCTGGAGTTTGCTCTACGCGAACGCGGGATACTATCCGCGAACGCGATGAAGAGGGACAGTGAAGCTAGGCGATCGCATGGACTTGGACGCGAACGCGAAGGGTAAAAGAAGTTGGGCTATGCGAACGCGAGCCGAGTGCCGCGTTCGCGAAGAGGAAAAAGCTGTCTGCAACATACCAGATTTTCTGATGCATTTTCAAGTGCAAAAACATCCCGAACCACCCCCGAAATCATTCCCGAACCTTCGGGGCTCCCAAACAAACACACACACTAACTCAATAACAACCTATGAACTTAGTCGAGTGATCAAATCGCCAAAGCAACATCAAATTCAAAGAATTAAACCCCATCATCATTTTCCATTTCAACTTCAAAAACTTCTAACTTTAGATATCAAGATCCGAAACACGTCAAACGACGTCCGATTTCGACCAAATTTTACAAGAAGCGCTTAAACCACATATATGACCTGTACCGAGTGCGATACCATTACTTTTTGATCAAATTTTATTTTCATTTTCCTTAAACATTTTCAGAAAATAATTTCACGGAAAAATTCCTTTCTCTGGCTTGGGACCTCGGATTTCGATTCCGGGAATACGCCCGAGTCCCATATTTTCCTACGGACCCTCCGGGACCATCATATCATGGGTCCGGGTCCATTTACCCACAATGTTGACCAAAGTCAACTATATCAATATTAATATCAAAATTCTTCAAATTTTCCACAGAATTCACATATTTTAACATAAAAAATTTCCGGCTTCGCGCCTGGACTGCACACGCAAATTGAGGCAACTAAAAGTGAGGTTTTCAAGGCCTCGGAAGCACGGAGAAAGGGAGAATTACAGTGATGACCCTTTGGGTCATCACAAATAAACGGACAAAATTTTAATCAATTATGCAAAGCATGAACGTGGCAGTAGTACACCATGCAAACATATGACTAATTAGCCATATGTCTTAGTGGATAAAATGTGTAAGCCACCTAAAGTTCAATGCAAAATTATTACCTATGACTACTGCTATCAGCAACCCCATTTTTTTTTGCCCTTTTAACGTTTTCTCCTATTCTTGGTGTAAGTCGTGATTAAATTATCTAAATTTAAGTGTTCCTTTCATTTTCTTACCTCCGAAAAAAATAAAAAAGGTTTCTTTCTTGAGGAATTTCAGCCAAAGGGGTGCAAGAATTTATTGGAATATCTAAGATTTATCATTTTATTAAGTATGACATAGTATAATGGATTCAAAATCTTGGACTTGTTTATTTACTTCTTCAAGGCGTTAGATCAGATGCTAATTAAGATTTACATTGGATTTAAAGTGGGATAATATTGATTGGCTTGCTAAGTATGGATGAAATTCTTAAACAAGATTTCACATGAATCCTTGACAAAGTGAAATAATCTGCAACGTGATTTTGCTTCAACAAAGTTTCATACGGAGTTTTCCCTACTCCAGATATGTTAATGTCCTCCCTTCTTTCTTTTGGCATGGTCCAAATTATACTGAAGAAACGAGCAAATACATTATTTTCTATAAGTTACTCTATTCATAGAAATAGTAGTGGTGTCTATATTCTTGATTCCCCATGAGAATTATTATTATCTTTTGTTCATGGGTTTCAGCATAATACGCAGTTGGAAAAGTTTATCCAGAAGGAATATCGAGATTATTATGTATTTTTCATGCATTTCACTCATTTATACATGTGCATTGACCCATGACCAGATGACGTTATATATACGTATATATGTAAATATATGTATATGAGATATAGGGAAAGGTTACGGCATTATATACGCACCACCACCTGATCAACTGGTATATGAAGATGATGTTTCCCACAGTGGCTGAAATATGATTCAAACGGCGTTATATACGCATATATGGATATTTATTCAAATGGCATTACATACGCATATATATATGTATATATCCAAACGGTATTATATATGCGTATATATGTATGTATGTAGATATATGTATATGGGATATGGGAAAGGTTATGGCGTTATATAAGCACCACCACCTGATCAGCTGGTATACGATGATAATTTTGCCCATAATGGCATATATGATATGATGGGATGCCCTCAGAGGCTAATGATATTATGAAACATGTATATGACATGATATTCAAACGCATATGCATAACGCTAAAAGTAATTTATGATTTACAAAGTTATTCAGACTTACAAGTTGAGTCATGTACTCCATATTTTCTGCATGTCTCTTATGTACTTATTTACATGCCTTACATACTCGGTACATTATTCGTACTGACGTTCCTTTTGCCTGGGGATGTTGCGCTTCATACCCGCATGTCCTAATAGACAGGTCGAGAGCCCTCCAAGTAGGCTATCAGCTTAGCGGAAGATGTTGGTGTGCTCCATTTGCTTTGGAGTTGCATATTTGGTCAGTATGATTTAGACGTCTATTGTTTGGTTTGGCAGGACTCTGTCCCGACCTTTGTGACACTTATGTACTCTTAGAGGTTGTAGACCTATGTCATATACTATGATAACCCAAAGGTTCATCACATGTTTTCTCTCTCCTTTTGTGTTTTCGATGCCTTGAAAACCTCATTTTTACTTGCCTCAATTTGTGTGCGCAGTCCGAGCGCGTAGCTGGAAAGCTTATATGTTAAATATTCTGTGAAAATTGCTAAATTTTGGCTATCAAATGATTAAAGTTGATTTTGGTCAACATTTTGGGTAAACGAACCCGGACCTATGATTTTACGATCCCGGAGGGTCCGTAGAAAAATATGGGACTCGAGCGTATGCCCGAAATTGAAATCCGAGGTCCCGAGCTAGAGAAATGAATTTTAAAGGAAATTGTTTTTCTGAAATTTATATGGAAATTTGAAATGAAAATGGATTAGAACGTGAAGGTATCGAGCCCGTATTTTGGTTCTGGCGCCCGGTACAGGTCTTATATGTGGTTTAAGACGTTTTTGTGTAATTTGGTTGAAATCGGATGTCGTTTGACGTGTTTTAGGCCTAAATATCTATAAAAAATGAAAGTTTAAGAAGTTTGATGAAAAAGTGTTGATTTTAAGGTTTAATTCCACGTTTATGATGTTATTTTGGCGATTAGATCGCACGGTTAAGTTCGTAGGGTGTTGTTGAGTTAGTGTATATGTGTTGGGTTAGGAGCCCCGAGGGCTCGGGAGTGTTTTGGAGGTGTTTCGGTATGGTTTTTGAACTTAGAAAGGTGCAAAAAATCTGGTATTTGAGCACAGGGATTTCCTTCTTCACGATCGCACCCTTCCTCTAGCATTCGCGTAGTACTGAGTCTTCCTTCTTCGCGTTCGCGTCTTGAACCTCGCGATCGTGTAAGCCAAAAATAGGATCCCATTAACTTCCTCTTCGCATTCGCGTTCGCATTCCACCGTCCGCAAACGCATAGCTTTGTTGATCCCTTCACAACGTTCGCGTGGCCCTCAACGCGTTCGCATATAACAAACCTTGGACCCCCAGTACATTCCTTCTATGCGTTCGCGCTTGACTCCACGCGTCCGCGATGCTTACCTGGTTTACCCTTCGCGAACGCGGCCCCCTTCCCGAGAACGCGAAGGGCATTTTTTCCCCGCGATTTTTAATGCCAAAACAGAAAGAGTGACGGGTTTTATTCCAAATTTCATACGAGCTCTCTTTTTCCCCAAGCTCTAGGACTCCATTGAAGCCCCTATTATTCAAGACCACATGGGTAAGTAAATTCCCACTCGTTTCCTTCACTTTTCCTTCATAAATTAGTGAGTTTCTAAGCCTAAATCATATAATCTAGGGTTGACATTGGGGGAAATGAGTAGAGTTAGGGTTTTTCGATTTTCTTCGATTTAGACCTTGTTTTGGGGTCGAATTTGAAAAACAAATTGTATATTCGAGCTCGTGGGGGAATGAGTGATATGATATTGGTTCGAACCTCGTGTTTTGACCAAGCAGGCCCGGGGTCGATTTTGGAATTTTTGGAAGAAAGGTTGGGAATCTATATCTAGGAATTGGGTTTGGTTTTTTTAGCTATTATTGATATTATAAAGTCATTATTTCATAGATTTTATTGGGCTGGAGCCGAATTTGAGAGGGAAAGCGGTCATTGTGGATTGATTTAGTCGTGGAAGTTGAGGTAAGTGTTTGATCTAACTTTGGCTTGAGGGAATAGGATTAGAGTATTGTTTGCTAATTGCTAATTGTCGAGTACGGTATAAATGCATGGTGACGAGTATCTATACACTGGTGTCTAGCATGATCGTGAGTCCTTATTTGTGCTTATTCTGATTTTGTTGTGACTCTTCCTTGCTTAACTGGTGATTTCTATATAATATGAAGAGTATGAGAAAAAATTTGGAATTGTAAACTCTTTGGAGCGTTGGCTCAAATGATAAAGTAATTATTGAGTAAGAAAAGAAAGAAAAAGGAAGAGATGTGATCATTCCCTTGTCGGGTTGTATTCGTATATTGATTATCTCCCTTGCCGGGATGTGAAAGTTATTGTTGTTGTTACCTTATCGAGATTTAACTATTTACCTGTGTTTCCCTTGCTGGGACTTCTATTACTGTTTATCTATCCCCCCACCCTATTTGGATTTGATTGTTTCTTGGGTGAGGAAGAGTGATAAGGCACGAAGTTTGATGTCGTGCATGATTTATGTTGAGAATATGTTAATGCACGAAGGAACATTCCGTGCCATGTTTTGTTTATTTATGCACGAAGGAACATTCTGTGCCCTGATTTGATTACCATTGCATGAAGGATCATTCCGTGCCATGATATGAGTGTTTATGTGAGGAAAAGCACGAAGGTTGATGTCGTGCACTTTATTTGATTGTTTTGGTAAGAACGAGAGTAAAAGCACGAAGGACGGTGCCATGCAATTTGTTGATTTTCCTGTTCTCGTGATTATTGTAGTTGTATAGCTTCATTTTCTACTTGTTGATTTTATATCCGGACTGTTATCTCCACCACAGCATGCTCCCCTCCCTCTTGACTGGTTAATTTTTGTATTCTTTTATATATATATATATATTGAACTGCATAGGTTTGTTTGGTAGTCCTGTCTAGCCTCGTCACTACTTCACTGGGGTTAGTCCAGGCACTTACCAGCACATGGGGTCGGTTGTGCTGATGCTACACTTCTGTGCTCTTTTACACAGATCACGGAGCCGGAGCAGCTTTTGGACCGTAGTAGGAGCTTTGGGAGCTGACTTCAGTCCAGATATTTCGAGGTAGCCTTGTTGACGTCCGCATGGCCTGGAGTCTCTTCTATCTTTGTTTTCGTTTGTTATCCTTCTACCGGAATGAACAGTATTGTGTTTTTATTAAGACTTTGTATTTAGTATTCTATAGACATTCGTGAGTTAGTGACTCCAGTCTTGGGTAGAGTTTGTAATTGAATTTCCGCACTTGCTTTCAGTTTATTTATATTTAAAACTTCCGCTTATATATTAAATGTCACATTGTTTTAATATTGTCGATGTTTGCTGAAAGAGATAATAATTAATTGGCTTGCCTAACTCCTAATAGTAGGTGTCATCATGACTCCCGAGGGTGGGAAATCTAGGTCGTGACATATACGTGAAAGATTGTACGGCCATGTCGGCCTATGTTTGAGTTCGTAAATGATTATGTTAGCCTATTAGGCCCATATGTCACGTGTATATAATGATGTAATAAGAAAGATACATTATGTGGGTACTCGGTCGAGTATGGTACTGGGTGCCCGTCGCGGCCCATCGGTTTGGGTCGTGACACACATCTTACTCATGATGCTTCATTAACTCTCTTCTTATTTCCAGCTAACATTTATATCTATTACTTTATTCCGAAAACTCGAACAAGACATTCTTTTGCTTTTATCTCCCCTTGCTCCACCTACTAGCTCTTCGAGTTTCCTAACATTCTTTCTCTACTAGGGATGGGAGCCATACTAAGGTAATATTTATTTCTTCGAGGCTTCAGTGACTATCTTTGCAGTACATATATCTAGCTGTACTATTTTAGAGTGCACCTTTTGGGTATCTCATTAGGAGATCTATTAGCACATTCACAATATCCTTCGGAATGTCAGTTAATGCTAACAATCCATCTAATATTTTGGGTTACTTTAACCCCAGCTGGATCCTGATATCTCATACTTCTCTCAAACTATATTTGTTGGATCCCATGGAGCATAATTGAGATGGGTGTGACTAATTGTACACACCTCTGTCAATGTTCAAGGTAACTCAAAATGCTTATATCTCCCTTCCTGAATGGTAAATAATGATAATCTTTATTAACTGGGTACCTCGTACCCTTCTTCACCCTGCTTCTTTTACTTGCTGAAACTTGTGTCTTCCTTCCTATTCTGTTATTCCTTTTTACCATAAGAGTGGATAAGTATTCTTGCCTTAGGGATCCTTACCAAGGATCTTACGCATACATGATCTACTGAAGACCTTACATTTATTCATCATAATCATGATGCAAAAATCAAGTTCCTCTGACTCAACTCTTCCACGTCTATATCTCTTACCAAGCGTCTTTTTGGATGTAGGCATCGTCGTATTATGAATAAGATAGAGATTAGGAGATTGAGTTCTTACAACTAAGCTCTACCACACGATCAAGAGTAAGAAGAAAGAGTGGAAGTCCTAAATGCCCTGTAGCCTCCTGCTTATAAGTGTGGTGCCCGACACATCCATAAACAAGACTCTATTAGACACGGCTTGTAGACTCCTTAGGACAGAACTACTCTGATACCACTTTTGTCACGATTCAAATCGATAGGCCATAATGGGCACCCAGTACCTTACTCAACCGAGTACCAACATATATATCTTTCTTATAGTACTCTTATTGGTAAATGGGCCAAATGGGCCGTCATGGGCTAACTAGAATAAACACAAAGAAATACTCAATATACGAGGACCCAATCTGATATAAAATCTTATACATGTGACATACGGGCCTATAAAGCCAATATGATCATTTGTAGAATCAAAACATTGGCCGACAAGGCCATACAATCCGTATACATAACATCTGTCTATAAGCCTCTAAGAATACATAGTATCACAAAGGTCGTGATAGGGTCTTGCCATACTAAACAATACACATCTAAATCATACTGACCAAACAAACAACTCCGGAGCAAATGGAGTGCACCAACATCTTTCTCTAAGCTGATATCCTACTTGGAGGACTCTCGACCTGTCTATCGGGACCTGCGGGCATGAAACGCAGTGTCCCCAACAAAGGATGTCAGTATGAATAATGTACCGAGTATGTAAGGCACATAAATAAGTAAATAAAAGACATGGAAGAATCATGGAGTAAATGACTGAACCTGTAAATCTGATAACTCTGTAAATAATGAAATACTTATAGTGTCGTGCATTTGTGTATGCATATTATGTCGTACATAGGTACATGTGTTCATAACATAATCAAGCCTCTGAGGGCATCCCATCACATCATCTCGACCACTGTGGGCAAATCATCAACGTATACCAGCTGATCAGGTGGTGGTGCGTATATAATGTTGTAACCTTTTCTCATATCCCATATATATATATATATATACACGCATATATAACGTCGTCTAGTCATGGGTCAATTTATATGTATAAATGAATGCAATGCATGAAAAGTACGTCAATAAAATCTTTCGGAATGTCATAAGACCATTATACCTCTGATTAATATCATGAAATAAACTTTATCAACTTACGTATTTTCTGAGACCCATGAACAGATGATAGAATAATATGACACACGGGGAATTAAGAATATAAGCATCTCTAGTATTTCTATGAATAGAGTCATTTATGGAAATTGTGTATTTGCTCATTTCGTTTGTGTCGTGTAGATCATGCCAAAAGAAAAAAATGATAGCCTTAACATACCTGAATTGATTCTCTTGACAATCCTCTAACAGACGTTAGTTTCGACAAAATACGGAACAAGTCATATGAAAAGCTCGAAGCAACCACGTTGCTATGCCATGAAAATCTTGGTCGAACCCTTTCCTTAAGAACTTAGCAACAGCTTAGCTGAAACTCTCCTTGAGAGATTAGGATTTAACGTTACATGAAATGGCAAGTTTGGTTGAAAATGTTCCTTAAGAAATTAGAATTAAATTATGAGGGTTATCTCTAATATTTGGGTATGCCCCACATGCTAGTGACAAAGCCACACAACCTACTTACATGTGCCACCTTTCATTCCAAATGTAAGAGTCACAAATCTTGGAATGAGGGCTGCCACATTGGTCTTAGCTTGGCCATATCCAAGATTATTAATTAATTACCCACTAATTTTCATTAACTTGCTAATTCCCCCATTAGCCAATAATTCACGTAATTAAGAATTATCTCAAATTACTTAAAATACTACTCACTTTTAACACACTTTGTACATCTTACTATCATGGCCATGTGGTACCTTGTATGGCACTAGTTCATAAATACCGGGTATTTTTGCTTGGGCCGTAATTTATCCCAAATATCAAACTTCGGCGAAATTCATTTTCTTCGATTTACTTACTCTCTCAACTTCACGAATTTACTCATCACTTGTTTGAAATAGCATAATGCTTATAATCTCAAAATAATCTTGTCCTTGAACTGAGGTCAATTATCTTATGACAATTTCACATATAATACTACATGGTGTAACATTATCGTAATAAGATACTGTTGAGCGTAACATCATCATAATGTAATACTTCAAGGCGAAACTTCATCGTATTATAATACTGCAGAGCGTAACATTATCGTAATATAATATTGTAGGGCGTAATACGTAATACTGCAGGGCATAACAAAGACCCTAGCGATAAATTTGTCCTCAAACTACTCTGTGATATGTAGTGCCCTGTTGTGACTTAGTCCTTCCGGTGGCAGTTCTCTTCATAAAAAGTGATCTTGTGGCTCTCCAATACTTGCCCTTACATAAGCTTCGGTCAACGCTTTCATCAACGCATTCCTATGCGCCTCTGAATTCTGTAGTAATGAAAAATTGGATATCTGAGCAGGGGTTATGTTCAGATGATCAACCATAGAATATTCTCTTGCCAACACTTTTCCTCCAAAGATCGTCCGGCCCAATTTTAATGATAGGTGGCTTGGAGGTGGCTCTTTACTCGTTCCACCCAAATGCTCGGGCGTGTAAACCCTACTAGTTCTAGTCATGCCTTGTGCTACACCTGGCTCCTCCATTTTCCCTTTTCCTTTCCTTCTCGCTTCTACAGCATAGTCCCAAGGTATAACATTGGATTTAAAGGAATGTGTAGGTGCTACCGTCATGGTGAAGGGTGTGGTCACTTTCACCTCAAATGGAGTTGGCGTGGCTGAGGATGTTGTTACTTAAACCCCAAATGGAGTCGGTGCGGCTAATTCAACCTCAATTAGAGACTGAATCTACACCATAATAGGTATGAGAGTGACTGGAGGTATTTTAGGTTCATCCCCTGCACCAATGAGTCCAATTGACCCTTCCGGATCCCATTCTTCATCGGTTTCTATCACATTTACCCCCTCACCCCTTGTGATTTGGGAGAGGATTGTTGTGGACATTAGGTGTACCCTCTTTTTCTTGTATAACCTTGGTGTCAATCAATGTCTGGATCTTATCCTTCAAAGTGCGACATTCATCGGTAATATGACCCTTCATGCCCGAGTGGTAGGAACATGTCTTGTTTGTACACACCCACTGAGAGGAGTTTTCCCTGGCAACGGCGGGAATAGGAGTAACATAACCGGCAGCGTTCATTCTTTCATACAATTGGTCGATGGGTTCAGCAATAGGGGTGTATTATCTGGGCGGTCTGGGTCGAAATTCGTTCTAGGTTTTTGGTAATTTTGGCAGGCTGGTGGGGAGTGGTAGTATGTTGGCTGGGTGTTATAAGTATGGTAAGCGGCAGCAGGTTGTTGGTATCTGGGAGGCGAAGGCTGATATGTGGGTGGGGGTGTTTGGTATGTGAGAGGAGACTTTGGACCTTGGGCCACCATCACTACCCCTACTTCCTTCTTTTTAGAAATACCGCCCAACTGCAAGGTTTTGTTTTTAGCCTGGAGTGCCTCAAAATTTGTCATCATTTCGTTCTTAATCCCCTCTTCTATTCTTTCTCCTAACATGATGATGTCAGAAAATTTATGGTTCTTAATAACCATCAGTCTCTTATAATGCTGTGAATTCTGAGCTCGGATAAAGAACATATTCATCTATTCTTCTTCCAGTGCTAGCCTTACTTTTGCAGCTTCAGACCCCCACTGAGTAGCATACTCGTGAAAAGTTTTTGTTGGCTTCTTCTTAAGATTCTGAATGTAGAAGACGTCTGGCACATTTTTTGAATTGAACCTGAACCGATTCATAAAATCTGACACTGTGCTTACCCAGTTAACCCATTTCTTTGGGTTTTGACTGATGTACCAGGACAGGGCGTCTCCAGTGGGACTCCTCATAAACAACTTCATGCGAATTCTTTTATTTTTACCAACCCCTACGAACTTGTCACAATATGTTCTCAAGTGTACCTTCGGATCACCATTCCCGTCAAACATTTCAAACATATGAGGTTTGTAACCCTCTAGTAGCTCTACGTCCGGCTGAATACACAAATCCTCGTAATTCAAACCTTTGATGCCTTCATTGCCTTCAACACCTTTTCTCAACTAGTAATTTTATTGAGTTCCTCTTCCATGTTCTTGATGAGCAGGTCCTTCTCGGCAGACTCTATTGTGTACAGGGTCTGTTGTGGAGTGTGGGGTAAGGTTTTCACATATATGGGGTTGCTTTGATGGACTCGAGGAATTTGGGCGTAGTGATGGTCGATGGTTTAGTTGTAGTAGGTGGTGGTTTGTGGATACTAGGATGGATGGTGATGGTGTTGTGGAGGGGTCGGTACTGTAGGAAGATTAGGATTTTGAGGAGGTGTGGCATGAGGTGCGGGAGAATTTTGTTGGTTTTGTATGTTCTGGGGAGGTGTTGGTTTTTAGGCCTTTTGTTGGTTGACGTCGGGGACGTTCAGGGTAAGGGAAAGGTTTGCTAAGTTCCAGACCTGCTCAAGTTTCCTTTGTAACTCCAATATTTTCTGTTCTAGCCGTTAGACCAAATCATTCTGTGCCAGAGTACTCCGACCATCCAAAGTCTTGACATTCTCTACAAGCGTAGCGTTGCTTTTCCCTTGATTTTAGGATCACTTGGAGGAGGAGGTGGTGGAGGACCTCTATATCTGGTATGACATGTTGATGATGCCACTATGCACGAACCAACCTTTAGGGATGGGAATAAATAATGAAAAGAAGGGAAAAAAGGTAAACAAGTTAGTAAGGAATGTTAAAAGGATATTTGCAGTATTTAAACACGTATTGCAGAATTATAGATTCGCGTCCTAGTTTGGGGACCTCATTGTGGCTGAGGTAGGCCTAAGCAACATATATATTTGGAGAATATTGATGCCAATAACTGTGTCATTCATTAATATGATGAATGAACCAAATCTCTACTAAAACGACGATAATTATAAAGAGCCACTAATGGCATTTTCCTTATTACAATCAAAATTTAAAACGATTCTAGAAAGCAAGTAAAAACATCATTCCTAATCTATTTGTCCCCAGAGAGTCCTTCTCCATGCTTGGCCTTCTTGGCTCCATCAATCAGATTCCCCAGGTCGCGCATGTCCAGCAGCAGATATGCCCTTTCTAGAGCCCTCCTTCGTTGCTCTCTACATTCTGACAGTTCGAGATCCTTTTCCTCATCTTCCCTTCAAGATCTATCAACCCCTGCTCCAAATATTCCAGACTTTTTGTTGATTTAGTAACGATTTCATTCCACTCATTGATTGCTTCCATATCCACTTTATGTTGTTCCAAATGTCTGGCTTCAGATTCGAAAACCCTTTTGTGCAACATCATGTGTTTGACTTGTGCTTTAGCAACGTCATCTATAACCCTATTCTTCAGATTAATTCCTGGATTGACATCCCCTGCTATATTATCTACCAACCATGATGGATAGAAATACTGTGGGTGGCGTGATACCGATCTGGCTCAATGGTATCTTTCTCCACAATGATCTTTTGATGCCACATGTGATGTGCCTCGAACTTGAATGGAATGGAGTTACCATGGAAGTCTGGTATGTACTGAACCATGTTGGAAACTCGGGGTATAACCTATTTTCTCCCAGCTTGCCTCATAACCCTTATAGGAGCATAAAGGTAGATCCCCTCAATCCGATTAACACAAGATGAGGAGCATATCTTGACTTGATGATGAATTCACTACTAGAGAACCACTCAAACATCCAATGCCTTGTCATCAGTCAAATTACTAAAGAAATGTACCCAACTCACAGCATTTTCCGGTTGCACAAACCTGTTTGGGATCAAAGTCATTCTCTTCGGATGATGATAGGCTATGTGGTCATTCCATGGTCGTCGTGGAAGTTCTTGACGGTATTCTCCTCTCTAAAGGTGTTCTAACAGCCATACTTGCAGCAACATATTGCAACCCTTGAAATGTCTATATCCCTTTTTGCAACGGCCGAAGGCTCGGTATATCTCTGCCAAAATCATAGGGACAATAGTATAAGTTTTCCTCTCAATCCCCTCCATTAATGTCTTAGTGACCATATATAGGTGAGTGTGGATCCTTTCTTCCTGTATTGGAATACCAGCATCCCCAGAAAACAAACAATGAATACAAAAGCTCGACGGTGAGTCCAACCCAAATTAGTGATGGCAAACTCATCATGATAAAGGCGATATGACTTGTTGTGCCCATAATGCTCATAAAGGAAATCGAATGGTATGTAAGACTTCTTCAGACAAACTAACTCATCATTTTTCCTGAAATCCATCATTTTCAAGAAACCTTGAGAAGTGCAGTTTTCCGGTACCAACAAACTAAGGCTATCCCATGGGAGCCTAGCGAAGCCTCTTATTTCTTCTAAAAGGGGAGTCATTTCTATGTCGCTAAAATAGAAGAAGGATCTCTTCTCATCCCAAAACATGGTGGCGGCCTCAATTAATGCATTGTTCGTCTGAATCTCTGACAAGGAGGGTAATTTCCAAGGACTCTTTTCACATGATTTTTTTCACTTTGTAAGAGTTTTCCCACCAATCTAGCAGCAAAGGTGGGATATTTTGAACCATGCTGAACCTGGGGACTTCGTGCCTCATTTCTGCAAAACAAATAAAGTTAGCCCTTCCCCCTTCGGATTTGGCTATTTACATGTTAATGATCAATATATTGGCATGTTTTCTCCAAATAATGCACAGATTGTGATTGTATCCATTGGGATTATGGAAATCCCGGCGGACTTTGGACAAGGCTTGTCTTAGCGAGTTATTATGCGGACAACATTCTAACCCATACTAGGTTTGGACATGATGCATGCACAGTTAATATTAGAGTGGGGGTTTCTAGAATAGTCTAGACTGGTATCTTCAAGTGGACAACTTGAGAGGGAAAGGCACAGAACCGTCGACTGCACCATTGATCGACTAGTTTTACTGCAAATAAGTCTTTCCAAATTTAAAGGGTGATTTAGGAAGAGCACGGACACTCATCAAGCGCTGTTATGCTTTATGCAAAGATAAAACCGCACGTTATCAAATATTTTGCATGATGAAAACAGCAAATGCAGTATTAAATGAAACGTAAAGACATAAAAAGAAAGAAAAACAAGGAAGAAGTTAGTGCGCGCAATGTGGAAATTGTATTAAAGTAAACGAGGGAGTGAGTGTGGGGAGAGATATGATGTAGCAATTCTTACAAAAAAATGTCTTGGAGCAAGTAAACATGACTAGAAATAAAGGAAAACGCATGTTGTGAACAAATTAAGCAGAGATTTGCATATTAATACGAATTCAAATAAAGGGAAAACAGGGAAAAAAGTGTACATGAAGCAATAAAAAGGAAACGGGAGCAGGATATTCATGTAACAACAAAAATAAAAGACATGTTTATCATAGAATGCTAATTCATACAAATCAAATTCGCTATGGTAAGAGCCTAAAAATATCCCCAGTAGAGTCGCCATGCTTTCGCACCCCTTTTTCTCACGAAATCGGATTTCGACACGTGACAACTCTTTTAAGGAAGGTATTAAAAGAGAGAGACGCCATATAACGGGTTTGAGGTGCGTTAGGGCACCTATTTGCAAATAACTCTAGTTTAACCAGTTCACATCACCAAAGATCGGGTAAGGGCTCAAATTACCTCGAAGATAAGTGTTAGGCCCTCTTCGAGGTCCATAACTGTGGGCCCCGGCGGAACTCGAATTATATGAATTAGTCAAATAAACAAAGAGAAAGACAAGAAGTTTGGGTAGTTTTTATCAAAACTCCTTGAATAAACACCATTAATCGATTTAAAGACAAGATGGGGGATCATAACTTTTTTAGCCTAAAGGATCACCCCGTGCAACATAAATAATACTTCGTAACTCCCTCGAGATGGGGTGTTACTCGTATTATTCAGCGGGCACAGACTATCATCTACTGCTACCCAATTACTATCTATAAGTTTTTACCTAGAGCGTACTAGTTGATTCTAAACTGTGCCTTATGCGTGCACTACACCTCCCATGCCTATGGCACATGAGGCGTTTGGACCTCTATTTTGGATAGTTCTAAACTTAACTTAGGCTTCTCAAAATGATAAAACTAGGCGACATACAAAATAAGTTGGACTACATGTAAAGGCAATTAAGGGCTCAAGTTAGCCTCCACACTTAGACAACAAATGCACGAGAACAAATTATCATATTAAGCGTTAGACAATTTCAGAATTGAGCCAAATTAAAGCAATTAAGCCCTATAGACATGGTTTCAATGTGACTTCGTGCGGGCAGTTTCAAATGCAAGGTGCCATTTTATAGACGTGATTTCCAAATTACTATAGAGTTTAGGGGAATCCGGTATTTCCTGCTGATTATTGAAATTACAAATTATACGTGATTAAACCTATAGACATGATCTCTAGGTGATTTACGCAGTAACTGGCACTAGTAGTGATACCCATTGGAGATACTCAGAATTACTCAGTTTGATCCTACAGGCATGTTATCTAATAGCGGCAGAGCTAAGCAATTAAATAGTGCTTGAAAGTTCAATATTAACACTTTAAAGCGAGTGGTAGTATCCTATAGGCAGGATTTCTAACGATTAGCAATTGAAACTATTTTTTTATACTTAACTCCTATTGGCATAATTTCTAGGTGAGCAGTACAATAACAACAGTAAATTGATCAATTAAAGTCATATATGCATGATTTCTAGATGAAGATTAGCAGAACATAATCCTATAGTCATAGTATCTAAAGAATACGGTGCAATTATGCAAATTGAAAGAATGGTCATTGATATTTTATTTCTTATAGGCATGATATCTAACAAAACACCTAGGCGCAGAACATGTTCAACGAATTAAACATCTAGGTCCAATAGGCAGGTTATCTAACAAATACATATGAGTAGAACATATTGAACCAATTAAATACCTATAGGCAGGATTTCTCGCCCTTTTCATACAAACATTAGAATATACCCATTTTGCAAATGTTACTAACACCCCAATTGTTATTAAAACATTATTACGGACCCAATGAATGAAATAAATAACAAAGTTACAAAATAACTATAGTGGGCCTAAGACAGGCCCAAAGTGTACCCAGCTCAACCAGGCCTTCGATTCTGTATCCATACAGGTTTCACCACAGCTCAGAAATCATAGCCAACTAAACCCAGAAAACAATCTTTATTTGCACAAAATAGCCCACATCCAGTAGCCATAATTGATCAAAAGACCCAGAAAACAGTCGTTTACACAAGCCAATTGGCTTATTTAGTAGGTAGAAGGATGCGGGGACTGAGTAATTAGGACAAAGTGCCAAGGAACCTTAGACCCTAGTGTGTCATATTTCACAAAGGTCTCAAATTGGATCCCGAGCAGTACTCACACTAGGGAGGTTAATAGAGGAGTTTTAAAGGGCCTTGGCTTTCAGCCGGCCAAGAATTAGAGACTCAGAATAGGGAGGCAACCAATGAAAATAGTAGTAAAGTAATAAGGTTGGAAAAGTACATTTTCAAACATCACAAAGTGATCACACAATGAACATGTCAACACAAAGGGTGTATGAATCCAAGAAAACAGTTAAGACTGCAGTTTTCACTTAACATATTGGGGTAGGTTACAGATTAATAAGAAGCAAGGGGGGCCTAAAGCTTATGGGGTTACAAAGTTAATAGGCAAGTAGCATTAGGATACCAAGACAATTGGTTATGTCACGCCCAGAACTTGGGTCTGGACGTAACACGGCACTAGGTGCCTGACTACATATGACCCAACGAACCAACTGACTGGATGAATCAACATATGATATCATAACATACTAACTGCAGAAAATAAACTAACACATGTTGATATGCTGAAAGTCTAAATAAAAAAAATTAAAGTGCGGAAATACTAATACAATTTTGAAACATATTTATAGTCAACATAGCTTAATATGAAAAGCATGTGACTCTGTCTAGTTGTTACTCTAGTCTATGAAGCCTATATTGAAGTACTGAAAAACACTGTCTATCTGTAAATACTGAAAGACTGTAAGGTAATGATAATACCCCGAAAGAATTGGGTATCACCCAATAGCTGGTACGAGAATCCTAGCGCTCTGAATCGTCAACATGTAAGTCATTACCTGCATCGTGAGATGCAGGCCCCAGGCAAAAAGGGACGTCAGTACATTTGAATTGCATCGGTATGTAAATCAACTGAAAGAAAGAATTATAAATGTTGAAACTAAAACTGAGTTGATAATTGAGAATTGATAACTGAAATGATAACTGATAACAGTAATGATAACTGATAACTGAACTGAACAAAGGAAGTAATGATATGAATACTCCCTCTTCTGAATGACGAACAACCAGTTTATCTGAAGATTAAACTACAGCCTCAGGCCCAATATATATATGTGCACAAACTGTGGCCCGGGCCCAAGTATGCGTATACATAACTGCTACCTCAGGTCCAAAATGCATAAAGCATAAACTCTGGCCTCAAGCCCAAATATGCATAAAGTTTTAGTTGTGGCCTCAGGCCCAAATATAGGTGTTCAACATTTAAGGATTTAAAATCATGAACTGAGAATCATACTGTAATACATAATAGTGAAATACTAAATCACGCTGAGATACATGATACTAGAATACTGGATCACACTGAGTTACATTATAGTGGATTACTGAATCATACTGAGTTACATAATACTGGAATACTGAATCAAACTGAGTTACATAATACTGGAATACTGAATAGGACTAGAATGAGACACGTATTCTTGAACTGGTTATGAACACTGAAACTTCAAATGTTTATGACATGCTGAGTAAGCTATACTAAGACTTAGGGACATCAAGCCCAAGTCTATATTGAATACGAACTGAGCTCACAACGTTCAGAATGAAAGTCATGAACGAGTTATGAAGCTAGAGAACAGAAGTTCTACAACTATTCAAGGAACTAGTCTTAACTATATCTCTGAGGCAATTGATACGTCATAAAAGAAACGTAATGTAGGGAGAATTATTAACATTTCCAAACATAGAAAGTTAGCTTCACATACCTTAACTTCTTGCTCTTGAGCATAATACAACATTCGCCAACCCTTTCAACTTTAATCTATATCAATACAAGTCAAAGGGATTCCAAATTAGCAACAATAGTTATGTTTTGGTCACTTGGGAATTTTATCAAACACTCGGTGGCATAAAGCTTCACAGCCCTTATTAATGGTGTTTCTACACCCAATAACACATTCTCTTGCTCTTAGATAAATTCTAAAGTCTCAAATGGTTGTAATCAATATTATTCTTTATCACCCATAAGGTAAACAACACCCTTAATCAATAAAGATCCATTAAATAAACATCTTTCAATCTCTATAATGGTTTTGTAATTAAATTGGGAACTTATGGTTTCCAATCACGATTACCAAGAGTTCCAATACTTATTCATACTCGTATTCCCTTAATAAATCCATACATTTAAGTCTAAGGGTGTAGGATTATCTTTTTGGAAGAAATCTTGCAAAACCCTCCTTTGAGTTCTTGAAGAAATCCCTTGAAGATCTAAGTATTTTATGTATAGATTTCATCAATACTAGTACATAAATGATGGAATTCATACCAAGATAATGGTGATTGCTTACCTTGAAGATAGGATGGGTTGGAGGTCTTGAGAGGGTGGAGGAAGACCCCCAAATTGGTCCAAAAGAAATAGGGAAAAATGAACCCTGAAATTGTCTTAAAAGAGCTGGGACTGGGGCGGGTCTTCTCTTGCAAAGTGTCCTCGTTTCACTGTCCATTGCATTCAAGGGAAGACAAAAATCCGCGTCTACTTTGGTGAAGCGAGCTCGCTTCGCTGTCTGCCCAAAATAACTGGGTGGTATATTTTTAGTAATTTGGTCATAACTTCTTGCACGGAGATCCGTTCGGGCTTCATAATATATTGTTGGAAATCTATTACGAAGGCCTACAACTTTGATGCTTTGAGGTTTCCTAAATTCCTTACACATTGTCATTAAAACTTGATGGAAGACAAACCTTCTGCAAACTAAGTCGATTTTGTCAAATCTTATTCACCTATCTTTCCATCTTGATTTTGAAACAACTATTTTACCCATAATCATCCCGATGGGAATTCACATGTTCAAATTATAACCTTACCACTCATTTAACACATTCACTCCTGAGCCAAATTTAGGGGTTGTTACATTATCTCTCTTTTGGGATCGTTCGTCCTCGAATGATGGTCCTGGTTGCAACTACGACTATCTATGGAAATTAAACAGGTGTGATGGTGATATGCGAATATTGAAATATCATGAATACATGTGTATCAAACTGAATAAGTACGTAATAATTGAGCTAAGCTGAGTAAATACTGAAGGACATGGAGATTATAATATAAGGCATGAATGGAAAGGTTAATTACCTTCGACATTTCTCCAAAATACCTACCATCTAACAGAGCATAACACTAGCTCCATGGGGCATAATAATACGCATAACATGATACATATACATGAACACTTGTCTATTATAGATACATGAATTCTGAACTAACGTGGATATATGAATACTGAACTGGCACGAATAATCGAGTATTGAACTGATGTGAACATTTGATCACTAAAGTGACATTAATATCTGGGTACTGAGCTGGCATGAATATCTGAGTACTGGACTGACATGAGTATTTGAGTACTGAACTGGATTGAATGTTCTAACATGAGATCTGAATACTAGAAACATAAATGTCGTGACATGAGATTTGAATACTGGAAACTTGAATTTTATAACATGACACGTGAAATACTGGTGTACAATCACTAATTATGGTGGAAATTCTAACTCATAAGCTACTTACCTGATCCTTAATAGGATCCTATATGGGCCAATGTATCTAGGATTGAACTTTCCTTTCTTTCTAAATCTTATAACACCTTTCATAGGCACAACTTTTAGAAACACCCAATCATCAACTTGAAACTCTAGGTCTTTATGTTTCATGCTCGAATAGGATTTTTGGTGACTCTGAGCTATCTTCAAATTCTCTTTAATCAACTTGACTTTCTCCATAGGCTGATTGACCAAATCTGGTCCCAGCAATTTCCATTTCTCCAACCTCAAACCAACTAATTGGCAATCTACAACTTCGCCCATAAAAATCATGCTTTCAATTCAAAATGAGGAGATAATCTTATTATAAGGTCCATATTTACCATCTCCACTAAAAGATGTGTGTGTTCTGAGATAAACACTTGGTTTTCTGCTGCTCGACTTTCACTGGCTGATAATTCAGATAATTGGCCACAAAGTCTGCAACCTTCTTTTTCATATCGTCCCACCAATAAGTCTCCTTGAGATTATGATACATGTTTGGGGAACCTGAGTGGATAGAATACCTGGACATATGGAATTCTATCATTTTCCTCCCTTGCTAAGTCCATCTATGGTTAGAACACACAATCTATCCTGGTACATCAAAGTATCATCATCTCCCCCTATTTCAAAAGCCATCATGTTATGCATGTGAATCCCCTCTTTTAGCTACAACAAGTAAGGATAATCAAACCATTTCTCCTTTACTTCGGCTACTAAGGATAACAACTCCACTATCTTTGGTGTCCGAAAGTCGAAATTCTACCTTGGATAAGCAGTGAACTTCTTTCAATATAGTTCTCTTGTCTACCTCATTAATGAGCTATACTTCCCACACTTGATTATTTTCTTAAGCACTTCCTGAAAACACTTATAGTATTGTTGTAAGCTAAGTCTCTAACCACTACTCGGAAGGGTCTCGTGCAATGACACTACCCTCATAACACATAAATAGGCATGATTTTATATCTTTTCTGTGATCACTTTATCACCAATAACTAATCTCGGTGATCATTCTACTCACTTTGTATTTCTTACACATGCTAGACTTATTCCTTAAGGTAATTATACAATTTTCCCTCATTATCGAACTGATTTTCTTTTTCATATCCATGCTAACTATTCGGGTTTCAAATCTTTAATTGGACTTACTGAAAATTTTCGGTTCACCCCTTAGACCAAAGGTCATATACTTGCGGATCCTTCTATTTTTGTTGGGATCCAAATAACCATCCTTATTTTCTATAATTCTTTTCACTCTACGTCAATGACGACTTATCTCCCAACTTACTTCTGATCTAGAAAAACTAAATTATTCACATAACAAAAAGCTAATGTATTCACAACTATCATATGCCATCTTAATAATTTAACTCTGCTCACACTGTCAATCTTGGAGAAACCACATTTTGATAATTCCTAAAGGCTATTCTTCTATAGCTTGCTCTCTCGCTGCTAGCTAATTTTTTCCCCCCGTCACTGTGCTTCAAGTTTAACTTAAACTTTTTGGGTTCTAACACATGTTCGATATTTCAAACTTTCATCCACTCACTAGAGTTAACCTGGCTAAGGGAATCAAATGTTACCTCTACTGGCTCTGCTGAAATTACGAATTCATTGTATTTACTCAAAACTTATTTACTATTCTTTTACTAACCACCTGCTAGAATCATGTTTTCTTGCTATGCTTTGAATAACTAAAGTGAATCATAAGGTTTATCCTAACTTCCTTCATCATCTGACCATATTCTTTTGCCGTACATTATCATTCTTTTTGAACTATACATATGGATCACACTTAGGGAAATTTCATATGTCTTAAACAAAATTGGAATATCTAACCACAAACTTTCTATACACTTCAAAATTACTTCAGACTATAAACCTCCGGCCTAAACACATAGTCACATCATGTGAATGGGGAACTGTCATATCTTTCTAATAAGGCTATGCTCTAATCAGTACTATTATCCATTGCACCCCACTTTCAACATCTTCTCAAATCCTATTGGTTACCAATATGTACTCCATAGTAATACCATAATAGGCAAATCATCCTTTCTAGAATCTTAGACTTTTCTTGCTTGCCGCTTGGGCATTCTATACGTATGGAATTCGATTGGAAGAGAAGGTTAACTATTGTTCTAAGCTTCATGGCACGATCCAGAGTACAAAGAAGTGAGACAATCCTGAATGTCCTAGTAGTTAACCGTTTATATGAGTGGTCGGCACACACATATAAAGGAAACTCCGCTAGACACGGCTTCATAGAATCCTTAGGACATTTGAACCTAGTGCTCTGATACCAAGCATTGTCATGCCCCGAACCAGGGCCTAGACTTAACACGACACTCGGTGCCTTACTACATGTGACCGAGTAAACCAACTGGCTGGCTGAATCAACATATGGTATATAACATACTAACTGCAGAAAATAAACTAACACAAACTGATATGCTAAAAAGTCTAAATGATAAAAATTAAAGTGCCGAAATACTAATACAATTTTGAAACATATTTGTAGTCAACATAACTCAATATGAAAAGCCTGCGACTCTGTCTAGTTGTTACTCTAGTCTATGAAGTCTCTATTGAAATATTGAAAAACACTGTCTATCTGTAAATACTAAAAGACTTTAAGATAATGATAATGCCCTGAAAGAATTGGGGATCACCCAATAGCTGTTACGAGAATCCTAGCGCTCTGAATTGTTAACCTGTAAGTCATTACCTGCATCGTGAGATGTAGGCCCCGGGCAAAAAAGGATGTCAATATATTTGAATTGCACTGGTATGTAAAGAAAATGAAAGAAAGAATTATAAATGCTGAAACTGAGCTAATAATTGAGAATTGATAATTGATAACTAAAATAATAACTGATAATTGTAATGAAAACTGATAACTGAACTGAACAAAGGAAGTAATGATATGAATACTCCCTCTTCTGAATCATGAATAACCTGTTTATCTGAAGATTAAACTGCGGCCTCAGGCCCAATATATATATATATATATATATATATATATATATGTGTGTGTGTGTGTGTGTGTGTGTGTGTGTGTGTGTGTGTGTGCACAAACTACGGCCTCGGTCCCAAGTATACATATACATAACTGCGACCTTAAGTCAAAAATGCATAAAGCATAAACTGCGGCCTCAGGCCCAAAGATGCATAAAACATTAGCTGCGGCCTTAGGCCCAAATATAGGTGTTCACCATTCAGGGATTTAAAATCATGAACTGAGAATCATACTGCAATACATAATAGTGAAATACTGAATCACGCTGAGTTACATGATACTGGAATACTGGATCACACTGAGTTACATTATACTGGAATATTGAATCATACTGAGTTACATAATACTGGAATACTGAATCATACTGAGTTATATAATACTGGAATACTGAATCATATTGAGTTACATAATACTGGAATACTGAATAGGACTAGAATGAGACACGTATTTTTGAACTGGTTATGAACACTAAAACTTCAAATGTTTATGACATGTTGAGTAAGCTATACTGAGACTTAGGGACATCAAGCCCAAGTCTATGTGGAATACGAACTGAGCTCACAACGTTCAAAATGAAAGTCATGAACGAGTTATGAAGCTAGAGAACAGAAGTTCTACAACTATTCAAGGAACTAGGCCTAACTATATTTCTGAGGCAATTGATACGTCATAAAAGAAACGTAATGTAGGGAGAATCATTAACATTCCCAAACATAGAGAGTTAACCTCACATACCTTAACTTCCTGCTCTTGAGCATAATACACATTCGTCAACCCTTTCAACTTTAATCAATATCAATACAAGTCAAAGGGATTCCAAATTAGCAACAATAGTCATGTTTTGGTCACTTAGGCATTTTATCAAACACTTGGTGGCATAAAGCTTCATAGACCTTATTAATGGTGTTTCTACACCCAATAACCCATTCTTTTGATCTTATATTAATTTTAAAGTCTCAAATGGTTGTAATCAATATTATTCTTTATCACCCATAAGGTAAACAACACCCTTAACCAATAAAGTTCCATTAAATAAACATATTTCAATCTCTATAATAGTTGTGTAATTAAATTGGGAATTTATGGTTTCCAATCACCATACCAAGAGTTCCAATACTTGTTCATACCCATATTCCCTTAATAAATCCATACATGTAAGTCTAAGGGTGTAGGATTACCGTTTTGGAAGAAATCTTGCAAAACCCTCCTTTGAGTTCTTGAAGAAATCCCTTGAAGATCTAAGTATTTTATGTGTAGATTTCATCAATACTAGTGTATAAATGATGAAATTCACACCAAGATAATGGGGATTGCTTACCTTGAAGATAGGAGGGGTTGGAGGTCTTGAGAGGGTGGAGGAAGACCCCCAAATTCATCCAAAAGAAATAGGAAAAATGAACCTTGAAATTGGCTTAAAAGAGCTGGGACAAGGGCGCGTCTACTCTAGCGAAGTGTCCTCGCTTTGCTGTCCATTGCATTCAAGGGAAGACGAAAATCCACGTTGTGAGCACGTGATTTTTTCCCTTTACAAATTACTCCCAAAAAATAATTCAAAATAAAATAATTTTTCCGTTGTTTGCAATTTTGTAAATTTTTGTGGTATTTTATGTCAATTGTTTGCATATTTTATGTGCATATTTAATTCTATTAATGCATCAAAAATACAAAAATATGGCATCTGCATTTAGGATTTGATTTCATGTTTTTAGAGTAATTAAGCAAATTGTTATATTACAAAAAAATGAAAAATTACAAAAATAATGTACTTTGCATTTTTTTTAGTGTTTAATGTCAAATTGTGTGATTTTCTTTTAATTTGATATTTATGTGTAATAATTATTATTTAGAGTTAATTAGTATTTTTGATAGGTTAATTTGGTTTTATAATTTGAATTAGGATTTTAGTTTTAGTTTTGAAAAAAAAGAAAAGAAATTGAAAAGAAATTGAAAAGGAAGAGATGAATATCGAATTTGGGCCAAAAATCACAGGCCCAAGTGAAACCCACCCATAACCCACCAAAATCGGCCCAAACCCTTCCCTCAACCCGGTCCGTCACCAAACCCCCATTTTAATATACTCAACCCCTCTCAAATTCCCTCATTTTCTCAACCCCAACCAAACCCTAGAGCTAGCCGCCACCCCTCCCTTTTCGTCTTCTTCGACGAACCAGACAACCCCACCCCCCTCGGCTTCATCTCCTTCAAGACCCACCCCCTCAGATCATCATCTTCTTCAATACAACACAAAACCCTAGACCCCTAAGCCGCCGGCCAGCCTCTGGACCACCACCAAACGACCACCCCTGTGACCTAGCGCCGTTGTTCACCTCCAAACGACCACACACACACAGTCGTCGTTGGACCGAGAATTGGCGAAAACCATGGCCATCGTTGCTCATGCTTCTTCCCGTTAGCCAAAACTAGTCAAAACCTTGAACATCAGCTGCTACTCTCTTCATCTTCCTCCTCCAGCAGCTCGCCGGAAAAATGATTTCCAGCCGAAAACCCAAACACACCATCAGCAGCCACCAACGTGTCCAGCTTTGAATCTCGTTTGTGAATCTGCCCCTGCTTCGTTCAAGTTTGGAGATCAACGTTCAAGTTTTATTTTGGCGAAGGTTCGAGGTAGCAGTCGGTCTCCGTCCGAGGTTCTTCGATTCCCGGCAAGTTCCAAAATCGAAGTTCTGTTGGTCCTGGTCACATCCCTATCTGAATTTGGAGCTGCAAATCAACTAAGCTCAGGTTCATTTCTTATTTCTATGTATATAATGGGTCGTAATAAATCTAGTTTTACATGTGTTCATGTGGTGACATAATTGTTATGGTGCATTTTTGAGATAATATGTAGTTGTTTGATTCTCCGAATCTGATTTCTTTGGTCTGAACTAGTTCCTTATATACTGTTATTATTGTTAAAAATAAAATGAAAACCGGTCAAATGCCAGGAGCTAAGAACTGGGTTGAAATTGAATAAATTTGAATGTGTGTCGTGGGAGATCCATTTTTCTCTTACTTTTAGTTTAAGAATTTGCTATTTTGAGAAGGAATGAGTAACCAGTCATTGAGTCAAAACGTTGAGATTGTTGAGTTGGGATTGCTCATTGTGTGCGGCTGATTCATAAGTTAAGTTGACATCAATAATTTGGCCCTCAGGTTAGCTTCGGATTTCTTCTTTAACTAGAATAACTTCTGGTTCTGAGTGAATTTTGTTTTCAAATCTGCATTTTTGTTGAGAAGATGAGTGTAGAAGGTGTTGAACTAAGTTTAGGAGATTTAGTTGTCTAAAAGGATTCAAATCCCAACTGTGGTTGAAAGTAATTAGAAAGACTTTAAAGGATAGCCTAAGAATTGGTGTATCCCACCTACTTAAGAAGATGCTAGCACATGGTAGGGTTAAAAAGAACTCATTAAGTTAGGTGGAAGGATTTTAAAATAAAAAGGGACTTTTGGCTTAATGCTTTTAAGAGTTGGAAAGCAAAGATAACATGGGATGATACCTTAAAAAATGAAAAGGTCAATTGCTAGTGGAATGATACATTGGCTTAGCACTTTTAAGCTGGAAATCAGAAATAGAACATGGGGGGACAAAAAGCTAAAAGAATACAAGTATAAAGAAAGAAAATGAGGCTGAAAAGTAAAAGGTTTGAATAAAAAAGGGATTGGTTCTAGTCTTTAAATAGACACACACACAGAATAAGAAGAGGAGAATGAAGAGTAAGATGAGATTCTGAAATATTGAAAAAAGACATAGAGAGAAAGGAAGAGAGAAAAAGTCTTAAGCTTTGAATATTCTGAAAATAGAGAGATACACATAAGAATACACATAAAAACCAAGAGAGAGTTAAGAAGAAGAGAGAATTAAGAGGGATATATTCTGAAATATTGAGAAGTGAGAATTTAGAAAGGAGAGAGAGTGGGAGCTTAGGAATAGAACATTGAG
Source organism: Nicotiana sylvestris (assembly GCF_000393655.2). Classification (NCBI taxonomy): domain Eukaryota; kingdom Viridiplantae; phylum Streptophyta; class Magnoliopsida; order Solanales; family Solanaceae; genus Nicotiana; species Nicotiana sylvestris. The sequence continues at coordinate 19,920,061 of NC_091067.1, read as the reverse complement.
TCTAGAAAGGGCTTGAACATTTTTCTGAAATGACTACTGTTCCATTGGAAATTTCTTAGATTTTGAGTTTGGTTTTCAGCAGTAGGTTGAGTTCTCAGTTCAACAGAGGTTTAAAATGATTTGAGTACTTTTTTAGATTTCATTTGGTTCTAGTTCAGGGAATTCTGGTTGATTTCGAGTACATTTTGGTCTGATTACATCTGGTTTCATTGGCTTTTGGTGTTTAATTTGTTGCTGGTCATTCCTGGGTTTGGCTGTGATTTTTTTGGATTTGAAATTGACCTAACTGCTTAGCTTGGGACTGTTCATTACTGCTTCAGCTGACCTCCATTTCTTCTTTGTTTTTGTGTTCTAAATATCAGGTACACGTTCTGAAACTCGATACCGTGTAGATCTACAGCTGAAATGAAATGAAGTGGAAGCATATTTTTGTTGGAATTCCTAGTGTTTTCAATGCTTTCGTTATAGTTTTGTAAGTTTTTTAATTAATGAACTGTTAGGCCTAAGTTTATTTGTTTGAACTATTAAGTGTGTGTTTGTGTTTATTGTAACGATTTCTGGTGTTAGTTAGCTTTTAAAATTTTAAAAGGGGACGGATTAGGACTGATTTTGAGAAGGCCGTTTGGACTGTGTTACGAAATGCATAAGCATTAGTTGTGGTTTGTTTCAATCCGTAGAATTGCTGGACATTTGAATTAATTGAATAATTCAGTTTTCCAGGTCTATTTCTTTCTTACCTATTGGATATTGATTTGTTTTTAAATAGTAGTCTTCACTCTGTTTCGATAAATGCCGAACTAGCTATTTGTTGCTCTATTCTTGTGGAATGTTTTAACATCTTACCAACTTGGTTTGTATGAGAATAGTTGCGTCAGTATTGTGTTCGTAAGAAAATGCATCTTTGTGGTTGTTAACTTGGTAATTGGTGTTAAAGATCATACAATGTCAAAGTGTCTAAGTTAATTAAGCTAGGTACAAGAAGCCCTTCTATGTAATAACTCTTTTTTTGATTTTTTTCAAAATAATTCCAAGAGCTATGAGAAGAGCTACTTATTCTAAATCAGTGTCTCGCTGTTATGGTATTCAATGGTGAGTTTCAACAGTTTAAGGACGATCCTGAATAATTAAAGTACCATTGGAACAGTAGGCATCATGTTTACGAGTTAGTCAGATGTAGCATTAAATGATTCATAATGTCTTGGTTGTTCTTGAGTAAAAAAAATTTCTATTACAGTAGCTTGCAACAACATGTGCATCTAGTCTCCTTTGTTTTAATTTCCTTATCAAATTACAGTCACCTTCACACAAATAGATTGCATACATTTTGGACCTTTTTATATTTGATCTCAAACTTAGAAGTGAATAACTTATGAATATCCGTAGTTTGTTTTAGTCGAGTAAATCCCTTTGGAATAATTTGAGGCGTGTCATGCCAAATAAAATTATAAATTGCATGACCCTCGCTTTATTTAATCTTGAATTGATCCTTAGATTCAGAGGCGTGCTATTTAGCAAATTTCATGGCCCTCGCAAAGTACAAACACGTAGTTGCTTTAGGCGCGTGTTTAATAATTTTACTTTCCTAAATTCGGGTGCGCATTTATGTGACCCAAATCCAAATCTCAACGATGTTAAAATATGCCAAAAATCACGGGTGCATTTATGTGACGTGGTTCGAGACGTATTTTAACGACGTTGCAATTCTCTTTTAAAATAATAATAATAATAAAAGCGGCTAAGAGTTAAAATTTGCACATAGGTTCATAAGTGTTTAAAATCAGATAATTAAGCCGGATATGACAGTTGAGCGACCATGCTAGAACCACGAAACTCGGGAATGCCTAACACCTTCTCTCGGGTTAACAGAATTCCTTACCCGGATTTTTGGTTCGCGGACCGTTAAACAGAGTCATCCTTTTCCTCGATTCGGGATTCAATCGGTGAGGGACACCATAAATCTCCCAAGTGGCGACTATGAATTTCTTAATAATAAATCCCGTTTCGATTGCCCTTTAATTGGAAAAACTCCTTTATACCCTTTCGGGTAGTGAAAAAGCAGGTGTGACACGCGTCTACTTTGGTGAAGCAAGATCGCTTCGCTGTCCGCCCAAAATAACTGGGTGGTATATGTTTAGTAATTTGGTCATAATCTATTGCATAGAGATCCGTTTGGGCTCTATAATATATCTTTGGAAAGATATTTTGAAGGCCTACAACTTTCATGCTTTGTGTTGTCCCCAATTCCTTACACAATTTCACTAAAACTTGATGGAAGACAGACTTTCTGCAAACTAAGTCGATTTTGTCAAATCTTATGAACCTAACTTTCCATCTTGATTTTGAAACAACTATTTTACCCATAATCATCCCGATGAGACTTCATATGTTCAAAATATAACGTTACCACTCATTTAACACATTCACTCCTGAGCCGAATTTATGGGGTGTTACAAGTTATCACTAATGCAACAAATTCAAAACCTAAAGGAATCAAATCATGCTAACCACATGGATTAAAAAATTCAATTTATACTTGATGAAATAAACAGAATCAGATATCACAGAGGGCGTCAGTCAAGAAGAACTAGTTCAGAGGATAGCATGTTGTTAGAGGTACAGAGTCGGCTAAAGCAACAACACATGGAGTAACAAACATAGTTATAAGAGCACATTTTCACACTCAAAGCGACGGTTTCAACAAATTAGGGCCCACTAATAATATCAACTAATCAGCAGAAAATCAGAATCGGGCAGTGAACAGGGATTAGGCCATATAATCAAGGTAGAGTACTCAAGTTAACAATGATACTAAGCTAAACATGCTTCGAATTGTCCAGACTGCCTGAGTTAGATACAAACACATTATTAGGGCTAACAATTATAGGCAGAATCACACACGAAGAGAGTTAGGGGAATACAATAAGTCATGTAATTTCAGAGTACATGCTAATTAGAACATAATAGAATAAACATTGTGAAGGTTTAGAAACTAACCAGTTATTGTTCAACAAACAAGAAAAAGAACAGCAATCAGGACCCAGAATCTCAGATGCGTCAAGTTCCCAAGGGCTTCAAGAACCCAGGGTAGTGCTCACACCCAAGAAAGGTCGGAAAGTAGGAAATTCGGTAATCTTGGCTTTCAGCCGGCCAAGATCCAAAACAGAACAAGATAATAAATGAAGAAAGTAAAGCCTCAGTTTTTAGTAAAAGATTTTAGTGATTTCAGTCATGTCCAAAAAAGGGGAAGGGGAATGGGTTTATATAGTGGTAAAATCAGCACATAAGTAAGGAAATACAATCAATCAAACTATAAAAGTAAAGAAGAACACATAAATCAATTTAAAATCGGATTAGGAGAATAAACCGGTAAACCCTAGTTTCTAGAGAAAGTAAATATTGACAAAATATAACAAAATATCAGGCACACAGTAGAATGTAGGACGAATATAGACATAATAACACTCAAAATCAGAGAATCGAACCCATTTTGGTTTGATTTGAAGAGATCTGAAAACACTAATTTTAGGGTAAGTAAGAATCAACAAAAAATAACAAATATTTGTACTCACAGTACAACATAGGATGAATATAGACAGAATAGCAAAAAGATCAGGGATTTTAAACCGATTTTGGTTCAATTTCCTGAGCCGAGGGTCTATTGGAAACAACATCTCTACCTGCATTAGGTAGGGGTAAGGTCTATGTACAGACTACCCTCCCCAGACCCCACCTGTTGGGATCAAACTGGATTTGTTGTTGTTGTTTTATGAGATCTTCTTGCCATGTTTAGACAAGCACTATAGGAGAGTAGCTAGTACCAGGAGGAGGTCGTATATGGCAAAATAGTAGTCACGGAATCCGATATTAGATGGGATTAGGAGAGGATTTAAGGGGCGATGGCTAGAGTTATTGGGAAGGAGAAGGGAGATAAGAGGACATTAGGGTGACGAACGGGTGAAAATGGGGTTAAGTTTAGGGTGATTGGGTAATTAAAGGGAAAGGTTCGATGAGATCAACGGACATGGTTAAAAGGGGGTTAGGTCGGGTTTATTTAGGGGGGTTGCGACCGAGTTCTGGGTAATGGGATTATTGGTTTTTGGGTTGGGGGTATTGGGCTGGTGTATTAGGTAATTGGACTGAGGTCTGGGAAATTTCAGGTCCAAAAATAGGTTTAAAATTAGACTATTATTTAAATAACCAATATTTTAACAATAAATAATTTATAAAAGTAATAAATAAATAAATAAATATTATTTGTGCACTAAAATAATTGAAAATAATAACTTGACATTATAAAAATATAAAAGTTTTTTTCGCATAAATAATATAATTATACATGAATATAGGCTATCATTGCAAAAATGTGCAATTAGCCTAAAAATGCAAATTTAATTATGAAACATAAAGTAAAATATTTAGAACATGCATGTTTGTGTAAATAATAAGTTTGGATGATTAAAACATCATAAAAATAATTTGAAGGATAATTATTGAATATTTATGCCAAAAAAATGCAAAAAGAAATTAATTTAGGGTTTCTAAAAATCATGAAAAATTATGTAAAATGCTTGTATAGGTTTATAAACTAAATGATGATGCAATTATACTATTTTGGAAGTAAGTATATATATATATATATATATATATATATATACAATTTAAAATATGAGGAAAAAATTAGGTATCAATAGGCAACTTGAACATTGAGGCTGGGTGTGGCCATCATGGCACAAACAACAATCTGGTGCCTAGCAATGAGGTGCCCCCTACTGATCCCAATGGAGTTCCAGTCGCCGATCCAATCGGTGCTAACTCATAGGGGGATATCGACGTCAACCTCCCAACTAACCTCGAAAACAGTGTTTGTGGAGGACCCCGACCAACAGTTCGAGAAATGCCCGAGAGTGAAGGTAATAGGGTAAGCTTGCGGCTAATATTCAAAATGTTGCAAGCTCAACAGGCAGCGATAGCGCAGCTACAGAATTAAGGATACACTCCTAGCAGGGTCGAGCTGGAACGGTCCTGGGAGAACACCCAAAGAAACGAACAAACCACAAAGAGATCAGGTGAAGCTGAGCCCGAGGCCGATATAATGAAAATACTTGAAGCATTGACAAAGCAGGTGGAATCAGGAGAGAAGAAAATTTAGGCCAACGACAAGAAGGTGGAAACATACAATTCCAAGGTCGATCAAATCCCAGGAGCACTCTCGATATTGAAAGGATCGGATTGCCGAAAATTTATCCAAAAGACTTTCCCTCTGAGCGCGACACCAAAGCCAATCCCGAAGAGGTTTCTTATGCCCTATATTCTAAAATATAACAAAACCATGGATCGGAATGAGCATATGACCTCCAATACATGCGCCATCAAAGGGAACTACTTAGAAGATGATGAAATCGAGTCGGTGTTACTGAAGAAGTTCGGAGAAACTCTGTCAAAAGGAGAAATGATATGGTATCATAAATTACCCCCAAATCCCATTGACTCGATCGCTATGCTTAGATGTTTTTGTGAAGGCCCATGTCGGGCCATCAAGGTCGAGACCAAAAAATCGGACCTTTTCAAGGTCAAACAAAGAGATAATGAGATGCTCAAGGTATTCGTGTCAAGGTTCCAAATGGAACAGATGGACCTGCCTCCGGTTGCAGATGATTGGGCCGTTCAGGTATTCACTCAAGGACTAAACCTCCGAAGCTCCTTGGCTTCACAGCAGCTAAAACAAAAATTGGAAGAATACCCGGCGGTAACTTGGGCCGACATCCACAATAGGTACCAGTCAAAGATAAGGGTCGAAGTCAACCAACTCGGGGCCCTTTCTAGGATTGTTTATCCCTTCAAAGCCGACGATAGGTCTAAGAGAGTCGCCGATCATGATCCAAGGCTGATCCAAGATCGGTACCAACCATACAACGCGATCAAAGGTGAAGCGGGCCTGGGAGACACCCCACAAGGAACGAAAAGAGAAGCCATCGAGAGCCCAATATCCAAAGTCTGATGAGCAAAAATGGTTTCAACGGTCTGCTCGGGGGTAAGTAAGCACCAAGATTATCAGAGTATAACTTCAATGTTGATGCTGCCGGCATCGTATCAGCTATGGGCTCGACCATTACAGTCTGACCCTACCCTAAAGAGATACGAACTTAATGTGTAAGTATCATGGCACTCATGGATGCAAGACCGAGGATTACCGACAATTAAGAGAGGAAGTTGCCCGGTTGTTCAATAATGGGCACCTCCGAGAATTTATGAGTGATCGAGCCAAAAATCACTTCAGGAATAGGGACGCCAACCTACAGGCCAAATAGGAGGAGCCTTATCATGTCATCAACATGATCATTGGAGGAGTCGATATCCCCTAAGGCCCTATGATGAAGCACATTAAAGTATCTATCATAGGGGGAAAATGCACCCGAGATTATGTCTCGAATGGAACCATTTCGTTCAGGATGCCGAGGGCATCGCACAACCTCACAATGATGCATTGGTAATATTTGTACTTATCAATAAATCTCGAGTTAAACATGTGTTGATTGATCCGGGTAGCTGATGATAGGCTATAATTGCGTATTTTAGTCATTTATTACGCTCTAATTTACTACACTTTGTTTGAGTTTTAGCTTTAATCGCTAGTGTTTTGCACTAAATATGTATTTTATGCCTTGTAGGAGTGATTCCGATCTATGTAGGCGTTATGGAATGAATTCAAGTGATTTGGAGCTTTGAAGTCTGAGTAAAATCCCAATACATTAAGCCGAGATCGTGTTCGGAGGTCATGTACCAATTACGGATGTTAAAAGAGGACGAAATAAGTTCACTCTAAGAAAAATACACTGCCACACCGCATGGGGTGCCGCTAGGCACCGCGCAGTAGTGTAAAATGTTGTTTGATGCGAAAAGTTCAGGCTACTGATAATCTCCACTAGTGCGCCGCATGGTACGACGCGGATGTACAAAATTTACATAGCCAGAGTCCTATTTCGCGCTGGAGAAGGTGTTTTCGTCTGGGTCCGACCCTACTTGGTATAATTACATATAAAAATGCTATTTTGAGGATTTTGGACAGATATTAGACATAGGGCCACACTTTAGATGTGGAGGAACACAAACCACGCTTTGGAGGAGGTTTCTAACTAGTTTTTCTTCTCTTCTCTTCTTTTAATTTCATAGTTTATTAGTTCTAGAGTTTTGGGTGCTACATGAACGTTGTAGTTTGAAACTTAGATTGTTCTTATTATTTTATCATATTAGTTTATTCATTCAATCTTGCGCTTAATTATTTGATTGTTTGATCACCAATTGAATACTATCTACGAATCTAGGATTGAACTCGGAAGAGGGAATTCTCGATTCAATATAAGATTGAGTAGAGCAAGATCTTAACCCTTAGGGGGGGGGGGATTTGCGGTTAGGATAGGAATATACCTAATTGCCTTGCTTGGTTATTATACGGAAATTATAAATGCGTTCTTGTTAATCCTTATTTCATAGGAATATAGGCGTTAGGTAAGCTTGAATAGGCGAGTTGTACTTCGGGAGAAGGCTACGACTAATATTAACCCTGTCAACTAATAAAGTAGATAAATTAATTAGACGATTTAAGTGAAAAACTCAACGCGATTGTTAGCTAACCCATAACTCTAGAATATTCACTCACATCGAATTCGTCTCTATAATTTGTCATTGTTTTCTTTAATCTCTTAATTTTATACTCTAGATTAATTTTAGTTAAATATTCATACTTTAGGATTTGCTTGAATCGATTAACAATTTGGTTTAATTTAGTTGATAGTTAATCACAAGTCCCTGTTGGTACGATATCTGGACTTACAATCCTATATTACTTGTCGACCACATATACTTGCGTGTGTGTTTGGGAGCAATAAGTTTTTGGCGCTGTTGCCGGTGACTTAGAAATTAATTAGTCTGCTAGGTTAGATTTTTACTTTTTGTCTATTCAAGTTTCTTTTTATTTTTATCTTAGTTTAATATTTTATTATCTTTGTTGACATGGCTTATTAGAATGTGAATTGGTCGAATATTGGTTATTCTTATTATGATTATCCTTGTCCATATTGTGGAGGACCTCACTGGTGGAAAAATTATCAGAATGTTTCCGGGAGCGAGTTGTGCGCACAATCTCTATCCTTTGAGTGGAATATTTGTAATATATGTGGTGGTCAAGATGACCATTGGGATGGTTGTCCTAATTCTTTTCATCATTCTATGAACCCGTATTATGATCTTTCTTATAATGTTTGTGAGTATGATAGAGACAATGAAGTACAGGATATGGAACGTGATGCATATTTTAGGGATATTCTGAGGCAAGTAGCAGAGCAACAGGATGAGCTCATAAAAGATATGAAAATAATGAGGACAACAATCACAAGAATGAAGGCCAATATAGAAGAATTTAATGAAGAGAGCGATTACCAGCAAGAGGAATATTTTGAAAAATAGGAGATTTTGAGTCAAACTTGGCTGGTGGAACAAGCTGAAAGATTGGAAATATATTAGGCTCAACGTGAGAAAATTACAGATGGTATACAAGACCTAATAGAAGGAAGAGTTAAACTGGGGCAAGAGATCGAAAATTTTGGCACTGCTATTTACGACTTGGGAGCTCAATTGATTGCAAAGGTTGATGTATCTAACGCCCAACAAAATAGTTCTGAGGAGCTTATACGCCAAATTGAGGAGCTAAAAGTGGAGAGTCAATCATTAGACCATACTTTTATTGATGATGTACATGTTGAGAAAAGCACTCTAGAGTCATGTGAGGAAGTAGATAATATTATATTTGAAGACTCTAATGTGTGTACATATGAGGATGTAAATAGTGATATAATTCTAGAATTAGGGCGTATTGATCCTTATTCCATGCATTTTTCAACATTGTATTTGGATGATGACATATAAGTCAAGTCATCTGAGTCTTTGGAGGAGCCAACGGATGAGGAACAAGGTGCTTGCATTTTGGAATTTATTATGCCAAAGAGACATAATTACATACCACATCGGAAGTCTAAGAAGTGTAGAATGCGATATTGGTTGTTTGGCCTGATTACATTTGTCCCACCACCCCAAGAACGTAGCAAAACGCTTGAAGCCAAATTGGGGGTGCAATTCATAAGTTCGATATGGAGGCAGAAAGTGGTTCAAGTCGTGCCGCGACGTTAAATCTGGTGCTTGTTGGGAGGCAACCCAGCTTTACTACTTTCTTTTATTTATGTTTTTTAATTATATTATGTTTGTAGTGTTTGTTTTGATTTTGTAGGATTAGAAGCATAAGAACAAAAGCCAATAGGCGAGTGCAAAATCAAGAAGGTGGTTGAAACTAAGTGTGAGGTACCCGCATAAGGGATCATACCTGGGAGAAGTGTGAGTATCTCGTGAGCTGCTAATGCTTCGGCCTTTGGCCTACCAGGGAGTCTCTTATACCCTCTTATTATTTATAGTGTGCATTGAGGACATTGCACAATTTTTAGTATGGGGTGAGGAGATTGTCTGAGTGACTTTCTATGCTATTTTAGTTGTGTTAGTTTAATTGAATAATTTTTTTAGAAAAAACGGGAAAAGAAAAAAATTTGGGCTTTTCCCGACGATGGATCTCCTAGACAGTTTTCTTGAGGGATTTAAGTCTAAAGAAAAATGATAGATAGTTTTGTTTTTTGTAGGTAGTGTAGCAATTCCACCTTGGTTTTTCTTTGTGACGCGGTTCTTTTCCAAGGATTTTGTTTGAACCGGGTATAGTAAGTTTTTATTTTTTTGAATTAGGAAAACTTGTGCTATGTTTTGAATTGAAGCAATATCTTAACTTTGTCATGCCTTGAGAATAGTGAGTACTTTGGTTGTAACTCTTAGGCTCAATTTTTGACTCTTGTATAAGTATCTTAAATTGTATGTTCTTAACTTTTCTTAACTTCTTTGACTAGAGTATCTTGATGAGTCCAATCCTGAGTGAATTATGTGCCATATGTGTGTAAGATTTTATATTATTCTATGCATTGCATTTGATGTCTTGATGTCTATAACTTGCCCCGTATGTTTGCAAAGCGAAATAGTAGTTTAGTTCAGTCTTGGAAGTGATATAGGCGTTTCTTTGTTGAGTTATATATATATATTTTTCCTGCCTAATTGTTATGTATCATAGTTAACCCATTTGAGCATGTAATCCTGTTTCTTTGGCAACCACATTACAAGCCTTACCCATTTGTTTGAATTAACCATCTATTTGAACCTTTTCACCTCTCATGAGCACTTGAATTGTTATGAACTTTTGTAAAAGATAAAGTGTGGGGTGGTTGGGTTGGCTTTTGAGTGGAACTAATAAAATAAGGAGAAATGTGCATTGTTTTGAAAAAGTAAGAGCCACATGAATTGAAGAGAAAAAATAATCAGTTGTATTGTTGTGAAAAAATAATTCTAGATGGTGGTGGCCAGTGATATACTTGTGCTTAAAGAAGTGGGGAGTTAATATATATTGATGTGAAGGTGGAGTCATGGTTTGACATAAGTGTGGGGTTTTAAATGTTAAAGTGTATGTATTAAAGTGCTTAGAGAGGTGTAGTAACTCTTATATCTAAATGTATCCTACCCGTCCCTCAGCCTACATTACAACTAAATAAAGTCTTACTTGATCCTAGACTGAATAAGCTCGATTAGCATAGTAATACACTACGGGCAAGCCTATGGTGCATCTTTTATGATTTCTGAGAGTGAGTGAATTCTTTCTATCTTAAGTTCCTAATTGTTCTTAAATTTTATTGTGTGGGACTACTCTTCTTTGTTGTGTGAGGGCACTTGCTTCATGAAGGAAAGGTAATTTCAGTGACCTCTATGTTAGAGTAAGTTGGTGAGTGATAATGCGTGGTACTTGTGTGTCAAATCTTGAGGTTAAGATGTTACATTCTTGTGATTAGTCTGTTTTAAATATTCTTGGTGTGATGAGTTAGGAGAATTATTTAAAAAGGTCGTGTTTATATAAGTGTAAATTGATTGCTCGAGGACGAGCAATGGTTTAAGTGTGGGGTGTTGATGATAGGCTATAATTGTGTATTTTAGTCGCTTATTACGCTCTAGTTTACTGCACTTTATTAGAGTTTGAGCCTTAATTGCTAGTGTTTTGCACTAAATATGTGTTTTATGCCATGTAGGAGTGATTCTAATCTATATAGGAGTTATGGAATGAATTCAAGTAATTTGGAGCTTTGAAGTCTAAGTAAAAGCCCAATACATTAAGCTGGGATCGTGTTTGGAGGTCGTGTACCAAGTCCGGATGTCAAAAGAGGACGAAATAAGTTCACTCTATGTGACAACCCGGCCCGTCGTCTCATGAGTTACCGTCCCGTTTCCCCCATTTTATTCTCCTTCATTTTTCATTATCGATATTTGGTGTGTTTGAGTCAAGTCAGATTGGTTTTAGTAGGAAATGAGACACTTAGTCTCTTTAAGGAAGGTTTGGTTTGGAAACGTCAACCAAATGTTGACTCATGAGTTAGAGGGCTCGGATGTGGTTTCCAGTGATTCGGTTACCTTCGGGGGATGATTTGTGACTTAGGAGCGAGATCAGAAATAGTTTTGGAGGTCCGGTGTAGAAGTTAGCTTGTTTTGGCGAAGTTAGTATTTTGGCGATTTCTGGTTGGTAGGTGAGATTTTGATCCGAGGGTCTGAATTGAATTCCGAGAGTTGCAGTAGCTTCGTTAGGTGAATTGGGATGTGTGTGCGAATTTCAGGTTATTCGGAGGTGTTTTGGTTGGGTTTTATATCGAATGCGAGTTTTGGAAGATTTTGAAGAACTTAGGCTTGGATTTGTTGGTAGTTGATGGTTTTATTGTTGTTCGATGCATTTTGATGAGTGGAATGAGTTTGGTTAATATTTTAGGATGGTTTGCCACTTTTGGTTGAGGTCCCGTGGGCCTCGGGGTGATTTCGGATAGTCAAATAGACCAATTCTAGCATGTGGAAGTTGAAGATTCTCCAGCTGAAGTGTTGCAGAGTTTTGTTCATCGCGATCGCCGGAGGGGGGGGGGTGTCGCGATCATGTAGAGGAAATTGGAAGGGCATGAAGTTTACTCTTCGCGTTCGCATTGTGGCATGGCGTTCGCGGAGAGGGAATTCTTTGAGAATCGCGTTCGCATAGAGGAGTCTGAGGTCCGACATGTGTTTGTTCATGGCATTCGCGGCACAAGGCTCGTGTTCGCATAGTGTCAGCAGTTATAGCTTCACGTTCGTGGGTTCGGACCGCGTTCGCAAAGGGCAATTTTTGGCAGTTGAATTTTTGAGCATCGCAAATGCGAGAAGGCCCTCGCGTCCGCATAGAGCAAATTGGCACCTGGGCAGAATAGTTTTATATTATTTCCTCCGCGAGCTAAGTCTTATTTCCACCATTTTTGAACATCCGTGAGAGCTTTTGGACGAGGATTGAAGAGGGTTTCGACTGGGATTGATTGAAGGTAAGTCCTATGACCTAAAAACATGATTTAATTGTAGAATCAACCTTGAAATTCATGAAAATTTGACTAAAAAGAGAAGAATTAGGGCTTGAATATTTTAATGAGAAATTGGGATTTGTGGGAGCATTTGAGCTTGGATGTTGGAGTTTTTGATATGTATAGACTCGTGGCGAGATAAGAAATTCGTTAATGTAAAAATTTCTGAGTTTTGAGAAGTGGGCCCGGGGCTCGGGTTTTGCCAATTTTGGATTTCTTGATTTTTTTCGATTATTTTTGATTGGGTATTGTTCCTTTATCCTATTATGACATATTCATTGTGGTTTTGGTAAGATTTAACGCGTGAGGAGGTCGATTTGAGAGGCAAGGGCATAGAGAGCTAGAGTATTGGCCGACTTGAGGTGAGTAATGAATGTAAATGATGTCCTGAGGGTTTGAAACCCCGGAATTTCACATCATAGCGCTATATTGAGGCGAGACACGCGCTCTATGACGAGTGCGGGGTCGTTTACTATTGGGGATTGTGACTTTGTCCGTCTCGAGTGATGTTTTTACCGCGTATTTGATTGAAACTTATTTGAGATCATCTTTACTTGGACTAATTGTCATATTTTGGCTTCGTGCCAACTATTTGAATCCTTCAAGGATTGTTATCACTGTTTCCACACTATTTCACATATTATTTGGTCTCAATCCTAAGGTTTAAATATTGTTTTGCAAACTCAACCACTTTTACTCACATTTGAAACTTAAACAATATTTCTAATGATGTTTTTGAGTTGAGGACCACTATTTCATAATTGCCCGAGGGGCTTATGTGATTTCTGGACTGAGTGTGGGATCGGGCTGCGCGCCGCAACATTATTATATTGATATTGAGGCCGAGGGCCTAGTTGATGCCACAAGATGGCTTGATATTGCGCTTGGGCTGTAAGGGGCCCCTTGCGGAGTTTGCACACCCCTAGTGAGCGTCGTCGATGATAAGTAAATGGATCGGCCTACACGCCGCAGCGAGTACTAGAGTGTACCGTTCTATGTGTTAAATTTTCCTTATTCATCTATCATTTATCTGTTTATCTGTTGTAGTATTTCTATATTTCGATTTCATTGGTTTATCGCTTTCTTAATAATTGCTCTAAATTGCAAAATATAGATTACCTTGTGTTTTTTCCATGATTTCTTATTCTCAACCTTTCATAGGCTAAGTGAGCATTATTTTAGCTGAGCAGCGCAGTATCCGGGAGTATCGAGGTAGCTGCATGGCGTTCGCAACCTTGATCTTTACCCTCTATCTCTATCTTTTATTTTGTATTTCATAGACGTACAAGTAGTAGGTTGATATTCTGTATTAGAGGCTCATACTCGTGACACCATATTCTATTGGGCTATGTTGCAGTAGCTTACTTGAACTTCCGCATATTTTATTGTTATTTCCAAACTTCTAGTATGATGAATTAGTAAATTTCCTATGTTATTTAATCATAATCTGTATAAGAAATGGGTTAATTTTGTGAATGGTCGGGCTTGCCTAGCAGTGTGTTGGGCGCCATCATGACCGGGGTTGAGGTCGTGACAAGTTGGTATCAGAGCCTAGGTTACTTGGTCTCGTGAGTCATGAGCCGGTTTAGTAGAGTCTCGCGGATTGGTACAGTGACGTCTGTATTTATCCTCGAAAGGTTGCAGAACCTTTAGAAAAAAAACTTCATATTCTTGAAATTCTTGTCGTGCGACTTTGTTGATCAGAGAACTAAACTTTTGTATTCTATTCTCTCGCAGATGGCGAGGACTCGCACTACCGGACGAGGCGGACGACCACCAGTACCACCCACTGAGGCCACCAGAGGCCGTGGATGCGGTCATGGTCATGGTAGAGGCAGAGCCACGAGGGCAGCACCTGTTGATCCTCCAGCTGCCCCGACTCAGGATCAGGCTCCAGCTGAGGATACTCCAGTAGCACCTGTGGAGGAACCAGCTGTGCCCATCATGATTCCGGGTCTTTAGGAGGCCCTGGCTCAGATCTTATCAGTTTGCATTGGCCTGGCTCAGGTAGTTTCAGTCACTACGACAATAGCTACTTCAATGGTCGGGGGAGGCAATCAGACCCCTGTTGGTCGCACACTTGAGCATGTAGTGCAGGGCTTGCAGACACCGGAGGCACCACCAGCTCAACCGGTTGCCCCAGCTCAGGACTTTGTGGTTCCATCTATGCCAGACGATGAGCAGTGTCGTCTCGAGAGGTTTGGTAGGCTCCAGACTCCGACATTTAGTGGAGCTGAGGGCGAGGATGCCCAAGGTTTTCTTGACAAGTGTCAGTGTATGCTCCGTACAATAGGGATTCTTGAGTCTAGTGGTGTGGCATTTACCACCTTTCAGTTCTCGGGGGCTGCTTTCACATGGTGGGAGGACTTTGAGAGGCGTAGGCCTACCAGTGCAGCACCCCTTTCTTGGCAGCAGAGAGGAGCTGCGTAGACAATTTGAGTGGTTGACTCAGGGGGATATGACCGTGGGCTAGTACGAGATGAGGTTTTCGCAGTTGGCCCATCATACTACTTGGATGATTCCATGGATCGTGAGAGGATCAGGAGATTTGTGGATGGCCTTAACTACCATCTCCGCATTTTTATGACTAGAGAGAGAGTATTGGGTGCTACGTTCGAGGAGGTGGTTGATATCGCTCGCGATATTGAGACGGTTCGCCATAGGGAGCGAGAGGAGAGGGAGGCCAAGAGTCCTCGAGGTTCGGGCAGTTTTAGTGGTGCTCCGTCTAGGGGCCAGATCCAGCATGGTAGAGGTCGTTCTTTCAAGTCTCCTCAGTCGGCCCGTCCAGAGTATCATGGGGCATCTTCAGGCCGTGGTCATCAGGGGTTCCAGCAGGGCCAGTCTTCACTCAGTGCCTTCCCAGCTCAGAGTTCATCTCATGCCCCTTCAGCTCAGGGTTCTTCTGCGCCGAGTGCATCAGCTAGTCACTCTGGTGCAAGGGGTTCCCTTCAGTCCCCTTCTCAAGCACCTGGTAGTTGCTTTGAGTGCAGAGAGTTTGGTTATATAAGGAGGCAGTGTCCTCAACTTCGTGGTGGTCAATTTTAGCAGAGGGATCAACCCTCGACTTCTGCACCAGTTACTTCCTCATCTGCCCAGCCAGCTAAGGGTGGAGGTCAGGCAACCAGGGGTCTCCCCAGAGGTGGAGGTCGATCAGGTGGTGGCCAAGCTTGTTTTTATGCTATTCCCAGCAGGACAAATGCCATTGCTTTAGATGCTGTCATTACAGGTATTGTTTCGGTCTGCCATAGAGAAGCCTCTATATTATTTGATCCCGGTTCCACCTATTCTTATGTGTCTTCATATTTTGCCCGTTATTTGAGTATGCCCCGGGAGTCTCTTGTTTTACCTGTTCATGTATCTACCCCGATGGGTGATACTGTTGTTGTGGACCGTGTGTACCGGTCATGTGTTGTGATTATTGGGGTCTGGATACCCGAGTTGATTTATTTCTATTGAGCATAGTAGACTTTGATGTGATCTTGGGCATGGATTGGTTATCTCCGTGTCATGCTATTCTAGACTGTCATGCAAAGACCATCACTTTGGCTATGCCGGGTGTACTGCGGATCGAGTGGCGTGGTTTGACTGACTATGTTCCTAATAGAGTTATCTCTTTCTTGAAGGCCCAGCATATGGTTGGAAAGGGTTGACTTTCATATTTGGCGTTTGTGAGAGATGTTGGAGCTGAGACTCCTAGCATTGATTCTGTTCCCGTTGTGAGGGATTTTCCTGATGTATTTCCTGCAGACCTGACGGGCATGCCACCGGATATTAATATTGATTTTGGTATTGACCTGGTGCCGAGCACTCAGCCCATCTCCATTTCGCCGTATCGCATGGCATCAGCGGAGTTGAAAGAATTGAAGGAGCAACTTCAGGAACTCCTAGAAAAGGGGTTCATTCGGCCTAGTGTGTCACCGTGGGGTGCACCGGTTCTGTTTATGAAGAAGAAGGATGGTACAATGAGAATGTGCATTGATTACAGGCAATTGAACAAAGTAACAGTGAAGAACAAGTATACCCTGCGTCGTATTGATGATTTATTCGACCAACTTCAGGGAGCGAGGGTGTTCTCCAAGATTGATCTCCGTTCGGGTTATCACCAGTTGAAGATCAGGGATTCAGATATTCTTAAGACTACTTTCAGGACTAGATATGGTCACTATGAGTTTCTTGTTATGTCTTTCGGGCAGACCAATTCCCCAGCAGCGTTCATGCATTTGATGAACAATGTATTTCGGCCTTATCTGGATTCGTTTGTTATAGTATTCATTGATGATATTCTGGTGTACTCGCGTAGCCAAAAGGAGCACGCAGAGCATTTGCGAGTTGTATTGCAGAGACTGAAAGAGGAGAAGCTTTATGCAAAGTTCTCCAAGTGTGAGTTTTGGCTCTGTTCAGTGGCTTTCTTGGGACATGTGGTGTCTAGCGAGGGTATTCAGGTTGATCCAAAGAAGATTAAGGCGGTTCAGAGTTGTCCTAGACCGTCCTCAACCACAGAGATTTGTAGCTTCCTCGGTTTGGCAGGTTATTACCACCGGTTTGTTTAGGATTTTCCATCTATTGCCTCGCCCTTGACCAAGTTAACTCAGAAGGGTGCTCCATTTGTATGGTCGGACGAGTGTGAGGAGAGCTTTCAGAAGCTCAAGACGGCTTTCACCACAGCTCTAGTATTGGTTTTGCCATCAGCTTCAGGTTCTTACACCGTCTATTGTGATGCTTCGAGAGTCGAGATTGGCTGTATATTGATGCAGGAGGATAAAGGGATTGCTTATGTTTCTCGTTAGTTGAAACCCCATGAGAAGAACTACCCTGTTCACGATTTGGAGTTGGCTGCTATAGTTCATGCATTGAAGATTTGGAGGAACTACTTGTATGGCGTATCTTGTGAGGTATTCACCGATCATCGCAGTCTTCAGCATTCGTTCAAACAAAAGGATCTTAATTTGAGGCAGCGGAGGTGGCTTGATTTGCCTAAGGATTATGATATTACTATTTTGTATCTTCCGGGAAAGGCTAATATAGTGGATGATGCTTTAAGCTGAAAGGCAGTCAGTATGGGGAGTTTGGCGTATATTCCAGTTGGGATAGACCCCTTGCAGTTGATGTTCATGCTGTGGCCAATCGGTTTGTGCGGTTAGATATTTCAGATCCTAGTCGGGTGTTGGTGTGCGTGATTTCTCGATCTTTTTTATATAATAGCATCAGAGAACGCCAGTATGATTACATTTGCTTGTCCTCAGGTACCGGGTTCGCATGGGGATGCTAGGGATGTGGCCATCGGTGATGATGGGGCATTAAGGATGCGGGGCGGGATTTGTGTGCCCAATGTGGATGGGCTTAGAGAGTTGATTCTTGAGGCAGCCCACAACTCGCGGTATTCCATTCATCCGGGTGCCGCGAAGATGTATCAGTATTTGAGGCAGCACTACTGGTGGAGAAGAATGAAGAAAGATATTGTAGGATTTGTGGCTCGGTGTCTCAACTGTCAGCAGGTAAAATATGAGCATCAGAGACCGGGTGGCTTACTTCAGCAGATGGTTATTCCCGAGTGGAAGTGAGAGAGAGTCACTATGGATTTTGTGAGTGGTCTTTCCTCGGACTTTGAAGAAGTTCGATTCGATTTGGGTGGTTGTGGATCGGCTGACAAAGTCTGTGCACTTCATTCCGGTATGTTCGACCTATTCTTCAGAGCGGCTGGCAGGGATCTTCATCCGGGAGATTGTTCGGTTGCATGGGGTTCCAGTTTCTATTATCTCAGATAGAGGCACTCAGTTCACTTCCCAGTTTTGGAGGGCTTTTCAGCAAGAGTGGGGTACCATTCAGATATTGGAGGACATGTTGTATGCATGTGTTATTGATTTCGGGGGTTCTTGGGATGAGTTTTTGCCACTTGTAGGGTTTACCTACAACAACAACTATCAGTCCAATATTCAGATGGCACTGTATACGGCCTTGTATGAGAGGCTGTGCAAATCTCCAATCGGTTGGTTTGAGCCCGGTGAGGCTAGGCTGTTGGGGACAAATTTGGTTCAGGATGCCTTAGAGAAGGTGAAGGTGATACAGGAGAGGCTTCGTACAACACAGTCGCGTCAGAAGAGTTATGCTGGCCGGAAGGTTCGAGATGTGTCTTATATGGTGGATGAGAAGGTCTTGCTGAAGGTTTCACCCATGAAGGGTGTTATGAGGTTTGGAAAGAAAGGGAAGTTGAGTCCGCGGTTCATTAGGCCTTTTGAGGTACTCTAAAGGATTGGGGAGGTGGCTTATAAGCTTGTTTTTCCGCCAAGCTTGTCGAGTGTGCATTCGGTGTTCCATGTTTCTATGCTCCGGAAGTATGTTGGGGACTCGTCTCATGTGTTTGACTTCAGCGCGGTTCAATTGGATGATGATTTGACCTATGATGTGGAGCCAGTGGCCATTTTGGGTCGTCAGGTTCGGAAATTGACATCAAAGGATATAGCTTCGGTGAAGGTGCAGTGGTAAGGTCAGCCCGTGGAGGAGCCAACTTGGGAGACCGAGTGGGAGATGCGGAGCAGATATCCTCACCTATTTGTGGCTTCAAGTATGTTTCTTGACTCGCTCGAGGACGAGTGTTTGTTTTAGTTGGGGAAGATGTGACGACCCAGCCCGTCGTGTCATGATTTACCGTCCCGTTTCCACCATTTTATGCTCCTTCATGTTTCATTATTGGTATTTGGTGTGTTTGAGTCAATGCGGATTAGTTTTAGTAGGAAATGAGACACTTAGTCTCTTTAAGGAAGGTTTGGTTAAGAAAAGTCAATTGGATGTTGATTTATGAGTTAGAGGGCTCGGATGTGGTTTCCGGCAATTCGGTTAGCTTCGGGGGATGATCTGTGACTTAAAAGCATGATCGAAAGTAGTTTTGGAGGTCTGGTGTAGAAGTTAGCTTGTTTTGGCGAAGTTAGTATTTTAGCGATTTCCGGTTAGTAGGGGAGATTTTAATCCGAGGGTCGGAATGGAATTCCGAGAGTTGCAGTAGCTTCGTTAGGTGAATTGGGATGTGTGTGCAAAATTTCAGGTTATTCGGAGGTGTTTTGGTTGGGTTTTATATCGAATGAGAGTTTCAGAAGATTTTGAAGAACTTAGGCTTGTATTCGTTGGTAGTTGATGGTTTTAGTGTTGTTTGATGCGTTTTGATGATTGGAACGAGTTTGGGTGATGTTTTAGGATGGGCTAGCACTTTTGGTTGAGGAACCGGGGGCCTCGGGGTGATTTCGGATGGTCATACAGACCAATTCTAGCATGTGGAAGTTGCAGATTTTCCAGCTGAAGTGTTGCAGAGTTTTGTTCATCACGATCGCGAGGGGGTGTCGCGATCGTGTAGAGGAAATTGGAAGGGAAGGAAGTTTAATCTTCGCGTTCGCATTTTGGGCATCGCGTTCGCGGGAGGTCACCGCATTCGCATAGAGGAGTCTGAGGTCCAGCATATGTTTGTTCATCGCCTTCGCGGCACAAGGCTCGCGTTCGCATAGTGTCAGTAGTTATAGCTTCGCGTTCACGGGTTGGGACCGCATTCGCGAAGGGCAATTTTTGGCAGTTGAAGTTTTTAGCATCGCAAACGCTAAAAGGCCCTCGCCTTCGCGTAGAGCAAATTGGCACCTGGGCAGAACAATTATATATTATTTCCTCCGTGAGCTAAGTCTCATTTCCACCATTTTTGAACATTCTTGAGAGCTTTTGGACGAGGATTGAAGAGGGTTCGACTAGGATTGATTGGAGGTAAGTCCTATGACCTAAAAACATGATTTAATTGTAGAATCAACCTTGAAATTCATGAAAATTTGACTAAAAAGGGAAGAATTAGGGCTTGAATTTTTGAATGAGAAATGGGGATTTGAGGGAGCATTTGAGCTCAAATTTTAGAGTTTTTGATATGTATAGACTCGTGGCGAGATAAGGAATTCGTTGATGTAAAAATTTCTGAGTTTCGAGAAGTGGGCCCTGGACTCGGGTTTTGCCAATTTCGGATTTCTTGATGTTTTTCTATTATTTTCGATTGGGTATTGTTTCTTTACCTATTATGACGTATTCATTGTGGTTTTGGGAAGATTCGACGCCCGAGGAGGTCGATTTGAGAGGCAAGGGCATAGCGAGCTAGAGTATTGGCCGACTTAAGGTGAGTAATGAATGTAAATGATGTCTTGAGGGTTTGAAACCCCGAAATTTCACTTCGTAGCGCTATATTGAGGCGAGACACGCACTCTATGATAAGTGTGGGGTTCTTTACTATTGGGGATTGTGACTTGGTCCATCCCGAGTGATGTTTTTACCGCGTATTTGATTGAAACTTATTTGAGATCATCTTTACTTGGACTAATTGTCATATTTGGGCTTCGTGCCAATTATTTGAATCCTTCAGGGATTGTTATCACTGTTTCCACACTATTTGACATATTATTTGGTCTCAGTCCTAAGGTTTAAATAATGTTTTGCAAAATCAGCCAATTTTACTCAGATTTGAAACTTAAACAATATTTCTAATGACGTTTTTGAGCTGAGGACTACTATTTTATAATTGCCCGAGGGGCTTATGTGGTTTCTGGACTGAGTATGGGATCAGGCTGCGCGTCGCAGCAGTATTATATTGATAATGAGGTCGAGGACCTAGTTGATGCCACGAGATGGCTTGATATTGCGCTTGGACTGTAAGGGGCCCCGCCCGGAGTCTGCACACCCCCAGTGAGCGTCGTCGACGATAAATAAATGGATCGAGATGCACGCTGCAGCGGGTACTAGAGTGTACCGTTCTATGTGTTGCATTTTCCTTATTCATCTATCATATATCGGTTTATCTGTTGTAGTATTTCTATATTTCAATTTCATTGGTTTATCGCTTTCTTAATAATTGCTCTAAATAGCCAAATATAGATTGCCTAGTGTTTTTTCCATGATTTCTTATTCTCAGCCTTTTATTTATGTTTATTACTCACTGGGTCGGAGTACTCACATTACTCCATGCACCTTGCGTGCAGATCCAGGTGCATCACAGGCTGAGTGAGCATTGTTTTAGCTGAGCAGCGCACTATAAATGCATGTGCGTTTGGCCGCAATAAGTTTTTGGCGCCGTTGCATTATTAGACCATGTTCTTGTGGATGATGCTGAGGTTGACGAAGAGTGCAAAATTGAGGATGTCAAAAATAACACAATTTTGGAGTTGGAGCGTATTGGACCTCATTCTAAACACTTTTCAACATTGTGTTTGGTTGGTGATATGGGAATTGATCCAGTCGAGCATATGGAGGAGTCAATGGATGAGGAACGAAGTATTTATATTCTAAAATTTGTGATGCCAAGGAGACAAAACGACATTCCTCACTTAAGGGCCAAGAAGTGCAAGATGCTATATCTATTGCTTGGTTCATTTATTTTCACATCACCGCACCAGGAATGTGACAGAGAAATTGATGCAAAATTGGGGGCGCAATTTATATCCTCAAAGTGGAAGGAAAAGTGGTGAAAGTGATGGCGTTGTGCCGCGACGTTAAATCAAGCGCTTGTTAGGAGGCAACCCAATTCTTTTTTTTTGTTTTTTCTTTTATTTATTATTTTATTTTATTGTGTTAAAAAATTTTTTTTGGTAGTATTATTTTTGTGTTTTGTAGGAATACGAGCATGGAGTCAAAGCCAATAGGAATGTACAAAAGCGAGCAGGTGGTTGAAACTGAGTGTGAGGTACCCCGCACAAAGAATCATACCTGGGAGAAGTCTGAGTATCCCGTGAGCTGCTATTGCTTCGGCTTTTGGCCTATCAGGGAGTCTCTTTTACCCTCTTGTTATTTATAGTGTGCATTGAGGACATTGCACAATTTTAAGTGTGGGGTGAGGAGATTTTCTGAGTGACTTTCTATGATATTTTATTTGTGTTAGTTTAATTGAATAATTATTTTTTTAGAAAACAAAAACAATTGGACTTTTCCCGACGATGGATCTCCTAGACAGTTTTCTTGAGGGATTTAGGTCTAAAGAAAAAGGACAAAAAGATTTGTTTTTTGTAGGTAGTGTAGCGATTCCCCCTTGGTTTTTCTTTGTGTTACGGTTCTTTTCCAAGGGTTTTGTTTAAACCGGGCATGGTTAGTTTTAATTTTTAGAAATAGGAAATCTTGTGCTATGTTTTGAATTGAAGCAATCTCTTCTAACCTTGTCATGCCTTGAGAATAGTGAGTACATTAGTTGTGACGCTTAGGCTCAATTTTTGACTCTTGTATAAGTACCTTAAATTGTACGATCTCAACTTTGCTTAACTTCTTTGACTAGAGTGTCTTGATGAGTCAAATCCTGAGTGAATTATATGCCATGTGTGTTTGAGGTTTTGTGTTATTCTGTGCATTGCATTTGATGTCTAGAACTTTCCCTGTGTGTTTGCAAAGCGAAATAATAGTTTTGTTCAGTCTTGGGAGTGATATAGGCGTTTCTTTGTTGAGACATATAAATATTTTACCCGCCTAATTGTTATGTATCATAGTTAACCCCTTTGAGCATGTAATCCTATTTCTTTGGCAACCACATTACAAGTCTTACCCAATTGTTTGAATTGACCATATATTTGAACCTTTTCACCTCTCATGAGCACTTGAATTGTTATGAACGGTGTAAAAGTTAAAGTGTGGGGTGATTGGTTTGGATTTTAAGTGGAATTAATGAAATAAGGAGAAAGGTGCATTGTTTTGAAAAAGTAAGAGCCACATGAATTGAAAAGAAAAAAATCAGTTGTATTGTTGGGAAAAAATAATTCTAGATGGTGGTGGCTAGTGATATACTTGTGCTTAAAGAAGTGGGGAGTTAATATATATTGATGTGAAGGTGGAGTCATGGTTTGACATAAGTGTGGGGTTTTAAATGTTAAAGTGTATGTATTAAAGTGCTTAGGGAGGTGTAGTCACTCATATATCTAAATATATCCTACCCGTCCCTCAGCCTACATTACAACCAAATAAAGTCTTACTTGATCCTAGACTGAATAAGCTCGATTAGCAGAGTAATATACTACGGGCAAGCCTATGGTGCATCTTTTATGGCTTATGAATGTTATTTTTGAGAGTGAGTGAATTCTTTCAATCTTGAGTTCCTAATTGTTCTTAAATTTTATTGTGTAGGACTACTCTCTTTTGTTGTGTGAGGGCACTTGATTCATGAAGGAAAGGTAATTTCAGTGACCTCTATGTTAGAGTAAGTGGGTGAGTGATAATGCGTGGTACTTGTGATTCAAATCTTAAGGTTAAGATGTTACGCTTTTGTGCTTAGTCTATTTTAAATATTCTTGGTGTGATGAGTTAGGAGAATTGTTTAAAAAGGTTGTGTCTATATAAAGTGTAGTTTGATTGCTCGAGGACGAGCAATGGTTTAAGTGTGGGGTGTTGATGGTAGGCTATAATTGTTTATTTTAGTCGCTTATTACAATCTAGTTTACTGCACTTTATTGGAGTTTGAGCTTTAATCGCTAGTGTTTTGCACTAAATATGTGTTTTATGCCTTGTAGAAGTGATTCCGATCTATGTAGGCATTATGGATTGAATTCAAGTGGCTTGGAGCTTTGAAGTTTGAGTAAAAGCCCAATATATTAAGCCAGGATCGTGTTCGAAGGTCGTGTACTAAGTACAGATGTTAAAAGAGGACGAAATAAGTTCACTATGAGAAAAATACACTGCCATGCCTCATGGGGCGCCGCAAGGCGCGGCGCAGTAATGTAAAATGCTGCCTGATGCGAATAGTTTAGGCTGCTGATAATCTCCACTAGCGCGTTGCAGGGTGCGGCGCATGGGGCGGCGCGGTTGTACAAAATTTACAGAGCCAGAGTTCTATTTCGTGCCGGAGAAGGTATTTTCGTCTGGGCCCGACCCTACTTGGTATAATTACATATAAAAACATTATTTTGAGGATTTTGGATAGATCTTAGACCTAGGGACACACTTTAGACGTGGAGGAACACAAACCATGCTTTGGAGGAGGTTTCTAACTAGTTTTTCTTCTCTTCTCTTCTCTTCTTTTAATTTCATAGTTTATTAGTTCTAGAGTTTTGGGTGCTACATGAACGTTGCAGTTTGAAGCTTAGATTGTTCTTATTATTTTATCATATTGGTTTATTTATTCAATCTTGTGCTTAATTATTTTATTGCTTGATTACCAATTGAATACTATCTACGAATCTAGGATTGAACTCGGGAGAGAGAATTCTAGATTGCATATAAGATTGAGTAGAGCAAGATCTTAACTCTTAGGGGGCAGATTTGCGGTTAGGATAGGAATATACCTAATCGTCTTGCTTGGTTATTATAGAGAAGTTATAAATGCGTTCTTGTTAATCCTTATTTCATAGGAATATAGGTGTTAGGTTAGCTTGAATAGGCGAGTTGTACTTCAGGAGAAGGCTACGAGCAATATTAACCCTGTCAACCAATAAACCAGATAAATTAATTAGACGATTTAAGTGAAAAACTCAACGGTATTGTTAGCTAACCCATAGCTCTAGAATATTCACTCACATCGAATTCTTCTCTATAATTTGTCGTTGTTTTCTTTAATCTCTTAATTTATTACTCTAGATTAATTTTAGTTAAATATTCATACTTTAGGATTTGCTTGAATAGATTAATAGTTTGGTTTAATTTAGGTAATAGTTAATCACAAGTCCCTGTGGGTATGATATCTGGACTTATAATCCTATATTACTTGTTGACCACGTATACTTGCGTGTGCGTTTGGGAGCAACGGTAGCTCAGACAATATATCGAGGGTCGTAGAGCAATTGGGGTTATATGACCAAATAGTGCAGGCAGCTGGGGTTTTGAATAGATTTAACATGATATGTGAAACAACTAAATGGGAGATAACCTTACCAGTAAACACCGACGGGATGATCCAAGAGACGAAGTTCTAAGTGATCGAAGGGTATATGAGGTACAACGCCCTATTCGGAAGGCCATGGGTTCACAACATGAGGGAGGTACCCTCGGCCTTATATCAAGCATTTGAAGTTCCCTATGTCGGGAGGAGTCAAGACAATCTACAAAGAATATCTGGCCGCAAAAGAGATGTTCGCAGTCGATGAGGTAATCTCGGTACCAGCAGTTTCGGCATCAAGAAACATGAAGATGATCAGAAAGGAAGAGATTAAATAACAATCACCGATGTCGGTCTCGGCTGAACAGGAGGAACGAAGAGTAGACAAGGAGAGTGATTACGGAGTTTTGAGATCGTTGTTCCTGATAATACTGATGCCACCAAATAGACGATGGAGGACTTGGAGTAAGTCATACTAATCGAACACCTACCGGATTGAAAGGTATATTGAGGCACATGATTAACCCCTGAGCTCAAGAAAAAACTCATTGATTTTCTTAAAGCAAACATAAAGTTTTTCGTTTGTTCCCATCTTGACATGACAGAAATCCCACCGGAGGTAACTGCTCATAAGCTGAGTTTGGACCCGAAGTTCTATCTGGTTAAGAAAAAGAGGAGGCTGCAGCCCGAGGTCAAGCATGCGTTCATTAAAGACAAGGTATCCAAACTCCTTAAAATTGGGTCCATCCGGGTTGTTAAATACCTGGTATGGTTAGCTAACGTAGTAGTAGTGCCTAAAAGGGAATAAGCTAAGAATGTATGTAGATAACAAAGATCTAAACAAGGCATGCCCTAAAGACTCTTTCACGCTGCCTAAAATCGATCGGGTGATCGATGCGATAGCCGGGCATGAGATACTCAGTTTTCTCGATGCCTATTCCAGGTACAACCAAATTTAGAAGGACCCAAAAGATCTAGTAAAGACTTCTTTTATTACTAAATTAGGTACCTACTGTTATAATGTAATTCTAATTAGGTTAAAGAACGTCGGTGCCACCTATCAACGCCTACTAAACCGGATGTTCGAAGAACAGATAGGAAAATCAATGAAAGTTTATATGATGGCATGTTAGTGAAGTCCCTGCGAGTAGAGAACCATTTAAAACATTTGCAGGAGAACTTCGACATATTGAAGAAATACAATATGAAGTTGAACACAAAGAAATGCGTATTCGGGGTCAGATCAAGAAAATTCCTTGGGGTCAGGGTATCCGGTCGAGGAATCGAGATCAAACCCAATAAAATCAAGGCCATTGGGAATATAACCGTGGTGGACAACGTGAAGGTTGTCCAAAGACTGACCTGGTGAATAGCTGCCCTAGGCCGTTTCATCTCGAGGTTCTAGGACAAAATCCATCGATTCTTCTCACCGATAAAAAAGAAAAGTAATTTCTCCTGGACCCCGAAATGCCAACAAGATTTGGAAGAACTCAAACGGTACCTATCCAGTATGCGCTACTGCACACCCCAAAGGCGGACGAGTAGGTGCACCTTTACTTAGCAGTTTATGAGGTGGCGGTAAGTGGTTTCGGAGGGGGCGGTAAGTGGAATCTTAGTTTGGGAGGAGGAAGGTATGCAACTTCCTATTTACTATGTCAGTAGAACTCTAGGCGAGGCCGAAGCAAGGAATCCTCATTTGGGAAAAATTGCCGCTCGCTTACCTAAGCGCCTCCAGAAAGCTAAAGTCGTAGTTCTAATATCACCCCACATGTGTCGTGACCTATTACCCACTGAGGAACATAATGAACAAACCCAAGCTCTCAGGCTGGTTGGCCAAATGGGCCGTTAAAATCAGCGGGTACGATATCGAGTATCGGCCACGAACAGCCATAAAATCTCAAATTTTTGCAGACTTCGTGGCCGACTTTACGCCGGCCTTAATACCCGAAGTTGAAAGGGAGTTACTATTAACCTTGAGGACTACCTCAGGAATATGGATCCTTTTTACGGACGGTGCCTCAATTGCAAAGGGGTCCAGGATCGGGATCGTATTAAAACCGCCTACGGTGAATGTAGTTAGGCAGTCTATTAGAACTATAAAATTAACTAAGAATGAGGCCGAGTATGAGGCCATAATTGCAGGTCTTGAATTGGCTAAAAGCCTTGGGGCCGAGATGAACGAAGTTATGCACGAATCCTTCCTCATGGTAAATCAAGTTAAGGGGACGTTCGAAGTAAAAGAGGAACCTATACGAAGGTACTTAGACAAATTATAGGTAACACTGCTTCAATTCAGGGAATGGACCCTACAACACGTACCCCGAGATCAGAATAGCAAGGTCGATGCTCTGTCTAACTTGGGGTCGTCATTCGATGCCAATGAATTCAGTTTGGGAACAATAGTGCAGCTCATGAAAACGATGATAGAAGAAGGCCACGCCGAATTAAAATGACAAGTTTAACTTGGGGTTGGAGGAACAAATAGATAGACTACTTGAAGACTAAAAAACTGCCCTCAGATCCCAAAGAATCGAGAGCCCTGCATACCAAGGCTGCCAAATTTAGCTTGGTTAAAGCGACATTATTTAGGACAACATTCGACGGCCTGCTAGCCAAGTGTTTGGGCCGAGAGATACATAATATGCCTTGAGAGAAGTTCACGAAGGCACTTATGGGAATCATTCGGGGGCAGAATCTTTAGTTCAGAAATTAGTTAGGGCTGGCTATTAATTGACCAAAATGGAGAAAGTTGCAAAGGACTTCACACAAAAATGCGACGACTAAAAGAGACACGCCTAGCTGATCCATCGACCTAGAGAAATACTCCTTTTGGTTTTTTCCCTGTGGCCAATTATGAAGGGGGAATGGACATCATTTGTCCCTTACCATGGGCACCCGGTAAGGCTCAATTCATATTATTCATGACCGATTATTTTTTCAAATAGGTCAAAGCTCAAGCGTTCAAAAACTTCTTGGGGAAAAAGTCATTGACTTCATCTGGGACAACATAATATGTCGATTTAGGCTACGGTCCGAGGTCATTTGCGATAATGGAAAACAATTCATTGTTAGCAAGGTAAATAAATTTTTCGAAGATCACAAGATCAAAAAGATACTATCTACGCCTTATCACCCTAGTGGGAATGGACATGCAGAATCAATAAGCAAGATCATACTTCAAAACCTGAAAAAAGAGGTTGACTGGTGCAAAAGGGAAATGGAAGGACATCCTACTCGAAGTATGTGGGCATACCCTACGACCTCAAAATCTTATATCGGGCCACCCCATCTTCGTTAGTTATGGAGTCAAAGCCTTAATACTAATCGAAGTAAGAGAATCGAGCCTTAGGTTCCAATATGCGACAGAAGAGTCAAATGGCGAAGACATGATCACGAGCCTGGAACAATTGGATAAAAGGCGGGAGACTGCCCTAGTCCGTTGGCTGCGCAGAAATAGAAAATAGAAAGGTACTACAATCGAAGAGCCAACCTCCAACACTTTCAAATCGGGGAATCGGTGTTGAGAAAAGTAACATTACACACCAGGAACCCGAACGAGGGGAATCTGGGACCGAACTAGGAAGGACCATATTGAACTGTCGGAATAACTGGCAAAAGGCTCGTATAAACTTGAAGCAGGAAATGGCATAAAACTATTGAACAACTGGAATGTGACACATTTAAAGCGGTAGTACTGCTAAGGTACAAACTCAATTACTTCTTAATCATGTTATAAATTGGACTAACATATGCAGGTAAACGACTAAAGATGGATGTGACTATTAGGTCTGAAAGCACGCGTTGCATTTTTATTCCCTTGATTCAACTTTATACCAAAGTGGGTTTTTTGGAAAGGGTTTTAACTAGACAATAGTAAAACATGCTAATTTAGATTCGAAGACCGGTTTCAGACCAAAGTCAATGATCATTCGCTTCAGGTTAAGAGTATCCGAGCCCTCATGAGTTCGACCTCGAATACTGGGGGCCATTACCCTCATATCAAGGTCGTTCGCAAGGGATAAAGAAAGCTTTGTCTACTAAAAGCTAAGACTTGGCCGTTAGGATTCATTGTAAAGGCCAAACGTTTGTATGAACTGTGTCCACATAGTCCATTCTTTCCATGGCAGTAGTTTTTATACGTTTTTGATCATGTACTTTGCATACTGAGAAATGGAAAAATTTCCACTTTGCTGATATGCATTTTTTCTTTCTCGATTCCGGATCCTAGAGCCCACGGGATACCACTTTGAACGGCCCGGGAACCGAATCCCGGAGACCAAACCTATTACGCAGTTCCCAAGTTAAAAGGCTACGGTCACCCTAAAAATGGCTCAGAGACGTCCGAAACCAGAAAGTAAGGCCTTTACAAAAACTCAAAACCTACTAAAAGGTAACCCTCGGCAAAAGCATTGTCTAAAAACAATTAAGCATCTTGGAAACCTCTGATTGTACCGAGGTTTCAAAGCCACGATCAAACAAAGTTGCATCGAAGTCGGGATTCGAAAAACGAATGCCCTCTAACTACATTTGATTTTATGCTAAGGCACCAAAAATAATACACGAATAAAAAAATACAAAAATATACTAGAAAAGTGAAGACATGATATTGCCAGAAAGGGAAATTTCACACACACACACACACACACACACATATATATATATATATATATATATATATATATATATATATATATATATTCCAAAATATATTTACAAAGGCCCGATAGAACAACCTCAAAATAAACAAAAAAAATATACGTATGATGGAAAAGGTACTAAGACATCTACGCCTGGTCTTCATTGGGGCCCGACTCGTCACCGAAACCATCGGATCTCTCAGAGCCTTCGGCTCCCTCAGGCTCATAGAGCTCCTTTGCCTCGGCCTCGAGCCTCTTAGCTTCTTTGATCTCGGCTAATAAGTCAAAATCTCAGGCATGAATCCCATCGAGGGTCTCTCTTCGGGAAAGTCGCTTCATGTATTCAGCCTTTGCCTTTAATCAAGTCTTGACTACCTCCACATCGGCTTAGTACTGGGCCATCATTTACTCGGCATAAGTAGAGTTTGTGTCCAATTTGGACCTTAGTGCTGCATATTCTTTTCTGTGAGCATCCCATTCTGCGATGGCCGAGCTCAGTTGTGCCCGGAGATCATCATTCAGCTGAGACCACTTATTGGCCTTGTTATTCACCACCCGGAGTTGGTTCTCGATTGATGCCAACTCTACTTTCGCAATTTCTTTCTCCAAAGCCAGCAGGTCCATCCTACTCTTTCACCCTTCGTCCCTGGCCTTAACCTCGTCCATCTCAGCCCGCAGGTAGTTGATCAGTTTAATCTTTTACTGGACCTGCAAAGTTGTGTTGTTAGTCACCACTACTAGCTCTTTATTTTTAGCTTCAAAGACCTTTACCTTTTCAACCAGGTCATCATGTTCCTGCTTCAGGGTCGAGGCTTCCTTTCGAGCTTTTTCTAACTCGGCTTGGAGAATCGGGAGGTCTTTAAGGACCTCGTCTTGTTACTCACTAAGAAGCCTGTACATGTCCTTCTTGAGGACTTGTTCTTTGAGATCGAACTTGAGTTGGCTAATTTACAAACGGTACCAGAGGAAGCTTTCATGGTGAAGCATTGAGGCTTCTAAAACAACAAAAGTAATAAGAGACATCAAAACTTAAGCAGAATTCATCAATGGGTATAAAAGTGTTGGCGCCTTACACGGTTCAGTGCATGCTATGCCTTGTTGAAAATACTTGATATGCCCACCTCGTTTATCTTTGCTTGATCCTCCTCGATCACCAGGCATCAGAGGTACCTGGCTATGCCCACCAGAGTAGATAGGACCCGAGCATCCTCTAGGATAGTGAGAACAACCATTCTCTTGCGCTCGGGGTCCACGCTCAGTGCGATAAATTGCTCCACCAATT
Source organism: Nicotiana sylvestris (assembly GCF_000393655.2). Classification (NCBI taxonomy): domain Eukaryota; kingdom Viridiplantae; phylum Streptophyta; class Magnoliopsida; order Solanales; family Solanaceae; genus Nicotiana; species Nicotiana sylvestris. The sequence goes on along the minus strand of NC_091067.1, from coordinate 19,888,849 downwards.
TTGGGCTCGAACTCGGTTCGCCAGCTCCTGAGGGTACGTCCTTCTTCGGGACCTCCAGGTGACCCAACCCGAAAAAATCATCTAATGTAGACATGTCTATGCCATTGAAGAAGGAGTGGAAAGGATCATCTACACCCTGTACTACTTCACTTGACTTCACTTTTCCCGCTTGGGCTTTTCGAGCATGGACTCGATATAGGAGGGTGTCTCGATAATGTCGATCACACCGATCGCCTCCGCCAGAACAAAAGCGGATTCCTGGGAGGTCGCAACCTCCATCTCCCTCTCGGCCTCCCCATTCGAAAGGGGATTATCCTCGTGGTCCTTTTTCTCGGTAGTCTCCTGCTCCCCAGTAGGGGTTGATCCATGGGAAATAAATATGCCATCTTCTTCAGGCTCATCCCTGAGCCGGTAGAGGAAGTCAGGGTCTGCTGCCCTGGACTTGGTATTCTTCTTCTTCTCCTCCCCCGTTGTAATCCCAGACTATCCCAAAATATAGGGCTCGGTAGGTAAGGACGTATCCTCGTCCCCCTCTAGCGGCCTAAGTTTGGTGGTCTTAAACAGACCTATAAATGAAGAGAAAAGGTTAACATTGTGTAAGTTGGGGACGTAGTGATAACTATGTAGAGAAGATCCTCAACATGATAACGGGCCTCCCATTTTCCCTTTGAAAGTTTGTTCCATGTGCGCTCGGATTGTGGCATCTGCTTGTAGATCCTTTCGATCCATTCCTTGAACCGGGGGATCACATCAGGAACTTGGGCAACAGTTGCATAGCCGTAATACAAGAAATGAGGGGAAGAATGAAAAGAAGTTAATACTTAAGGAAGACGACACTTATGAGATGTGTTCCACTTCTCGGGGAATGGCTGGAACTTGAGAGGGATCAAGTCTTCAATTTTCACCTGAACAAACCTCCCCTTCTAGACTCGGTCTCGATCCTCATCAATGCTTGAGAAGGGGGCCTTGCTTGCCCGGCGAACGAGCTTGATCAGTCCCCCTTGAAATATTAGGGGAATGTATAGAGGAAGTAGGTGGTTTGTAACAACCTGGTCGGTCATTTTTAGAATTTATGCATGTTCCTCTATTAACTGCATCCCCTAAGTTCATTTCTGCTGTTTTGGTTGCCGGGGACGTTCGGCGTTAGGATTCTGAGTGTTTTGGGACACTTTGTCCATAAATGAGAGCTTAAGTGTTGGAAAGTGGTCCGTGATTAGAACAGTGTGAAGACGGCCTTGGAATGGAAATCAGATGGTTCCGTTAGCTCCGTTAGGTGATTTCGGGGTTGAGAGCGTGTCCGAAATGTGTTTTGGAGGTCTGTAGCTCATTTAGGCTAGAAATGCCAAAAGTTAGAATTTTGAAGTTTCCGGTCCGATAGTGAATTTTTGATCCGAGGGTCGATAAAGAGACCGTAGAAGCGGATGAAGTTCCGCAAAGGTGGGACCGCAGAAGTGGTCCCTGGACCGCAAAAGCGGAAATGCCTGTTCTGAAATAATAAAATCCGAGGGTTTATTTCAAAAGTTAGAGAAATCAAAATTTTGCTCGGGAGAAGGCGATTTTGGGTGGATTTTGAAGAGTAGATCACTGCGTAATGTTTCCTTAACCTCATTTAGTTGTTTTCCATCAATATCTAGTTAAATACACCATTAGAATTCGAATTCAAGGTCAAAATTGGGGAAAATTGGATGAAACTTCTTAGACTTAAATATTGAGTTTTGATTGGGCAATTAACCTCCAATTTGGGAGATTCTTATATGTTTAGACTCGTGAGAGTATGAAGGTTCTGAAAATGTGAAAATTATTTGATTCCGAGCTGTTGGCCTGAGGAGTGTTTTGGTCATTTTATCTATTTTCGGGCATTAGCTTTAATTTTTATAGTGGAATTGGTTACTTGCGATGTTATTTACGTTATGTAACTGGATTGAATAGATTTGGTCCATTCGGAGTCGGATACTCGTGGCAAGGGCATTGTGTCATAGTTGATTTCATACCGGTTCGAGGTAAGTGGCTTGTCTAACCTTGTGTGGGGGACCTCTCCCCTTAGGATGTAATAATTGTTGTTTTAAATGCCTTGTACGCGAGGTGACGAGCGTGTACTTGAGCTAATTGTTAAAAATCCGTTTTACTTGAACTATTTAGACTGTGTTTTCTCGCTTACTTGACTGTTAACCTGTGTTAGTTAGAAAAGCATGAGTAGTTAGATTTAACTGCTTAATTGCCATTTTTGCCTAAATTGTGCTACGTGAAGCATGCTAGACTAGTTTTACCTAACTGTTGGTGTTTGATATTGGAATTTCTCGATATCCTTGGTTGTGATAGAGCATTTAAATTGGAACTACGGATGTGGGATTCCGGTAGCTCCCCCTTGTTTGTTTATTTTTGGACTGCGGGTTCGATTCCTGATAGATCCCCTGCACATTGAAAGTTGGACTACGGGACAGTATCCCCGGAGATCCTTCGGAAACAGATATGATGGACTACAGGACGGTATCCCGGGAGATCCACTGGACAGTTGAGAAAGGAATACATGACGGTATCCTGGGAGATCCTCGTGGCATTTCTGATACTGAGTTTTACCTTGCTGTGTTATTTTCTTACTTTGATTAATTGTAGTTGACTTGTAGTTTTCTGTCTTAAATTGTTGTTGTATCTATTAGCTTTACCTGTTCATATACTGTATCTTTATATTATCATGTTTATTCTCAGTAGGGCCCTGACCTTCCTCGTCACTACCCGACCGAGGTTAGGCTTGGAACTTATTGAGTACCGCTGTGGTGTACTCACGCCTCTTCTGCGCATGTTTTTCATGTGCAGATCCAGGTACCTCTACGCAGGCGCACTTCCAGTAGCTTCAGGGGGTTCTCGGAGACTTGAGGTATATCTGCCGCGTCCGCAGACCAAATAGTCTCCTTCTCATTCTGCCCTATAGTTAGTTAGATGCTATTCTGTTTCTTCTTTGTTATAGACATTTCCAGATACTAGAGTAGTGTTATGTACTTCTATAGCCTATGTTGCCCATGAGATTCCGGGTGTTGAGAATTGTTTCAGAATTTGTGTGTTAAAGTGTATGTGCCAGACGACAACATTATACATTTCCATATGTATTTAGCTTTAAGTTATTACTTCTCGTAAAAGTTGTTAATATCGCAATATGATAGGCTTACCTAGTCGTGAAGACTAGGTTCCGTCATGACAGGTTCATGATCAGTGAACTAAGGTAGTGACAAGTTGCTATTAGAGCTCTAGGTTCATAAGAGTCACTGAACACAGGCCGGTTTATTACAGTCTCGTCGATCGGTACGGAGACGTCTGTACTTATCTACGAGGGGCTATTTAACTGTTTAGGAAAAATCTTCACTTCATTTAATTTCCTTGTCGTGCGATATTTTTGACAGCAATTCTAAACTTCTGTCTTTCTATTCTCTCACAGATGGTGAGGACACGTGCTACTCAGGACGATCAGGCACCCGCACCCCCTCCTGCAGCCGCTAGAGGCAGGGGCTGGGGCAGAGGTCGTGGACATGCACGTGGTGCAGCCAGAGCACCTGCGCGATCTACCGCTGAGGTACCGCCAACAGATCCAGTCGAGGCTCAGGCACCTGACACGCCTACGACCACTACTACTCCAGCCGTTCAGGAGGCATTGGCATAATTTATGAGCATGTATACTACGCTGTCACAGGCAAGGTTGCTTCCCCTTTCTGCAGCCATATCCCAGGCCGGGGGAGGAGCACAGACTCCCGTCGTCTGCACTCCTGAGTAGCGAGTGCATGTTGATCTGGTCCCAGATATCATCCTTGTCCAGCCTGCAGCACTAGTCAGCCCGAGGATGGGTCACCTGCTTCTGAGGATGAGCAACGGAGACTGGAGAGGTGCAAGAAGTATGACCCTCCGGTTTTCAGCAGATTAGCTACATATGATGCCTTGGGATTTCTGGAGGATTTTCATCGTATTTTTTGCACCATGTTTATTACTGCCTCGAGTGGGGTTTATTTCGTAGCTTTCCAGCTTCGGGAAGCCGCCTATGATTGGTGGCACACCTTTGAGTTAGACAGTCCGAACGAGGCTGTCTCCCTGACTTGGACCTAGTTTTCGGATATGTTTCAGAGGGAGTTTGTTCCCCAGAGCCTCATGGACGCATGGCGCGCAAATTTTGAGCATTTGCGTCAGGGTTCTATGGTCGTTTCAGAGTACGCCATCTGTTATACTAGGATGGCCAAACATGCACCGGCCTTGGTTGCTACTGTTCGCGAGAGGGTTCGCCAATTTATTGAGGGTCTTATTCCATCCTTCAGATCTAGCATGGCTTAAGAGTTTGAGATGGACATTCCTTATCAACAGGTAGTAAGCATTGCTAGGAGGATCGAGGGTTTGCACGCCAGAGAGTGAGAGGAGAGAGAGGCCAAGAGGTCTCGAGAGTCGGATCACTACTCTGGTACCCGTACCCCAGCAGTAGGGTGTCATGGTAGGGGCTATATGGGTTGCCCAGTTCATTCAGCTATTCCTTCATCCAGCAGTACTCCAGCTCCTCCTAAATCTCAGGAGCCTTACTATGCACCTCCGGTTTCTAGCGCGCCTCCTGTGTGGGGTGCTTTCAGAGGTCAGTCCAGCAGGGGTGGACCCAGTCAGTCACAGCCACCGAGCCCTCCCAAAGCTTGTTTTGAGTGTGGTGACTCATGCCATATGGTTAGGGATTGCCCCAGACTTGGGAGGGGTGCTCCTTCTTAGACTCCATAGCCTTAGCGTGCTCCACAGAGTTCACAGGCTATCGTTCCAGCTCTAGATGCCACCCCACCTGCCCAGCCAGCTAGGGGCGGAGGTCGGGGAGGTAGAGGTCTCCCTCGAGGGGGAGTCCAGACCAGATATTATGCTATTCCTACTCGTACTGAGGTTGTTGCCTCCGATTCTGACATCACAGGTATTATACTGGTCTGTCACCGAGATGCATCAATTCTATTCAATCCAGGCTCCACTTACTCTTATGTGTCTTCATATTTTGTTCCATTTTTAGGCGTAGCCCAAGATTCATTGAGTTCTCCTATTTATGTTTCTACTTCTGTGGGAGATTCTCTTGTTATGGACTGCGTTTATCGGTCGTGTTTGGTTACTATTCATGGTTTTGAGACCAGAGCAGATATTTTATAACTCAACATGGTTGATTTCGATATTATCTTGGGAATGGACTGGTTGTCGCCCCATTATGCTATTCTTGATTGTCACGCTAAGACCGTGACGCTGGCTATGACAGGTGTTTTGCATATTGAGTGGAGTGGTACTTTAGATCACACTCCTTGTAGAGTTATATCTTTTCTTAAAGCTTAGCGTATAGTTGAAAAGGGGTGTGCCGTGTATTTGGCTTATGTGAGAGATGTCAGTATTGATACTCCTTCTGTTGATTCTGTCCCCGTATGGGACTATCTCGATGTGTTTCCAACTGATCTTCCGGGCATGCCGCCCGATCGGGACATTGATTTTGGTATTGATTTGTTGTCGGGCACTCAGCCCATATCCATTCCTCCTTACCGTTTGGATCCTCTTGAGTTAAAGGATTAGTTACAGGAATTGCTTGATAAGGGTTTTATTCGACCCAGTGTTTCACCATGGGGTCTCCTATCTTGTTTGTGAAGAAAAAGAATGGTTCTATGCGTATGTGCATCGATTATCGTCAGTTGAATAAGGTTACAGTGAAGAACCGTTATTCTTTGCCTCGTATTGATGATCTATTCGACCAGCTTCAGGGCGCACGGGTGTTTTCTAAGATTTAGTTGCACTCAGGTTACAATCAGTTGAAGATTCGGGAGCCGGATATCCCAAAGACTATGCTTTCAGGACTCGGTATGGCCATTACGAGTTTTAGTTATGTCATTTGGGCTGACCAATACCCCAGCAGCCTTTATGCATTTGATGCACAATGTGTTCAGGCCATATCTCGACTCGTTCATCATTGTTTTCATAAATGATATTCTTGTTTACTCCCGAAGTCGGGAAGAGAACGAGCAGCACCTGAGGATAGTGCTTCAGGCTTTGAGGGAAAAGAAGTTGTATGCGAAGTTTTCAAAATTGAGTTTTGGTTGGATTCCGTGGCCTTCTTAGGTCACGTGGTGTCGAGCGAGGGTATTCGGGTGGATCCGAAGAAGGTAGAGGCAGTGCAGAGTGAGCCTAGACCTTCCTCCGCGATAGAGATTCGCAGTTTTCTTGGCTTGGCGGGTTATTACCATCGATTCATTGAGGGGTTTTCTTTTATCGCAGCACCTATGGCTCGACTGACCCAGAAGGGTGCTCCATTTTAGTGGACGGAAGAGTGTGAGGCGACCTTTAAGAAGCTCAAGACAGCTTTAACTACAGCCCCAGTTCTTATATTGCCTACAGGTTCGGGTCCTTATACTATCTATTGTGATGTATCGAGGATTGGTCTTGGAACGGTATTGATGTAGGACGGTAGGGTGATTGCCTACGCGTCCAGATAGTTGAAAGTACAGGAGAAGAATTATCCTGTCCATGACCTTGAGTTAGCTGCTATTGTTCATGCGTTGAAGATCTGGCGTTAATATTTGTATGGCATGCCTTGTGAGATTTATATGGATCATCGGAGTTTGCATCACTTGTTCAAGTAAAAGGATCTAAATTTGTGCTAGAGGATGTGGTTGGAGTTATTGAAAGATTATGACATCACTATTATGTACCATCCGGGCAAGGCCAATATGGTGGCCGACACCTTGAGTTGTTGGGCAGAGAGTTTGGGGAGTTTGGCATATCTACCAGCATCTGAGAGGCCTATGGCAATGGATATTCAAGCCTTAGACAGTCAGTTTGTAAGATTGGACCTTTTGGAGCCCAGTCAGGTTCTAGCTTGTGTGGTTTCTCGGTCTTCATTGTTTGATCGTATCATGGAGCAGCAATATGATGACCCCCATTTACTTGTCCTCAAGGACAGGGTTGAGCATGGCGATGCCGGGGATGTGACTATCAGTGAGGACGAGGTATTGAGGATGCAGGATCGGATCTGTGTACTCGATGTTGATGATATTCGGGAGTTGATATTGGTAGAGGCTCATAGTTCGCGGTATTCCATCCATTCGGGTGCCGCGAAGATGTATCAGGACTTGAGACAACACTACTGGTGGAGGCGGATGAAGAAAGACATAGCGGGGTTTGTAGCTAGATGCCTCAACTGTCAGAAAGTAAAGGCTGAGCACCAGAGACCGGGAGGGTTACTTTAGTAGATTGAGATACCGGAGTGGAAATGGGAGAAGATCACCATGGATTTCATAGTTAGCCTCCCTTTGACGGCGAAGAAATTCGATTCTATTTGGGTTGTTGTGGATCGGCTGACCAAGTTCGCTCATTTCATTCTAGTATGTACTACTTACTCGGTAGAGCGGTTAGCGGGGATTTATATTAGAGAGATTGTTCGTCTGCACGGTATTCCGGTTTCTATCATTTCGGACAGGGGTACTCAGTTTACATCACGGTTCTAGAGAGTCGTTCAGCAGGAGTTGGGTACTCAGGTGACTATGAGTACATCATTTCACCCTCAGACGGACAGATAGTCCGAGCGCACCATTCAGATTCTTGAGGATATGCTTCGTGCGTGTGTGATTGAGTTTAGAGGGTCTTGGGATCAGTTCTTGCCATTGGCGGAGTTTGCTTAAAATAATAGTTATCAGTCTAGCATTCAGATGGCGCTGTATGAGGCTTTATATGGTAGGAGATGCAGATCTCGGGTGGGTTGGTTTGAGCCGGGTGAGGCGAGACTATTGGGTACAAATTTGGTTTAGTATGCGTTAGAAAAGGTTAAGGTGATTCAGGATCGACTCCGTACAGCCCATCCAGACATAGGAGTTATGCAGACCGGAAGATTCGCGATGTTTCCTTTATGGTTGGTGAGCGGGTTTTGCTTCAGGTCTCGCCTATGAAAGGAGTCATGAGGTTTGGGAAGAAAGGGAAGTTGAGTCCAAGGTTCATTGGCCCTTTTGAGATTTTGAAGCGAGTTGGGGAGGTTGCTTATGAGCTTGCCTTACCTCCCAGTTTGGTCGGGGTTCATCCGGTATTTCATGTCTCGATTCTTCGGAGGTATCACGGTGATCCGTCTCATGTGTTGGAGTTCACTTCAGTCCAGTTGGACAAGGATCTGTCCTTTGTTGACGAGCCAGTGGCAATATTGGACAGGCAGGTTCGAAAGCTCAGGTCAAAGGATATAGCTTCAGTAAAGGTTCAGTGGCGGGGTCAGCTGGTCGAGGAGGTGACTTGGGAGACCGAGCGGGATATGCACAGCCGATACCCTCATCTATTTGCTACTTCAGGTATGTTTTCTATGCTCGTTCGAGGACGAATGAATGTTTAAGTGTGGGAGGATGTAACGACCCGGCCGGTCGTTTTTAGAATTTATGCCCCGTTCCCCTATTAACTACTTCCCCTAAACTCATTTATGCCGTTTTGGTTACCGGGGACGTTCGGCGTTAAGATTTGGAGTGTTTTGGGACACTTAGTCCCTAAATGAGAGATTAAGTGTTGGAAAGTGGTCCGTGATAGGAACAGTGTGAAGATGGCTTCGGAATGGAAATCTGATGGTTCTGTTAGCTCCGTTAGGTGATTTCGGGGTTGGGAGCGTGTCCGGAATGTGTTTTGGAGGTCTATAGCTCATTTAGGCTAGAAATGCTGAAAGTTAGAATTTTGAAGTTTTCGGTCCGATAGTGAATTTATGATCCGAGGGTCAGAACGGGATTCCGGAAGTTGCTGTAGCACCGTCATGTCATTTGGGACGTGCGTACAAAATTTCTGGTCAATCGGACGTGTTTTGGTTAGGTTTTTTATCGAAAGCGCATTTTGGATGGAATTGGAGTTCTTAGTCTTGAATCATTGAATTAATCGAGTTTTCAGTGTTGTTGTGTTTTAAGGATTGATACAAGTTTGAATAAGGTATTATGTGGTATTGGTGCTTTTGGTTGAGGTCCCGGGGGCCTAGGGTGTGTTTCGGACGCTCAACGGGAAAATTTTGAAGTTAGAAGAAAATTGCAGCAGCTGTCTTCTGGTATTCTTGCTTCGGCAGCTTGGGAACGACAGAAGCGGAGCCGCAGAAGCGGCTTGGCAGCCGTAGAAGCGAAGTGTGGACGTTGGGCAGAAAACGCAGAAGCGGAATCGCCCCTGTGAGTGCAAGACCACAGAAGTGGAAACCTGGAATTTAAAAGAGACCGCAAAAGCAACTGAAGTTCCGCAAAGGCGGGACCGCAAAAGTGGAAATGCCTGTTCTGAAATAGTAAAATCTGAGGGTTTATTTCAAAAGTTAGAGAAATCAAAATTTAGCTCAGGAGAAGGCGATTTTGGGTGGATTTTGAAGAGGAGATCACTGGGTAATGTTTCCTTGACCTCATTTAGTTGTTTTCCATCAATATCTAGTTAAATACACCATTAGAATTCGAAATCAAGATCAAAATTGGGGAAAATTGGATAAAATTTCTTAGACTTAAATATTGAGTTTTGAGTGGGCAATTAACCTCCAATTTGGGAGATTCTTATATGTTTAGACTCGTGAGAGTATGAAGGTTCTGAAAATGTGAAAATTATTCGATTCCGAGTCGTTGGCCTGAGGGGTGTTTTGGTCATTTTACCTATTTTCACGCATTAGCTTTAATTTTTATAGTGGAATTGGTTACTTGCGATGTTATTTACGTTTTGTAACTGGATTGAATGATTTGGGCCATTCCGAGTCGGATACTCATTGCAAGGGCATTGTGTCATAGTACTTTTCATACCGGTTCGAGGTAAGTGGCTTGTCTAACCTTGTGTGGGGGACCTCTCCCCTTAGGATATAATAATTGTTGTTTTAAATGCCTTGTACGCGAGGTGACGAGCGTGTACTTGAGATAATTGTTGAAAATCCGTTTTACTTGAACTATTTAGACTGTGTTTTCTCGCTTACTTGACTGTTATAAATGCAAGTTTAACTTGTGTTAGTTAGAAAAGCATGATTAGTTAGATTTAACTGCTTAATTGCCATTTTTTCCTAAATTGTGCTACGTGAAGCATGCTAGACTAGTTTTACCTAACTGTTGGTGTTTCATATTTGAATTTCTGGATATCTTTGGTTGTGATTGCGTATTTAAATTGGGACTACGGATGTGGGATTCCGGTAGCTCCCCCTTGTTTGTTTATTTTTGGGACTATGGGTTCGATTCCCGATAGATCCCTCTGCACATTGAAAGTTGGGCTACGGGACGGTATCCCGGGAGATCCTTCGGAAACAGATATGATGGACTACGGGACGGTATCCTGGGAGAACCACTGGACAGTTGAGAAAAGGACTACAGGACGGTATCCTGGGAATCCTCGTGGCATTTCTGATACTGAGTTGTACCTTGCTGTGTTATTTCCTTACTTTGATTAATTGTAGTTGACTTGTAGTTTTCTGTCTTAAATTATTGTTGTCTCTATTAGATTTACCTGTTCATATACTATATCTTTATATTATCATGTTTATTCTCAGTAGGGCCCTGACCTTTCTCATCACTACCCAACTGAGGTTAGGCTTGACACTTACTGAGTACCGCTGTGGTGTACTCACGTCTCTTCTGCACATGTTTTTCATGTGCAAATCCAAGTACCTCTACGCAGACGCACATCTAGTAGCTTCAGGGGGTTCTCGGAGACTTGAGGTATATCTGCCGCGTCCACAGACCGAAGAGTCTCCCTCTCATTCTACCCTATAGTTAGTTAGATGTTATTATGTTTCTTCTTTGTTATAGACATTGGATTTCCGGATCTTAGAGCAGTGTTATGTACTTTTATAGCCTGTGTTGCCCGTAAGATTCCGGGTTTGGGAATTGTTTCAAAAATTTTGTGTTAAAGTGTATGTGCCAGGCAGCAACATTATACATTTCCTTATGTATTTAGCTTTAAGTTATTACTTCTCGTAAAAGTTGTTAATTCTGTAATGTGATAGGCTTACCTAGTCATGAAGACTAGGTGTCGTCATGACAGGCTCATGATCGGTGAACTAGGGTCGTGACATGGTTGAGGGTGAATTGAGTAGATTCGATGTTGTTCGCAAAATGGCACAAAAGATCACAATCCTCTAAAAGGATGGGTTAATCTGTCTAAGGCACACCTCGTACCTCTTGGAAAAAGCTATGATTACGGGATCTACTGGGCCTAGCGTGTGAAGGGGTAAGTATAAACACTTAAATACCTCTCCACATGAGTAGTAACATCATCTAGGGATGAAACACTCCTATTATATAGTCCTTCCCATTTACAGTCCTCTCGGACTATAGGAAGGGTAACTTCAATAACGGAGCATATGTATCTCCATTCTCCCTCGCCTCGGTTGCTGAATAGAGGCCTTCTCAACCTTGAAATCATCCCTGATAGAGCAACACCTGGGTATAAATCTCTTCATAGGAGGCTCGTTAGCCACCTCGGGGGCACCAACCTCGGCACCCGTGGCTAGATGGGACGACGAAGGAGCCGCTTGTTGTGGTATTGAATAAGAAGTTTTAGCCATTATAATTTGGAAAATATAGGTCTGAGGAAAAATATGAAGGTTCAAAGAGGAGGTATAAATGAAGGTATGAAGGCTCAATGAACAATGTATGAAGATCTGAAGAACTTAAAAGTCGTTAGAATGTTCAAAGTAAAAGTCTAGAACCGGAAAGTGGAAGAAGTGAAGAGGGTTGAAGCTTTTATAGGGGAAATGCAATCATTACGCAGCGTTTCACATTCAAAGATAGTCAGTCGATGACCAACACGTGTACGATGTCAGAATGACATGACTGATGGGATATTTTGATTTACTCGTCACCTTATTCATAACGTAAGAAGGAAGAAATCGAGTTCATCTATTCGTTTCCAATTGTTTCGACAAACCTACCCTCCGGAAAACAAGGGGACGTTCTGTATACGGGTAAAATCAAAAACAATGCTTGCCCGATTTCCCAATGAGGAAGACGGAAGAAGGTTACAGACATGCGGGGTTGGATTCGATGTTGGGAGCCTTTCGCTCCGAGGCCTATCATCGGGCGTAATAAAGCAACTGTCCATGGATCCAAAACGAGCTCCAAGACCTAGAAAAATATGGTAAACGGTTGTGGAAGACTAACAGAAAGTCGGGATATCCGTCCCCAACCGTATATCACGACGCAGATCTTGCCCGATGATGGTTACAGATTAGTAATTAACAAAAACGGAAGATTTTTACCTTTTAAAAATTGTACTAGGGATGAAACACTCCTATTATATAAAAGAGAAGATCTTTATATTATAAAACACATTGTAACACGCATACCAAGGCAATACAGATTCATTTTTCTGCTTTCTAGCTATTGCAAAGTACTTATTTTACTGTTGTTCTTCATTCACAATTGGCTTCGAACCAAGGGTCTAATAGAGAGAAAAACTATTGTTCAATCTAAGTTCGAGTTGGGCATTGACATTACAATTGATTTGATCACTCATTTTGTCTTTAACTAGTTTATCCAATGTTCTTGATTATTTGTGTTGAATCTATCCATTTATCCTTAAAACTGCGTAGAAAATTTAATTATTATCCGTTTTAAGGGTAAACACAATCATTTTGTCTTTAACTCGTTTATCAATTATTCTTGATTATTTGTATTGAATATATTCGCATATTCTTAAATCGCATACAAACTTAATTGTTATCCGTTTTAAGAGTAAACAATGATTTTATTTATGGTGAAAAAGCTTCTTGTTATTAAGTTAACTATATTATATGATGAATATCAAAGTGACAAATAGAGGAATGATATATATATATATATATATATATATATATATATATATATATATATATATATATATATATATATATATGTATGTGTGTGTATGTGTGTGTGTGTGTATGTGTGTTCTCTCCTAAAGCATGTGTGTATTTGACTCATGCTAACCCCTTTCTCGCTTCCCTTTTTCCTATTTTACTTAAGTAGTAATAAAGTAAAATTAAACAAAAAATCAAAGTTAGGGTTGTCGTTTCACAACTTACTCCTTTATAACTGTCTTTCAAAGCTTGAATCTCCACAATATTTATTGTTTGCCCGCTAGTAGTAGTTAGTTAGGACTTAGGCTAGGTTGGTTAGAACTTTTCTGCATTTTTTGGTTCTATTGTGATGCACACAGTGCAATCGGAGATGAATTCTAGGAAACAAAGAATTTCGAAGAACAGTTAAGCTAGATCAGGGTAGCAACCTAGATATTATCTAAGAGAAGAAGAATCTAGAGAAGAAGAAGAGGTTTACTTTCATGAATGAAATCCAAATCAATGAGATCTTTATATGCAACTAGATTTGATGCTTTCCCTTTCCCTCTATGTAACTAACTTTCTAACTGTAACTAACTTCCTAACTGCCTCCAACTAACTTCCGGATCCTTCTAACTAATTGCTTTCCACATCAGCTCACCTTATCTAAGTATTTACAAAATGAAGCAAATTACATTCATTACTACCAATCGTTGCAACAATACCCCCTATAGAAGCATAGTCTTGTCCTCATGACTGGAAAGAAGGAAATCATTACTGCAACTCAGAGACATATTCCCAAGTAGATTGAGAGGCATGTCCATCTAACCAGCACTTGCACCACAACTTTATTGCCTTTCTTCACCATCCTCCTTGCTAACATTTCTTCATGTAATGGACAATAAGGACTAGATAGATGAAATACATGAGGGTGATTGATGTTGGTAGGGACTTTATGGCATTTCTTCAGTTGAGAGACATGGAAAGTAGGGTGGATTAGAACATCAACAGGAAGGATCAGCTTGGAGGCAACAGCTCCAATCTTTGCATCAATAGGATAATGGCCATAATACTTGACAACAAGCTTGTTAAATGGTCTAGTGGCAACAAAACCTGCCTATAGGGTTGTAGCTTAAGATAAACCTAATCTCCATTTTAAAGTTCCTGTCAAATTTGTGTTTATCAGCTAGATCCCTTATTCTCTGATGTGCACTCAACATATGGAACTTCAGAAGTTGGATGATTGCCTCCTTAGCATCCATGGATCTATCAACCGTTTCTGAAATAGCTTCACCAGCTAGATAGGGAAGATGGAGAGGTGGTTTCTGGACATATAAAACCTCATAGGGACTGCATTTGTCAGTAGCATGGTAGGTAGTATTATACCACAATTCATCTAATGGTAGATACTTAGGCCAATCCTGAGGGCTGTCAAAGCAAAAATATCTCAGATAGGTCTCTAGAGTTCTATTCAAAACTTCAGCCTGGCCATCAGTTTGAGGGAGATATGTTGTTGATCTCTGCAACTGAACATCTTTTGTAGCAAACAATTCTTGGCAAATATTTCTAAGAAATACTGGATCTCCATCACTGGTTATGGTAGCAGGCCACCCATGTAGTTTAAAAACATTTTTCAAGAAGGATTGAGTCATTGTCTGGGCAGTATATGGATGTTGTAGGCTCATAAAATGACCGTACTTGCTAAGTCTATCAACAACAACCAAAATGACATTCTTACCATGGGAGCTAGTAGACCTTCAATAAAATCTAAACAGATATCAGTACATACCCCATTCAGAATAGGTAGTGGTTGCAGTAGGCCAGGAGAGGCAGCAGCATCATACTTATGTCTTTGGAACACATCACATTTTTTGACAATGTTTCTGATATCTGTAGCCATTGACTTCCAATAGAATAGGGATTGCAGCCTTTTTAAAGTAAAAACCATGCCAGAATGCCCAGCTTGTGTGGTTGAATGCCACAAGTTAATAATAAGTGTTCTGAGTTGCTGATCAACACCAACCACCACTCTACCCTTCCATCTCAGCTGGTCATTATACCAAGTAAATGACTTAAAAGGCTGAGTTTGCAATTTGGCAATCAACTCTTGCAAATAAATATCAAAAGTCCAATCGACTTTGATTTGATCATAAGGGAGTCATTTGGAGACAGCAAAGAAATAGCTAACAGTTTAGAGTAAGGTTTCCTAGATAATGTATCACCAACTTTATTTTCAGATCCCTTTTTATACTCAATAGAGAAATCAAAGGTCATGAGCTTGGAAATGCCAGCTATTTGAAAGTCAGTGTGAATTTGTTGTTCCAGTAAGTGCTTCAATAATTTTGATCTATCTTGACAATGAATGATCCTCCCAAGAGGTAGTGTGACTATTTAGTAACAGCAAATATGAGAGCTAATAGCTCCCTATCATAGAAAGACATAGCCTGATGTCTGGGTGCTAGAGATCTACCAATAAGCTATTGGATTCCCTTGCTGCGTCAACACATCACCTATGCCCTTACCACTTGTATCAGTATCAACCAAGAAAGGTTTTGAAAAGTCTATCATTGCCAGTACATGAGTAGAAATCAAGGCTGGCTTCAACTTTTGGAATGCTGCAGTAGCTTCAGAAGTTTAGACATAGACATCCTTCTTAAGTAAATCATGTAGTGGTCTGCATATAGTTCCATAACCATGGATGAACCTCCTATAATAGCCAGCAAGGCCTAAAAACCCTCTTAGTTGCTTAATATTATTATCATGAATGGGCCATTTTTCAACTGTTGTAATCCTCTTAGGATCTGTAGCAGCTTCTTCTTGACTAATAAAAGTGTCCTAAATACTCCACTTTAGGGACACCAAATGCACACTTAGACATCTTGGCATATAACTGGTATTTCAGTATTAGTTCAAAAAAAGCTTCCACATGCTTAACATGATCAGCCATATATTTATTTTATATTAGTATATCATCAAAAAAGAGTAATATTATATTCCTTAGTAAAGGTCTGAAGACTGAATTCATAACGTTTTAGAAGGAAGATGGGGCATTGGTTACCCCAAATGGCATAACCAAAAACTTATAATGGCCTCATGAGTTTTAAAGGCTACACAAAAGGTCCAAATATGCTCGTGAACTATTTGAAATAGGACAGATATGCACGTCGTTAATAGTTTGGCCCAAATATGCCCAAATCGTCCAATAGTTCTGCAAATTTGCCATTTTTAACGGAAACAATATTTTTTTTCTTTTTTTAATTAATGAAAATCAAAATATTTTTTTTCTAAAGCAATTTTTCTAAAATTGTTTTTTTACTAAAAACTGAAGAAAAAAAAGGAAATATTTTTTTTCCAGTTTTTACAAAAGAACTGAAAAATATTTTCTAAAACAATAATTTTGTAAAAACAGAAATAAAATCTAAAAAGAATCTTCTAAATCAATGTTTTTGTAAAAACTAGAAAAAAAATGAATTTATTTTTACAAAAAATTGAAAAAAAGAAAAAAAATTGCTTTAAAAAATTGATAAATTATTTTCTAAAACAATGTTTTTGTAAAAATAGAAATAAAATCTAAAAAGCAATTTAACTGTCTCCAACTAACTTCCGGAACCTTCCAACTAATTACTTGCCACATCCGCTCACCTTATCTAAGAATTTACAAAATTAAGCAAATTACATTCATTACTACTACACATTGCAACATATTGAATTAGGGAGGATCAGTATTGGTAGGGAAAATTGTCAGGACCCAATTCCCGAACCCGGCCGTGATGCCACCTCTCGTGAAGACAAGGCCAGCCAAACAGAATGAAGCACCTCTTTTAACAGTTAATTAACATAAATAAGTCTAAAACGTGATTAATATAGCCATAAATGCGGAAGAAAGCGAATAAAACAAGGGAAACCATCCCGACACAGCCCAAATCGGGGTGTCACAAGTCATGAGCTACTACAGAATCTGCTATAAGTCTACAAAATATAGGATCTGGTACAATGGTCTGAAGATAACATAAGTAATAGAAGATAAGGGAGAAAACGGGGCTGCAGACGTCAACCGCTACCTCGTCACTCCAAGTCACTGCCTGGTCTAGAAGGAATCAGCGCTCAGGTACGGACTCTGCTATGCCTGAATCTGCACACACGGTGTAGGAAGTAATGTGAGTACTCCTACCCAGTAAGTAAATAATTATAAATAATGACTGAAAGCATGAAATCACATAAAAGCACAAGATAATTCTATATTAAAGCAGTAAAATCTGTTAAATAGTGAAGAATAAAATAACTCTCTTTTAAAACCGGTAAAATAGATAATTTAACAAATGAAATATAAGTAGAAATATGCCCCTTGGGCTCAGTAT
This sequence comes from Nicotiana sylvestris, assembly GCF_000393655.2. Taxonomy (NCBI): domain Eukaryota; kingdom Viridiplantae; phylum Streptophyta; class Magnoliopsida; order Solanales; family Solanaceae; genus Nicotiana; species Nicotiana sylvestris. The sequence continues at coordinate 19,871,740 of NC_091067.1, read as the reverse complement.
CAATCTCTCATAACAGTATCAGCCCCTCGGGCTCAGTATTAGTCACTCAGCATAATACCAGCTCCTCGGGCTCACTCTTAAATCATATGGGTACCCGCGCTCACTGTGGGGGTACAGACTCCGGAGGGGCCCCTTACTGCCCAAGCGCTATATCAAGTCATCTCGTGCCATATCAAGTAACTCAGGCCCTCGGCCTCCCATCACTCAGCATATCCTCACATATGGACCTCGGCCTCACTCAGTCCAGAAAATCATCACAAGCCCGTCAGGCATCAGTAAACAATAGTGCTCAGCTCAAACAACATTTTTAAACATCATTTAAATCTCAAATTTGAGTAAAAGTGGTTGAGTCTGTAAAACAGTGTAATTCAATAGGACTGAGTTCAAGTAGTATATCAAACTAGTGAGGAAACAGTGATAAAATTCCACGAAGGATTCAAATAATTGGCATTAAGCCCAAATATGACAATAAGCCCCAAATCATGGTGAAAACAAACAAGTCTCAATCAAATACGCGATAGAAACATCAATCGGGATGGACCAAGTCACAATCCCTAATAGTAAATGACCTCGCGCTCGTCATTAAGCGCGTGTCTCACCTCAATATAGCACTACATTGTGCAATCTGGGTTTCAAACCTTCAGGACATCATTTACAATCACTACTCACCTCAAGCCGGCCAAAACCCTAGCTCTCTATTCCTTTGACTCTCAAATCGACCTCCTCGCGCATCAAATCTGACCAAAACCACAACGAATACGTCACAATATGCTAAGGGAACAAAACTTAATCGACATTAATATAAAAACATCAAAAATCCTTAAATTGGCAAAACTCGAGCCCCGAGCCCACGTCTCAAAACTCAAAATTTTCACATCAATGGATTTCTTATCTCGCCATGAGTTCATACATATCAAAATCATAAGAATCGGAGTTCAGTTGACCCCTCAAATCCCCGTTCTTAACTGTCTTAAGTTCAAGCACTAGCCTCCATTTTTAATCCTTGATTCCTTAGTTTTTTAGTTTTAATTCATGTAATAACACCTTAGAATTGTGTTTTAGGTTCAGAAATCCTTACCTCAATGAAGTCCTTTGATTTCCTTTATCAAAATCGCTCAAAAACCACAAATCCGAAGTTAGAAATAAGAAACCCTTCAAAATTCGCGAAGATGAACTAAATACCTTCTGCCCAGTCGAAACCGCATCTGCGGTCAAATAGTCGCTTCTGCGGTACCACTTCTGCGGTTGACACTCTGCATCTGTGAAACTTCATTAAGTCCCACTTGGCCGCATCTGCCGTCCAATAGCCTCATCTGCGGTTCTGTAGGTGCGGCTCCCTATCCGCATCTGCGATCCAGCCTAGCCTTGCCCTTTTCCGCTTCTGCGACTTCCACTCCGCATATGAGACACCGCACCTGCGATCCCTTTTCCGCAGGTGTGGAAATACCAGCAACGGCAGAAATTCTGCAACATTACAAGTCCAAAACTCCCCGATCGCCATCCGAATTCACCCCGAGGCCCCCAGGACCTCAACAAAAAGCACCAACACATCCTAAGACATTAACCAAACTTGTTCCAATCATTAAAACACCTCAAGCAGCACTAAAACCATCAAATTACCTCAAATCTAAGCCTAAGTTCTTCAAAAACTTTCGAAATTCACATTCGATCAAAAACCCAACCAAATCACCTCCGAATAACTTGAAATTTTACACGCACATCCTAAATCACCTAACGAAGCTACTACATCTCTCGAAATTCCATTCTGACCCTCGGATCAAAATCTCACCTACCAACCGAAAATCACCAAAATACTAACTTCGCCAAAACAAGCTAATTTCTACTCCGGACCTCCAAAACCACTTCCGATTGCGCTCCTAAGTCACAAACCATCCCCCGAAGCTAACCAAATCACCGGAAATCACATCCGAGCCCTCTAACTCATAAGTCAACATCCGGTTGACTTTTCCAAACCAAATCTTCCTTAAAGAGACTAAGTGTCTCATTTCCTACCAAAACCAATCCGAATCGACTCGATCACACCAAATACAGATAATGAAGCATGAAGAAACATAAAATGGGGGAAATAGTGCCGTAACTCATGAGACGACGGGCCGAGTCGTCACATCCTCCCCAACTAAAACAAACGCTCGTCCTCAAGCGAGTCAAGAATCATACCTGAAGCCTCAAATAGGTGAGGATACTGCTCTGCATCTCCCGCTCGGTCTCCCAAGTAGCCTCCTCCATGGGCCGACCTCTCCACTGCACCTTCACCGAAGTTATATCCTTCGATCTAAATTTCCGAACCTGACGACCCAAAATATCCACTAGCTCCACATCATAGGTCAAATCATCATCCAACTGAACCATGCTGAAGTCCAAAACATGAGACGGGTCCCTAACATGCTTCCGGAGCATAGAAACATGGAACACCGGATGCACACTCTATAAGCTGGGCGGAAAAGCAAGCTTATAAGCCACCTCCCCAATCCTCTGGAGCACCTTAAAAGGCCCAATGAACCGCGGACTCAACTTCTCTTTTTTTTTCCAAATCTCATAATACCCTTCATAGGTGAAACCTTCAGCAAGATCTCCAACCATTTAAGACATATCTCGGACCTTCCGGTCCGCATAACTCTTCTGATGCGACTGCGTTGTACGAAGCCTCTCCTGAATCACCTTCACCTTCTCTAAGGCATGTTGAACCAAATCTGTCCCCAACAGTCTGGCCTCGCCGGGCTCGAACCAACCAACTGGAGATATGCACTGCCTCCCATACAAGACCTCATACGGTGCCATCTAAATACTGGATTGATAGCTGTTGTTGTAGGTAAACTCTGCAAGCGGCAAAAACTCATCCCAAGAACCCTCGGAATCAATAGCACAAGCACACAACATATCCTCCAATATTTGAATGGTACGTTCGGACTGCCTGTCCGTCTGAGGATGAAACGTTGTTCTCAACTCCACCTGAGTGCCCAACTCTCGCTGAAAAATCCTCCAAAACTGGGAAGTAAACTGAGTGCCTCTATCTGAGATAATAGAAACTGGAACACCATGCAACCGAATAATCTCTCGAATGAAGAACCCTGCTAGCCGCTCTAAGGAATAGGTCGAACACACCGAAATGAAGTGCGCGGACTTGGTCAGCCGATCCACAACCACCCAAATGGAATCGAACTTCTTCAAAGTCCGAGGAAGACCACTCACAAAATCCATAGTGACTCTCTCCCACTTCCACTCGGGAATAACAATCTGCTGAAGTAAGCCACCCGATCTCTAATGCTCATATTTCACCTGCTGACAGTTGAGACACTGAGCCACAAATCCCACAATATCTTTCTTCATTCTTCTCTACCAATAGTGCTGTCTCAAATCCTGATACATTTTCATGGCACCCAGATGAATGGAATACCGCAAGATGTGGGCCTCCTCCAGAATCAACTCTCTAAACCCATCCACATTGGGCACACAAATCCGACCCTGCATCCTCAATACCCCATCATCACCGATGGTCACATCCCTAGCATCATCATGCTGAACCCGGTCCCTAAGGACAAGCAAATGTGAATCATCATACTGGCGTTCTCTGATGCGATCATATAAAGAAGACCGAGAAACCACACACGCCAACACCCAACTAGGCTCTGAAATATCGAACCACATGAACTGATTGGCCAAGGCCTGGACATCAACTGCAAGGGGTCTCTCCCCAAACTCCCCATACTCACTGCCTTTTGGCTCAAGGCATCGGCCAATACATTGGCCTTTCCCGAATGATACAGAATAGTAATATCATAATCCTTAAGCAACTCAAGCCATCTCCGATGCCTCAAATTAAGATCATTTTTCTTGAACAAATGCTGAAGACTGTGATGATCGGTGAATACCCCACAAGATACGCCATACAAATAGTGCCTCTAAATCTTCAATGCATGAACTATGGCAGCCAACTCCAAATCGTGAACAGGGTAGTTCTTCTCATGGGGCTTCAACTAACGAGAAGTATAAGCAATCACTCTACCATCCTACATCAAAACACAGCCAATCCCAACTCTCGAAGCATCACAATACACTGTATAAGAGCCTGAAGCTGACGGCAAAACCAATACTGGAGTTGTGGTCAAAGCTGTCTTGAGCTTCTAAAAGCTCTCCTCGCACTCATCCGACCATACAAATGGAGCACCCTTCTGAGTCAACTTGGTCAAGGGCGAGGCAATAGATGAAAAACCCTGAACAAAACGTCGATAATAACCCGCCAAATCGAGGAAGATACGAATCTCTGTGGTTGAGGACGGTCTAGGCCAACTCTGAACTGCCTCTATCTTCTTCGGATCAACTTTAATACCCTTGCTGGACACCACATGCCCCAAGAAAGCCACTGAACCGAGCCAAAACTCACACTTGGAGAACTTTGCATAAAGCTTCTCCTCTCTCAGTCTCTGCAATACAACTCGCAAATGCTCTGCGTGCTCCTCCTGGCTATGCGAGTACACCACAATATCATCAATGAATACTATAACAAACAAATCCAGATAAGATCAAAATACACTATTCATCAAATGCATGAATGCTGCTAGGGCATTGGTCAACCCAAAAGATATGATAAGAAACTCATAATGACCATATCTGGTCCTGAAGGCAGTCTTAAGAATATCTGAATCCTTGATCTTAAATTGGTGATAACCCGAACGGAGATCAATCTTGGAGAACACCCTCGCTCCCTGAAGCTGGTCGAATAAATCATCAATACAAGGCAGGGGATACTTGTTCTTCACTGTTACTTTGTTCAATTGCCTGTAGTCAATGTACATTCTCATTGTGCCATCCTTCTTCTTTACAAACAAAATCGGTGCACCCCACGGTGACACACTAGGCCGAATGAACCCCTTTTCTAGGAGCTCCTGAAGCTGCTCCTTAAATTCTTTCAACTCCGCTGGTGCCATACGATACGGTAGAATAGAGATAGGTTGAGTGCCCGGCACCAGGTCAATACAAAAATGAATATCCCTGTCTGGTGGCATGCCCGACAGGTCTGCAGGAAACACATCGGGAAAATCCCGCACAACTGGAACAGTATCGATACTAGGAGTCCCAGCTCCAACATCCCTAACAAATGCCAAATATGAAAGGCAACCCTTCCTAACCATACGCTAGGCCTTCAAGAAAGAAATAACTCTACTAGGAACATAGTCAGTCAAACCATGCCACTCGATCCGCTGTACACCCGGCATAGCCAAAGTGACTATCTTAGCATGGCATTCTAGAATAGCATGTCACGGAGATAGCCAATTCATGCCCAAAATAACATCAAAATCCACCATGCTCAATAGCAACAGATCAACTCGGGTCTCTAGACCCCCAATGATCACAACACAAGACCGGTACACACGGTCCACAACAACAGTATCGCCCACCAGGGTAGATACATGAATAGGTAAAGCAAGAGACTCCCGGGGAATACTCAAATAATGGGCAAAATATGAAGACATATAAGAATAGGTGGAACCGGGATCAAATAATATAGAGGCATCTCTGTGGAAGACTGAAACAATACATGTAATGATAACATCTGAAGCAATAGTATTGGTCCTCCCTGGAATAGCATAAAAATGAGGCGGAACACCGCCTGATCGACCTCCACCTCTAGGGTGACACCTGGCTGCCTGACCTCCGCCCCTAGCTGGCTGGGCGCATGGTGAAGAAACTGGAGCAGAAGACGAGGGCTGACCCCTCTGCTGAGATGAACCAGCAACACAACGAGGACACTGCCTCCACATATGTCCAAACTCTCCACACTCAAAACAACTCTCAGGTGCTGGAGAGTAGGACTGAAGGGAACCCCTCGCACTGGAGTGACTAGTTGATGCACTCGGCATGGAAGATCCCTGAACAGACGGGGCACAAGATGAACTCTAAGCTGGAAGAGCGCTGAGTGAATACTGACCCTATTGAGAACCATGATAACCACGACCTGAAGATGCCCCAGGATACTCGAGATGGGACGACTGAGCAGGCCTGAAAGAACGACCTCTACCATGCTGAAACTGGCCCCTAGACGGAGCACTACTGAAACTTCCAGAACCTCGAGGCCTCTTGGCCTCCCTCTCCTCTCTATCCTGCCGGTGAGCTGTCTCAATCTCACGAGCGATATCAACCGCATCCTCAAATGAAATACCCAGAACTCTCTCCCTAGTCATCAGAATACGAAGATGATAATTAAGACCATCCACAAACCTCTTGATCCTATCACGATCTGTCGGAACCATCCAGGAGGCATGACGAGCCAACTCAGAATACCTCGCCTCATACTGGGACACAGTCATATCTCCATGTCGAAGCCACTCAAACTGCCTATGCAGCTCCTCCCGGTGGGACTGCGGTACATACTACTCCAAGAAGAGAGTGGAGAACTCCTACCAAGTCAAAGGCACTGCACCTGCCGGCCTACACTACTCATACGCCTCCCACCAAGTGACGGCAGCCCCAGTGAACTGAAAAGTGGTAAATTACACACCACTAGACTCAAGAATCCCTGCTGTCCGGAGCATATGCTGACACTTGTCGAGAAAACCCTGGGCGTACTCGCCCTCAGCACCACTAAATGAATGAGGCTAGAGCCTACCAAACCTTCAAGACGACGCTGCTCATCGTCTGGCATAGCTGGAGCCACTAAGTCTTGAACTGGTGCAACCAGCTGAGTTGGAGGTGCTCCCGACGTCTGCAATCCTTGCACTACCTGCTCAGGTGTGCGAACAGTGGGGGTCTAATTGCCTCTCCCGGCCTGTGAAGTAGCTGCTGCGCTATTGGCTGAAACTGCCTGAGCCAGGACAGTGCAAACTGACAAAATCTGAGTAGAGGCCTCCTGAAGACCCGAAATCATGATGGACACAGCTGGTGCCTGAATAGGTGCTGCTGGAGTATCTATAGTTGGAGCCTAATCCTGGGCTGGGGCAGCTGGTGGATCAACAGGTGCTGCTCTCGCTGCTCTGCCTCTACCAAGACCATGACCGCGTCCACAACCTCTGGTGGCCTCACTGGGTGGTACTGGTGGTCGTTCTCCTTGTCCGGTAGCGCGAGTCCTCTCCATTTGCAAGAGAATAGAATACAGAAGTTTAGTTTTCAGATCAACAAAGTCGCACGACAAGAATTTCAAGAATATGAAGTTTTTCCTAAAGGTTCTACAGCCTCTCGAGGATAAATACAGATGTCTCCGTACCGATCCGCAAGACTCTACTAAACCTGCTCATGACTCGTAAGACCTATGTAACCTAGGCTCTGATACCAACTTGTCACGACCCAATTCCTGAGCTCGGTCGTGATGGCGCATCTCGTGAAGACAAGGCCAACCAAATAGAATGAAGCACCTCTTTTAATAATTAATTAACATAAATAAGTCTAAAACATAATTAATATAGCCATAAATGCGGAAGAAAGCGAATAAAATAAGGGAAACCATCCCGATACAGCCCAAACCGGGGTGTCACAAGTCATGAGCTACTACATAAACTACTATAAGTCTACAAAATATAAGATCTGGTACAATGGTCTGAAGATAACATAAGTAATAGAAGATAAGAGAGAAAATGGGGTTGCGGACGTGAACAGCTACCTCGTCACTCCAAGTCACTTCCTAGTCTCGAAGGAATCAACGCTCAGGTGCGGACTCTACTATGCCTGAATCTGCACACACGGTGCAGGGAGTAATTTGAGTACTCCGACCCAGTGGGTAAATAATTATAAATAATGACTAAAAGCATGAAATTACATAAAGGCACAAGATAATTCTATATTAAAGCAGTAAAATCAGTTAAAGCAGTAAAATAGTGAAGAATCAAATAACTCTCTTTTAAAACCGGTAAAACAGATAATTTAACAAATACAATATAAGTAGAAATCTGCCCCTCGGGCTCAGTATCAATCTCACTGAACAGTATCAGTCCCTCGGGCTCAGTATCAGTCACTCAACATAATATCAGCCCCTCGGGCTTACTCTCAGATCATATGGGTACCCGCGCTCACTGTGGGGATGCAGACTCCGGAGGGGCCCCTTACGACCCAAGCGCTATATCAAGCCATCTCACGGCATATCAAGTAACTCAGTCCCTTGGTCTCATATCACTCAGCATATCCTCACATATGGCCCTCGGCCTCACTCAGTCCAGAAAAATCATCACAAGCCCCTCAGGCATCATCAAACAATAGTGCTCAGCTCGAACAACATTTTTAAATATCATTTATATCTGAAATTTGAGTAAAAGTGGTTGAGTCTGTAAAATAGTGTAATTCAATAGGGCTGAGTTCAAGTAGTATATCCAACTAGTGAGGAAACAGTGATAAAATTTCACGAAGGATTCAAATAATTGGCATTAAGCCCAAATATGGCAATAAGCCCCAAATCATGGTGAAAACAAACAAGTCTCAGTCAAATACGCGGTAAAAACATCAATCGGGACGGACCAAGTCACATTCCCCAATAGTAAATGACCCTGCGCTCGTCATTAAGCGCGTGTCTCACCTCAATATAGCACTACGTTGTGCAATCCGGGTTTCAAACACTCAAGACATCATTTACAATTACTACTCACCTCAAGCCGGCCAAAACTCTAGCTCGCTATGCCTTTGCCTCTCAAATCGACCTCCTCGCGCGTCGAATCTGACCAAAACCACAACGAATACGTCACAATATGCTAAGGGAACAAAACCCAATAGACATTAATCAAAAAACATCAAAAATCCCGAAATTGGCGGATTCCGAGCCCCTGGCCCACTTCTCGAAACTCAGAAATTTTCATATCAACGGATTCCTTATCTCGCCACGAGTTCGTACATATCAAAATCACAAGAATCGGAGTTCAGTTGACCCCTCAAATCCCCATTCTTAACTCTCTTAAGTTCAAGCCCTAACCTCCATTTTTAATCCTTGATTCCTTAGTTTTTTAGTCTTAATTCATGTAATAACACCTTAGAATTGTGTTTTAGGTTCAGAAATCCTTACCTCAATGAAGTCCCTTGATTTCCCTCTTCAAAATCGCTCATAAACCGCCAAGTCCGAAGTTAGAAATGAGAAACCCTTCAAAATTCGCGAAGATGAACTTAAATACCTTCAGATGCGGTTGACACTCTGCATCTGCGGAACTTCATTAAGTCCCGCTTGGCCATATCTGCGGTCCAATAGCCGCATCTGTGGCTCCGTAGGTGCGGCTCCCTATCCGCATATGCGGTCCAGCCTAGCCTTCCCCTTTTCCTCTTCTGCGACTTCCACTCCGCATATACGACACCGTACCTGCGACCCCTTTTCCGCAGGTGCGGAAATACCAGCAACAACAGAAATTCTGCAACATTACAAGTCCAAAACTCCCCGATCGCCATCCAAAATCACCCCGAGGCCCCGAGACCTCAACCAAAAGCACCAACACATCCTAAGACATTAACCAAACTTGTTCCAATCATCAAAACACCTCAGACAATACTAAAACCATTAAATTACCTCAAATCCAAGCCTAAGTTCTTCAAAAACTTCCGAAACTCGCATTTGATAAAAAACCCAATCAAATCACCTCCGAATAATCTAAAATTTTACACGCACATCGCAAATCACCTAACGAAGCTACTGCAACTCTCGAAATTCCATTCCGACCCTCGGATCAAAATCTCACCTACCAACCAGAAATCACCAAAATACTAACTTCGCCAAAACAAGCTAATTTCTACACCGGACCTCCAAAACCACTTCCGATCGCGCTCCTAAGTCACAAACCATCCCCCGAAACTAACCGAATCACCGAAAATCACATCCGAGCCCTATAACTCATAAGTCAACATCCAGTTGACTTTTCCAAACCAAACCTTCCTTAAGAGACTAGGTGTCTCATTTCCTACCAAAACCAATCCGAATCGACTCGATCACACCAAATACAGATAATGAAGCATGCAGAAACATAAAAAATGGGGGAAACGGGGTGATAACTCATGAGACGACGGGCCGGGTCGTCACAAAAATTCCTCATTGAGGGTTTTTTTTTACGAGTTTTTAACTTATATATACCGACATGTGTAAAGAAGCTTTTATATTATTAGATCATTTAAAAAATACTTATATGTAACCCTTCGTAAATAATGAAATCTTAAAAATTAGACAAATTACTTGTTAAACTTAGAAGAGATACAGAATTTTACATGGGAGTGAATAGGAGAAACTTTATTTGCTCAATTGACAACTTGGGAGATCAATGTTAATATCCAAATATGTTCCAAGACCAAAGTTAACATCCAACAAAAGCAAAAAATTATAATTTTGACCCTATCTTCTTTTCAAAGTCTCCAAAACACCACAAAACAAATTTTGTTCCACCATCACACTCTTTCTTCCTTAGGTTGCTGCAAAATAAGCTTTAACCTGAAACAGAATCGGTATAGCCGTATAGCCATGGCCATGAATTCTTTTTTTCATCATCAAACTACAAAAACCAATTTATATTTTTCTTTAATGAAGTACAGTAAAAGAAGCTAGAGTTCTTTTTCAACAAGTTTCAACTCAAAACCTTTCACATCCCCATATCAAGGTAACCCTCCATTATAAAGTTGATATTTTTAATGCCTTTTAATTTTTTTTCATTGGGTAATTTGATCAAACATGTGTTGCTTCTATTTATCAATGCTTCTTATATCTGCATATGAGTGTTGGAATATTAAGGTATGCAGTTGAACTTTATTACTAATTGCTTTAGGACTCGGGTATTTTAGGTAAATATGCATTTGTTTTAGGCTGTTATGTCACACGGGTAATCCCTTGTTATGCCTCTGTTGATCTATATAGGAGATACATATTAGTTGAGAATATGTTTTAGACGTTTGCACTTTTACTGTATGTCCTATGCTTTCTCGGAGTGGTTTAGCTTTTCATAGATTTATCCATTTATAAAATATACGATCTTCTAATAGTTTTTATTTATATTTTGCATAATATAGGCATGAGATGAATTTAAATGGTGTAAATTGGTCAATGAGAATTCATACAGCCGACCCCAACTTATTTGGGACTAAGGAGTAGTAGTTGTTGTTTGTTGTTCTAGTGTGTGCCAAAAAAATGTAAGTAGCGTTCCATAAAACAGAAGGGCATCCTGATGCACAAAGCATCATACATTCACACAAGGTCCGGAAAAGGGCCGCACCCCAAAGGGTATGATGTAGAAAACCTACCTTAATGCAACCATTAGTGTTCCATGTTACATAAAAAGACCTTTTTTCCCACAATGAATTCAGACTTGAAAAATGCAAATGCCAAGGAGTGATTCAACTTTGTCAATTATTTCTCAAAAGAGAAGCCAGTAGTCCTGATTCTACTTAGGTATTTGTGTGAGACCAACAGTGGAAGATTTGTGGAACCCCATCTTTAAAGCCAATTCAACATTAAAAACCCTGCTTTTTTAGTTTGTTTGTATCTTCTCTATGCATTCTGTCGACTCCACCCGAGTTCTAACGACAAGTTATACTATATCTAGTGTAGCTATTGATTGTTAAGACTTAAGACAAATATGTGTGAAACAAGAATCCGCACAGCTACTTTTGCATATAACAGTAAACAGTAAATGCCAACTTGAATCCTTAAAAAAAGAGCATGAGTTCACGTTTTCTTGACATTACACAGAATAATGTTTAAGATGTTTTATAAAGAACAACTTTGTGATTGTTTTAAGTTCCTCTTATCTTTGTAGTAAGATCGGTTACAACTCCCACTGAAGCTTTTGTTGGCTTCAATGAGATGGTTCGGTGGACACAGCGGAAGTATTTCATGTTAGGCGGGAAAGGAGGGGTTGGGAAGACTAGCTGTGCTGCTTCTCTGGCAGTAAAATTTGCAAATCATGGTCACCCGACTCTTGTTGTTTCAACTGACCCTGCCCACTCTTTGAGTGATTCGTTTGATCAGGTAACTGCTATGTACTTCTCTTCTAAAATTGTTCCAAAAGAGGGTAAAAGTTAATGTATTTATTATTTTGTGTTTTCTGTAGGATTTGACTGGAGGGGCACTTGTTCCGGTTCAAGGAGTGGATTCTCCATTATATGCACTAGAGGTATATCTCTTTCTTATGATTGTGATACTGGTACTTAGAGCAAGTATCCACTTGTTTAAGACAAATATATCATATAGTAAACTATTGTTCAAATAGATAAACCCTGAGAAAACAAGGGAAGAGCTCCGTGCTACAAGCGAACTACAAGGTGGCAGAGGTGTCAAAGATTTTATGGACAGCATGGGTCTCGGAATGCTTGCTGAGCAGGTGACAGCACAAGCAAAATATTTCATTTTTTTTCTTTTCCAAATAAATCCCTCTCATTTCATTTGGTTTTAACTGTGCGTGCCTAGTCTTGGTTTCTCGCTTTCTCCTCGTTTCCTACTCCCTCTGTTCCCTTTACTTGTCCAGTTTGCATTTTGCACTCCCCTTAAGAAAGCATTAGTTAGGTGTTTATTTTACTAAATTATCCTTATTAATGGTATTATGGAAATCTAAATTTGACTACTGCTACTCCAATTAATTTGGGAAATAGTTACATACTGATTAGGGTAAAATTGGAAAAATATAATTAATTCTCGATTTGCTAAGGTGGACAAGTAAAAGGGAAAATCTATTTATAGTATACTGATACTGGACAAGTACAAGGGAACTGAGGGAGTATTACACAACTACCAATTTAGCTGTGTCTGATTTAATCATAGTTCTTTAAGCAATTCACCATGTCTCTTGTTGTTGTTTCAATTGGTAAAGCCTCTAAACTCGACATTACATGTTAAGGTCAGGTTCAAGTTTATTTCTCTATTGCAGCAGTTGAAAGAGCAACTGTTAAATAAAAATTGATTTTGGCAATCGGCAAAGTACGATGTTCGCAAGATTCCTTGTGGTATCTGACTCTGCTCTTATTAACTTGTGATAGTTGGGAGAACTAAAACTTGGAGAGCTGTTGGACACTCCTCCACCTGGTCTAGATGAGGCTATTGCAATTTCCAAGGCATGTATAGTGATTGTTTGATGCTGTTTTTAGTATTAATACTCCACATAAACAACTGTCTTATTGTTGTCTTATTCCAGTCTCTTTGACCATAGGATGGTTCTGCAGGTCATGCAGTTTCTTGATTCAAAAGACTATAGTAGCTTTTCTCGCATAGTTTTTGACACAGCCCCAATGGTGAGTTGAAAGAAATTGGCTTAATTGTAAAATTTGTTCTCTGGGCTTAAAGTTTGCATTTACATGTTGATACTGCAGGGGCACACACTTGGACTACTATCACTTCCAGACTTCTTGGATGCATCAATAGGCAAGATGATGAAGGCAAATACTGTTATGCTACTAGGACATTATAGGTTATTTCTTCCATCAAAAATTGTTTCCATGTTTAAGAATGAGAACCCTCAAGCCGATACGTCTTTCTTCTCCTCTGAGCCATAACTTATTCCAGTGGTTTTAGCATGTATAAATGTGAAACTTTGTGACAGTCCTTTCATTTCGAGTTTGTCAAGCAGAGTATTACTTTTGGGCACTTCAGCATTATAAGTACTATTTCGTGTGTCACAGCTTAAAAGAAAATAGCATCAGCAACTTCAGCTTTAAAATCCATGTTAAACAAGGCGGAGCCACAAGAAAATGCTGCTGTAAGCATTAAAGTTGCAATACTAGCTTTCCTGCTGTGCTAATTACTTTGCATTGAGCATCATTTCTTTTCACTGCAGAGTGACAAGCTTGAGCAATTAAGGGAGAGGATGGCAAAAGTTCGAGTTCTTTTCCGTGATTCAGCAACTACAGAGTTTATCATTGTGACAATCCCCACCGTAATGCGCCAAATTCCTTGTCTTCTTATTTTAACTTATTAAGAGCTAGGCAGCATAACCCACTGGGTGCAAACAATTTCTGAGGGCCATCGGACTGGGTAAAACCTGAATTAACCGTGGTGGTGCACTTGCGGGAAACTCCTTGCCGAGGGCCTGTGCACCCCCGGGAATAGTCGGGGCTCGAAGAGACTCGGACACCCGGTGCAAATCAAAAAAAAAAGAGCTAGGCAGCATAAGTTTGCAACAAATGAGTTCTCTAACTTTAGCGTCCAATCATAAATAGCATCCCCCAGCTCTTTGTGCATTCATCTTAATCCTTCTATATCACGTGGTGGGAAGATAAGATTGTACAACTTTCGTTGGGGTCTATCTTAGATAAGATGAGTGCAGCTAATTGCTGCATAATTATCTTTCTGTGCTGCTCACCTTCTTTTTAGGGCTTTTCATAATACTTGGAGCACTAGATAAGCAAGTATGCTGCCCTGTGGTATCGTTTATGCTTATTTTTTTATTGTCTTGGAGGCCAGTGTCATTTCTATTATATTTGCTTCTCAAGTATTATTATCAGGATTTCCTTGCTCAGTTAAACACATTTGCCTGTAGTACCTCTACCGCTCTATGTGTACTTATGGGAAACTGATCAATATGAATTGACCCAAACATCTATCATGTAGGACAAGCTATTCTTTGCCTGTGCTTGCAACTTCTTTTTGAAAAATTGTTGAGTGACCTCTTTGTGGGAAAAAAAACATTCTGTACAGGTTATGGCAGCAAATGGGTCTTCACGGCTCTGTGCATCCTTGAAGAAGGAAACTGTCCCAGTAAGAAGACTTATTGTCAACCAAGTCCTACCTCCGTCTACATCAGATTGCAAGTTCTGCGTGATGAGAAGAAAGGTTCTAGCGAAAAATATTCTGATTCATCCCATATCTCCAATTAGTGAATGGTTGATTCTGATCCAAATGATTTCTCTTTTTTAAGTTAAATCCTTCACAATTATACTGCTAACCGAGATTTTTCTTTTGTGAAGTATTAACCTAAGTTACATAAAAGAATACCCTGTGCACAGGATTTGCAGGAGATTCCCTTGCATATCTTTTTTGCATCACCTGGACGTACGTACTAAAGGAAGTTGAGCTAGGTGTCCGAATTTCTAATAGGGAATAAATTTCTTTTGAATCGTTTCTGTGTCAAACCATTGATATATCTCAGTTATTGAGCAAACAAGATGTAATTCTTTTTAAAAAGACCCTGTAGATACCCTTTTCGGAGAAGTTAGGGAAGAAGGCATGGAAATCCTGAATGTACACTTCCACCATGTGTATGTTTCATTGTTCCCAGATGTCCTCTTCAATGAGGTTTTAGGGGAAACACATTGGTTCTGTTGTCTTCAGCTTTATGGAAATGCTAACTGTTTCATAACTTGTCGTATGGTGGGTTCCGCCAAGTTTTTTCCATGTGTCACATTATCCTTTAATTTCTACATCTGCAACTTTTAACAAACTTTGCAGGAGAAAAGTTACTCATGACCAAACCAATACATCATAAATCAAGCATGCTTTGATTTCATTACGGGGCACTGAGAGCTACTATATGTTATAACAGAAATAGGATGCCAGATTGGAGATTCACAAATGAAAATGTGCTTGGCGTTGATAAAGGAAGTGGCATTTATTCTTTAACTTGAATCCAAGTAATATGAATGTTGATTTAGATTAGGCTGATGTTGTATGCTGTTACATAGAGAGTGTAAAACGAGAAGATTAGAAGAGAAAAATTACTAGGATTTCTGGGTATTTTCTCTCTCTCACGGGAAGTTATTCTGTCTTATGGTACCTTTCCTGATGCAAATTTCAGTCATTTAACAAATGGCCCAAATTTATCTGTCATATAAGGGGTTTATATCATGACAAGATGTCAACACAAACCAATCTAATCCTTTACATCTATATTATAATCTTATAAGTGCAAATTCAAGAACTTGAAACTTTTAGCTTGAATTAGAAACTGCATTATACTATGAATCTCTAATTTCCCTGATCTTCTCTTGCATAGTTTTGCTGATGTCTCAGTTGTTCTATACGTTACAGGATCAGATGCGTGCTCTTGATATGATCACTAAAGATCCAGAGTTAGCAAGTTTAAAGATAATCCAAGCACCATTGGTTGATATGGAGATAAGGGGCGTCGCTGGACTAAAATTCTTTGGTGATATGGTTTGGAATTTTGTTCCAAAAGTAGTTGTATTTTACAATAGTAGGCATTCTAGTTATAGATTTCTGAACATTTTAGGAGTGAAAAATATTCTTCATCCTTTTTCGGGTAGGGGTCGGGGGGTTGGGGAGGGGGAGGTCGAGGGGGAGGGGGAGGTCCTAGTTAGGCTTCATCATTACTCTAACTAGGCATTTTACCGGGGAAACGTATTTTTTTTTCAATGAGGCAACAGTAGTTAAAAGTTTTGTTATTTCTTTGGCGGCAGATCATTTTGTTAGTTCTTACCGTTACCCACCCTTACCCCCCCTGCTGTTTAACTCAACTATTCGATTGTATGGCTTTTGATACATTGCATGAATTCCTACTTCTTAGAAGGGGAACACAGGCACCTTTCCGTCAACGTGTGTTTCCTTGCATTTTCTAATTTGTCTGTGGGCATTTATGTAATTTCAATAACTCCCAACTCAACCTTATCGCTGACTCTTTCTGCTGCTGGCCAACGCGTGGACTCCTATTTTTTCAATCTGCCTAACTTAACTGAGTGTTATTGTAGAACACTATATGAAAGTTCTGAATCTCTTTGGCCACCTCTCGACGATCTCTGCTTTCTCTCGCTTTACTGGGTTTTCATCTTCAAGCAGTTATTTACTGGTGTGTTTCTCCACTGCTGCTTCTTTCATGTTTAATAAAATGTTGAAAACTTAGTGCCGTAGTTTTAATGGTACTAATTTGTTAATCTCCTCAAATATGAATCTTCTGTTGAAAGGTGTTCCCCTGTAATTTCAACGTTGACCCGTGATGTTGCCACTTTAGATATTGTTTTACCCTTTTGTTGTGCGTTGTCTTCCCTCAATTTTCCTTTCACAGGTAAAGTGGGTAAGTACAACAAATTTTTTGTTAGTTATTCCCAAATTACAGTGTAATATTATGTTACATCTAAAATTTAATATTTTACTTATAAATATAGTGTAATTTTTGTAATATTTCAACCCCTAACAGAAGGTGACTTTGCCCCCGGAGATCCACAAAGATAAAGATGAAAGGGGCGTACAATGTTAGTAATAAAATATAATATCTCGTGAACACACCTAAACAAATGGGTCCGCTGTTTCATTTAGTCACATGTGTCCCTGTCATAGTAATAACAAATGATGGACTATGCATACGTGGGTGGGCTTTGAAAATGCCTATGAAGTTCCCTTCATCTATAAAATTATTTGATGGCAACAAACGTTATAATACTGAAAACCAAGGACAAAATATAAAAGTTTAAGTGGTATGACGCCAAACTCCTATCAGCAAAACATGTTCCTTAGGCACTTTATATATTGGAGAATTAAATATGATGTAATGCCACTATCAGATGATTTAATTGCTGACAATAATTTCTTAATGCACTAACTACGGTGACACGCAAGTCATTTGAAGATAAATCTTAGCTTACACCTGCAATTTAAGACCAACACCTGTAAATTTTGTTGACACTTGTGCACAACATGGCATAATTTTCTTAACAGTCACAGGCAAACTTGGGCTCTCTAAATAATCTTCTGCTTTCATTCTTCCTTCACTGTGTTTCACTTTTCAGCTACACTGTAAGTTTTAACCCCAAAACCAAGGTACTCCATTCATATACTTTTTAATGTTCTTAAAGCTAAGTTTAATTATCCCCATCGTTATGTCTAATATTCAATCTTTTTCTTTATATAATTCCTCACGCTCAATTACTTTGTCCTATAATTTCATTCCTAACAGGTTGTAAGATACTCAAAAAATGGAGCAGCGATATACCATCCATGAAATAACGCCATTTACTAGAGATTGCACTTGTAAAATACAAGTTGTTGACAAAATCCGACCCAAAATTAGCAGAGATCACCGGGTGCACTTTCAAACAACCATCGTCCACGACGAAAATGTAAGTTCACAAACATCTCAACTACATAGTAATAAGCTTCTACCATATCTGTAAAGACGTTCTCCATGTTAGATATTAACAAATTGCAGGAAGACCAAATCTCTGCATCATAACATATGGTCCTGAAGTCCCACATTATGACAACATATTCAAATATTTCCACACATACCTCAGCTCAACAGCTAAAGTTAGGGAACCGTCACATTTTGCAATACTCATGCACAGATTCGAATGGGTCGTCGATACCTTCAGTATTGTCGAAGAAGTTATAGAGAACAGTGAAGAAGAATCAATGTTATCGTTGCCTACGAAATTAAACATAGTGTGCTTTGCCGATATCGAGAAACAGATTCCAGGAGATGAATTCGGTAAACAAACACCACTTTATACTACTTCATTTTTATCGTAAAGAAACTACGCTTCTTCATTATCAAATTTAAATAGTTGCATTCAACTTTTATACCTGCATACTTTTCTAAAGCAGACTTGGTGGCAGTTGTGGCAAATTGCGGTATCATGAAATGATTTCAGAAGTTATTCTCATAGACGACAAGTAAGTAATATACACTTTAACTACCCCTAACAACAAAATATGTATTTAACACTGCATCCTTAATATCATAGGAAAAAATCTTTTCTGTTTACTATATGAGGAGAATTAGCTGACAACGATGGAACTCACTGCATCAACTACATAGATATCCTGTTGTTGTTGTTGTTGTTGTTGCAAAACGAATAGCTGCTTGCAAAACGAATAGTTGTTTCTAACTTTAAACAAGGTATTCCCAAGTTACTTTTTATCACACATGTAGATTTATGTTTAGATTTATTCATTAACAAGTATATGATATGCAGAGGTCCGACTAACAACTAAGGCTCAATTCCTCGATCTTTATGGACACTTTGTACCCGCATGCAGCAAAGTTAATGAATTGGTAGATTTTATTTGCACACCTATACGTTCTATTTTTAATACCATATTCTCCAAAAAAACCCACAATATCTACTATTACATTGCAGGGCAAAGAACAACAAGCATATGCTAATTGAATACACTCTCAAAAGTACATCAGAATTGTCGAAACAGAAAATATTGCACCTTTTGAAGATTGTTAGATTAACAATCGTGGGGCGAGAACAACATTAGCGTACCTGTCAACGTAGCAGAAGAATTGTTGAACTCATCACCGAAACAATTGCCCCAAATTGAACTTTGAATCACTAGGAAACAAAGTTAGTCTTCCACCAATTAGATGCTCTTACTTGTGTGTGTTCTTCGTTGGGAGAAGAAGAGAGTGAGAGAAAATTCTTGAGTTTGAGAAAAAACTTACGCTCTTTTGTTTTGTATTATCTCATTCAGGTAAATAGGGAGAGTAATAGCGGTTTTAGGAAGATAACCCACTTTTGCACGTTCAGTTTAGTGGGTGTTTGTGCTTTAGTGGTAACTTCCCTTTAACCTCTTTCCCTTATCTCTCCTAACCGGGTCGGGTCAGTCCACATGAAGCGACCCATGACCCATAATCCAACATCTCCCACTTCGCTCATAGTGGGCTAGACCGATGTCTTTAACACACTTTTTATACTAGCAAATAGTTGATGCGACCTGCGAGCACAAAGAGCTTTAAAATTCCAAAACCAATTAAAGGTTGTACTAAAGCTCTATAAAGAAATCCAATCACATATGGAAAGGATTCACTACTAACATGAGGATATTATTACTCGCAATACCCCCGACATCATTCTCTATTGCAGTAGCTACTTATTCGATCCCTCATCCTCAAAAGAGGCAAACTCGAGTTCTCATATAACATTGTATCCACAATTACACCTAATACCCTCATGGTAAGTGTAATGGTCGACCTATGAATACAAGTTAAATTACTAATATTTTAGTCGTCTTCCCTTTCTACTCGAATCTTTCCATTCCAAATCAACTGCTTTCCTAGACATGCACTGCACTGATGAATCACTCATGGCTATTAGTAACATGCTAAAGTAGCAACACTGATTGACACTTCAAGAAACAGTAAAAGGTCAAAGGGTATTCCAATAAAAGTTAATGTAGCTTCTTTGGGATCTCACACAATGAAGAAGCAGAGATTCATTCTTTCATTATCCCATGGTCGATAGCACACGTGGTATGAAACACATGTCACAGTGTTCTCACCCTATATTGGCGCGTGTGTCTTATTATTTTAATCATCCAACACCGTACAGAATTTGGTCTAGACACCTCCAAATGTCTAACCTGAGTTTCTCACTTTAATAATCCTCAAACCCTCATCTTAGAGAAACTTCCATCTGGCTTACAAAATAAGTCATAATCGAATTGTAAAATTCGTAAGCTATCAAGAATAACCTTTACAAGTAAATATAACCCCACATTATCCAAGGTTTTATAAGGTCTCATCTCTTCACGATTCTTAACGTAAGAGGCGATTGCTCGTGTGAGAGAGCCAATCTCGCGACTTGTTCGACACACTTTATTAACAAAATATTCATCACATGCATACGAGATATAAGCACAAATTCAAGAGTCAAATATTGATGAGTGTATTATAATACTTAAGTCGTTTTACAATACATAAATATATTCATATCCTTCGCAAACCTAGAGCCATAACATGTTTCTCAAACAGGTCTCTAGATATCGCCTTTGCAAAAGGATCAGCTATCATGCTTCGCGTAGGAATGTACTATAAATTTATCTCTCCACTTGCTACCATGTCTCTTACAAAGTTATACTTGATGTCAATATGTTTGGTCTTGCTGTGATACTTTGGATCTTTTGTATATGCAATAGCCGCTTGACTATCACAATATAGAGTCATGACACCCTGATAGTTCTTTGCAATATCCAAATGTTCAAAGAATCTCTTCAACCAAATAGCTTCTTGTACTGTAGACGCATAAGCTACGAACTCAGCTTCCATTGTTGAAAGGACTGTACAGGTTTGTTTTTTACTTTTCCATGATATAGCACCACTATTAAGTAAGAAGGCATAACCGAATGTTGATTTTCTATCATTCCAATCACCAGCCCAATCAGTATCTGTATATCCTCTCAAGTATAAATCATTTCCACTATAACATAGTGAATAATTTGCAGTTCCTTTTAGGTATCTAAAAATTCTCTTCACAGCTTTCCAATGATCTCTTCCAGGATTGGATTGATACCTGCTAACCAGACCTACAACATAACAAATGTCTGGGCGAGTACACATCATAGCGTACATCAAGCTCCCGACAACACTTGAATATGGAACTTGAGACATGTCTTCCTTTTCATTTTCAGTCTTAAGACACATTTCAAGGCTTAAAGTTTCACCTCTTGCTATAGGAGTATCCATGGATTTGCAACTATTCATGCGAAAACGCTCCAAGATTTTCCTTATATAAGTTTCTTGAGATAGACTCAATAACTTTTTGGAACAGTCTCTTTGGTTCTTAACTCCAAAGATATAGTCTACCTCGCCCATATCTTTCATGTCAAATGACTTTAAAAGCCATGACTTGACAGTTTTCAAATACTCCAAATTATTTTCGGCCAATAAAATATCGTCTACATAAAGAGAAAGAATTACAAACATTCCATTGGACTTCTTTACATAAATGCAATGGCCTTCATCGATCATGGTGAAATCATGTGAGATCACCTCCTTGTGAAATCTCAAATACCATTGCCTTGAAGATTGCTTCAGGCCATAAATAGATCTTTTCAATTTACAGGCCTTCTTTTCTTGGCCTTTAACGATGAAGCCTACAGGTTGTTCCATGTAGATTTCTTTGTTTAGTTATCCATTGAGAAAAGCTATTTTCACGTCCATTTGATGTAATTCCAAATCCAAACGTGCAACAATAGCCAAAAGTAAGCAAATTGAGGTAAACTTCACAACTAGTGAAAATGTTTCCTCATATTCTATTCCAGCTTCTTGAGTAAAGCCTTTTGCCACCAATCGTGCCTTGTATCTTTCTATTGACCCATCACTTTGTGTTTAACTTTGAGAACCCATTTGTTCCCAATGGCTCTACGCCCAGGCGGAATATTGACTAGATCCCAGACTTTGTTGGTTTTTATGGACTCTAATTCTTCTTTCATTGCTTTCATACACTCATCTTTTCCAGGGCTTGATAAAGCCTCAGTCACAGACTTTGGCTCATCCATTTCTGTGGGAGATACCAAAAAAATATAATCTTCAATTTCATAAGTACGTTTGGGTATATTTTTCCTGGCACTCTTTCGTAGTTGAAATTCAGGTTCGTTAGAAAGATTTTGGGATTGAGAGTTCACATTCCCACTCGGATCAAGAATAAGATCTTGATCAATTTGATTATCAACTGTGTCAGAAGACACTTCCTGGCTATCTGAGTTCAATATTTCATAAAGAGGCTCTCCATTCTTTACCTCGCCCTTCTTTGGAAAATTATTTTTCAAAAATGTGACATCTCGCGATTCAATCTTAGTAACACTCCCATCCTCTAATTCACCAATGAACACATACCCTTTGGAGTGTTCTGAATATCTTATAAAGATACATTTCTTGCCTTTTGGACCTAATTTACCAAACTTGCTAAAAGAATCTTTTACATATGCAGCACAACCCCAAGGTCGTAAATCCTTTAATTTTGGTTTATGGCCGGTCCATAGCCCATAAGGAGTGGTAGAAGCTGATTTAGAAGGCACTTTGTTCAATATATAAGTTGCAGTCAATAACGCATCTCCCCAAAGAGAGATAGGTAAATTTGCCTGCGCCATCATGGACCTTATCATGTCCAGTAGTGTTTTATTCCTCTTTTCTGCTACACCATTTTGTTTAGGTGTGTATGGAATAGTTAACTATCTGGTGATTCCCTTTTCATTGCACAATCCTTCAAATTCTTTTGAAAGATATCATGCCCTCTATCGGTTCTTAAGGTCTTAATCTTTTTGTCTAATTGATTCTCAATTTCATTCATATATTTCTTAAAGCATTCAAGTGCTTCCGATTTATGAGAGATCAGATAGACATAACCAAAGCGTGTGAAATCATCAATGAATGTAATAAAATATAAAGCACCAGACCTAGCCCTCACATTCATTGTACCACAGATATCAGAATGAATTAATTGCAATGTAAAATCGGCTCTCTTAGCCTTTCCAAATGGTTTACGTGTAATCTTTCCACAAGTTGGCATTTCAATTTTAGAGAAAGGACCTAGATGTCCTTCCTTAGCCAATCTACTCATTCGATCCTGCCCTATGTGACCCAATCTTGCATGTCATGTAATAATATCAACATCATTGTTACTAGAATAACATGTCATAACACAACGGTCAACATAATAGTTATACGTAGAAGGATTACAATCTAACACAATAAAACCATCATAACGATGTCCAAAACCATAAAAAATATTGTCTTGAGTAATTCTAAGACCACTGCGACTAAAGTTCAAACTGAAATCTAAATCTAGAAGAACAGACACAGATACTAAGTTTTGTCGAATCTTTGGAACATATAGGACATCATGCAACATCAAAGATCGGCCACCACACATGTTCATTCTGCAAGTGCCTATCCCTTTGACTGCAAGTTTTGCATTATTTCCCACATATACATGCTTTGATCCAGGCGGAACTCGACGAAACTCTATTAATGCTTCTCTATCGCGACTCACATGGTCGGTGGCCCCTGAGTCTACAATCCACACAGGATAAGATTCAGTTAGTAAAACAGTTCTAAAAACATATATAGCACTAAGAGATGCGTTTTGAAATGCTACCTTTTTCGGCTCAATGCACTCACGAGCAAAATGCCCTGGAACTTGGCAATTGTAACATTTTATCTTGCTCTTGTCTTTCTTCCTGAAAAACCTTTTTCCTTTCTTGAAATTTGGCTTGTTTCTTTTCTTGGAGGGTCCTTCTCTGGTCTCCTTACCCTTTCCGTTATTTTTCCAGTTTCTCTTGCGCTTAAAGCTTGATCTATTTGTACCACTTGATTCTGCCACAAAGGCATTAGGTACAGCTTTAGCAGCACTAAGCCGCTCGTCTTCAAGCTCCACATGACGGGCAACATCAGCAAAAGTTTTGACGCTATCATTGTGGGTCAAGTTAACCTTCAAATATTCCCAATTATTGGGAAGAGACCGAATCACTGCATGAACCTGCTGCTCATCAGAGAGAACATGGCCATCACTTTTGAGTTGAGCAATTATATTTGACATCACCCTTAGATGTTGCTTGACACCGTGATCATGACGCTTTTTGTACGTGTCAAACTTGATTGTCAGCTGTCGAAGGCGAGTCACAGTCGTACCCCCATATGCCTCCCTTAAATGTGCCCACATGGCTTGAGCAGTAGGATATTGCTCACATTCGTGGATGAGATCATCAGCAACTGAACTTACAATAATTCCACGTGCAGTGGAATCTTTCTTTTTCCAAACATTGTAAGTTTCCGGATCCCTCCTGTGTTGGGCAGTGTTACCCTCCTCTGGGCAAACCATGACATGGTTAATGGCTTCAAGGGCATCTTGCTATTCCAGCACATACCGCATCTTACGACTCCAAATATCATAATTTTCACCGTTCAATTTGTCACCCTTGTTTAAGTCAGCAATGATAGTTTTTGATGCCATAGTCTGTTAAATGAAATAATAATGCAAGTGTATTTATTACTCATCATTCTCGCATGTGATATACATACTTAGGCAAATCAATTAAATAAAATATTAATTTTACACTTAGTATAGAATCGAAAGGTTACTACGTTTCCATTCATCATCTACAACTAAATGTTCAACTAATATTTTATAAAATTATTTCTCATAGTGTGTATCTTGTCAAGATTGTCAATATCATGTCATACTTGTTTTAATTGCCACATATTAAATGGCATGTAATCTTGCAAACAAATAACAAAGTTGTACTAATTAAACAAATTACAAGTAGTTCTAGAGACGATTCTCCCACTCAACTTCAAATTAAAGAACATAAACCCAAAAAGGTTCACTTGGCCAAACCTTGTGATAAACTTCAGTTAAAATACTACCTAAAGGTTCTCCAAGTGAATCTACTAAAATTGCTAAGGCTTCCCAATCAGATAGTTCAATTTCGTCAATAGCATCAATTAGTGCATCTCGTGTAAACTGATAATTTCCAATATGTTCAGTTAGTAAGCCCTAAGCTCTCTAAATTTCTTTTCCCTTTCCCTTCATATAGCCCTTGCATCCCTTAGCACATTTTGCATCGCCCTGGAAACATCATTTCTTATGAATTCACGTCCTCGGGAATATGTCATACGGCGGCGTATTCTTCTACGTTGTCTTCTTTCTCGATTTTGAACACCACTCCTACTTGGAGCAAGTCGAGCTTGTCCCTATTCAGTCATGTCTGAAATAGGACCAAGGAAACACTTAGAATGGCTACATTCACTCAATGTTGTCACAATAACTCGTAGAAGTATTTCAATATAAGGGATAAGGGCTAAACTAATTTTACTATATTAAGTAGATAAAAATCACTTTTCTGGTTTCAAACACAAATTTTCACATGACTAATTCAAAATCAGAAAAGTCCCACTTAGCTCCACAACGCAAGTCAAGCTGTCATCACGGACCAAACATATCGAAATGCAAAGTGTTTAGATACATCACAACTTAAATCAAAGTTCTTAACATTCATATCAACTTGCTTGACTACGAATGCAGATCGACTATTTGGAAACACTAAAATCAATCACCCAGGAAAGAATCAAAGGCTTCAAAAGTTGCAGTTATGGTTATATAACAAATGCAAAAATTAGTAATTACTAAGCATGTCTTTCATTACTATTTTATAGTGCAATAAAAATTTTATCTTCTAATAATACTCGCTGAACCGATGAAAAAAATTGCATCTTTTACGCCTTTATTTTGTTTTCTGATTATGGATAGAAAACCCTACGTTTTCGGCTAAAGACGTCTGAACCAAATTTTTTCAACAAAGTTTTCTATTATACCATGTTTAAAGAAACAAGAAACAACGCTGGCTCTGATACCATTGTTAGATTAATAATCGTGGGGCGAGAACAACATTAGTGTACCTGTCAACGCAGCGGAAGAATTGTTGAACTCACCACCGAAACAATTGCCCCAAATCGAACTTTGAATCACTAGGAAACAAAGTTAGATTTCCACCAAGTAGATGCCCTTACTTGTGTGTGTTCTTCGTTGGGAGAAGAAGAGAGCGAGAGAAAATTCTTGAGTTTGAGAAAAAACTTACGGTCTTTTATTCTGTATTATCTCCTTCAGATAAATAGGGAGAGTAATAGCGGTTTTAGGAAGATAACCCACTTTTGCACGTTCAGTTTAGTGGGTGTTTGTGCTCTAGTGGTAACTTTCCTTTAATCTATCTCCCTTATCTCTCCTAACCAGGTCGGGTCAGCCCACATGGAGCGACCCATGACCTATAATCCAACAAAGATCAAATAGTTCCCATTTCAGGCATTACTTCATAGTCCACCGTGAGTATATTAAAACATATAAATCGGGCTTAGCATCGATTATTCTTTTGCTTGTACATCGGATTAGAAGTAGCCTTTTGAAAATTACTATATATTGGTAGAAATCAACAAAGAAGTTACGTGAACAAAAAGAAATATTTTTCATAAGGAAACCAAAGGAGTTACCCAAGACAAATAAAGCTGAAGAAAATTAGCCGAACACCTGTAGACCTATAGCGATTTAACCCCAAAAAGTCATAACACAAATCAAATAACACATATATTAACATGAATAGAGAAACTAAAGCTCAGTCGGCGTTTTACAACTAAGGTTGTATTCTGGTCCGGGCCCGGTCCAAACGGTCCCGGGCTTTAGACGGACCGGGCTTGGCAGTTCCGAGCCAAACGGTCCCGGTCTTCACGGTTTCAATGGGTGGAACCGGCCCACGGCGGTCCTAAGTCCACATGGTCCCGGACTAAATGGGTCGGGCTCGCGGGCCTAAACAGGTCTAACGGGCTTGTTTCGTTCTGGGCTATTTTTTTTAATTATTTTTATCTAAGACACTTTCTTGTAAACTATATATGTATATACTAATATAAATTGCTTATATATAGCTATATAAATATATGTAGTATATATAGTATGTATATTATTTATATATAAAGGTATATTATGTGTATATATTATTATTTATGCCTTATATAATATATATATAGTTTATATGTATTAGTGATATAATATATATACTATATCAAATTTAAACACAAAATAAATTGCAAAGTAATATGCAATGGAATGTCTTATATATTTTATTATTACGACATTAACAAAGAATGACAATATCTTTATCTTTATTAGTCTTCCTCCCCCCAATGGAATGAGCACAACAAGGTACTAAAATACAAGTTACATGTAAGTCTATGTATTATCTCTAACATATCTCATAAATCCTTCAAGGTCCGGAGGAATTTATGTTGGTGGTGGTGGAAAAGAAGCCTGTTCATAAGCAGCATCCTGCGCAAGATCCGCAAGCAATTCTTCATAAGCTTCATCTATATCCTTTTGTGATTCTGCAAGTCCAAAATTTCTTCTTTCCGAATGGATCCAATCTCTAAAGAGTACTGATTTTTCCAAGCTCTCCCTCATAGACGCTCTATGATCATCGACTTGAAGTCTCGCTTGACTGAATGCGCTCTCTGATGTCACTGTTGAAACTTGAACAATTAAAATATCTCGAGCCATCCTTGAAAGAATCGGATAGTGTTTTTGTTTGTCCTTCCACCATTCCAGAACATCGAATGAGCCGTCGGGATTCTCTGATTTAAGTCCCTGCAACAAATAAACTTGAAGCTCATTTAATTGTGAACTATCACCAAAATTATCACCTTGAGAACTGGTCACGCCCAACCATGTCCTCTAGAAAGGACTCTGCGGACGTTGCAAATATAACCCGAGTATTACGCCCAGGGTCGAATCCACAGAGAGTTAATCTATCAACCACTATCTTTAGATCCACTAAACTCTTCAGAACCAGCTTCCCAAGACTTTCAAATCACAGTTGGAGGTTTCTTTATGAAATAAGATTGCAGTTAAATAATAAGTTTTAAACTAAATAACTAAGGTTGTAAACAATGATGAGAGAAAGCTAAGGTAATGATTTCCCCTATTGATGGAATCCCTTCTGTTTATGCTTCATACAAATTTACCAACACACCTCTATCAATCATGAACGCTCGTTTTACCGTAACTCTCTCCCGAGCAATCACAGTAATATACTATTGCACTCTCCCGAGATACACTAGCTAGCTTTAATTAATACAGTCCACTTAAGATTGCACCCAAGGCTTCGTTATCCCTAATCCCGCCTTTAAAACCGCAGTTATAGATTCCTCTTATACTTTAGGAGTGGTGTTATTCAACAATAACCTAAATATGCACTCTCTTCCGAGTTATGCATACTAAATAGGCACAGCTAATTGAGGATCCTGTCAATTAACTACAACAAGAACATAGTTGAATAAATAAAGATTGAAACTAGCAATTTGTATTCACATAAACAAGAAGTTCATCCCCCAATAGGTTCCATCAAAACCTTAGACAAGGAATTTAGCTACTCATGGCTATGGGTAAACAAACTAAATTAATATTTATCATAAACTACTAATAAAAATCAAAGGAAAAGAAGAAATATGGTTTGGGTATTCTCTCACAATTGTTTTTCCTTCAAAGAACTCTAAAAACTGAATACATGCCTCCTTTGGGCGAAGTCTAATGTTTAAAATAGGGTTTTGGGCTAAAAATCCCGTGTTTTACACTTTAGTCCCTGAAGTTTCCTACGCCTACCGTGGTTCTGCCGCGGTCGCGGTAGAACCGCGGCAAAACAGCCCCTCTGATACTCATCTTGTTCACGACAGCATCTCACCGCGGTTCTGCCGCGGTCGCGGTGGAACCGCGACAGAACAGTTCTTCTGATTCTTCAGCTTGTTTTTGGCGTGGTTCACTTAGGACTTTTCACGGTTGGCCTCTTTTTCTTCATTTTGACTCCAAAAGTACTCCCGAGCCTTCCCTAGTCATATATAACCTGCAAATCATGAAAAGCACTCATAAGAGCATTTTGTTATCACTTTTATTACCAAAACTATACAAGAAGGTGATTATTTAGGGCCTGAATATAGTTAAATTTACCTATTATCAACACCCCACACTTAAACCTTTGCTCGTCCTCGAGCAAGCTAAACCACACTTCTGGGCCTAACCGTTTGATGCATTACCCCAAATTATGTCACACCCGCCATTTTGACGAAACAACCTAAGAAATGCGACAGTCATACCCTAGATGCAGACTCTACTGCCATGACACACTCATGCTCACTCTATTTACTCTAACAGAGGTGAAGACTTACTTTTCCTTCCTGAGTCACATGCCCTCACATCAAAAGTCTGAGAGAGGTTCCACAAACTTAAAGTTCAAGCAAAAAGGAACCAAAGATAGAACGAATTCACTCACTCTCAGCAAAGAACATTCACATGCCATACAGACACACCATAAGCTTGCCCCTAGTGTAGTACTCTACTAATCGAGTTGTTTTAGTCAAAGATCAAGAGGTCTTTATTTGGTTGTAATGTAGGCTAAGGGACGAGTAGGATACATTTGGATGTAGTGACTAACCTCCCTAAGCACTTTTAATACACACTTCCTTTTATCTCAATTTCCCTGCTCAACCTAATCATTCCTCCACAATTTTTGTTTCACAGGTGACCCCTACTTTCCTTTAGGTGCAACTGGCTTCTTTTTCTCTTTTTTTTTATTTTGTTTTGTTTTCTTTGTCTCATTTTTTTTCTCTCTCTTTCATTTTTTTCTTTTATAATGCCAGTGCACCATTCAAATGATTCATTCCTGATTTCCCTTTTTCGCTAACTCCCTACCACCCCACACTTTGTCTTTTGTGTGTTCTTTAGTGATTCAAGTGCTTCTAGGAGGTATAGGTTCAAACAATCAGCTATTCAAACACAAGGATATAGGTCATTATAGGGTTATCAAAGAACAGGCTTCAGGCTCAAAGGGGTTGACTATGGCAATATAGACAGGTGGATTTACAATTATATATATAGGCTTACACAAAGAAATGCCTCAATAATCTCTAAAACCAAACAGCTTCTATTTCGCTTTGCAAACACACAGGGCAAGTTCTAGGTATCGCATGCAAGCACAAAATGCAAGTAAAATCTCACACACACTCAGCATGTAACTCGTTCTGAATCAGTTTATCAACACACTCCTACGAGCGTTCAAGCAAGGCAAGATATGCAAAATTAAGGCATAGATTTACAAGTCTACAACTGAGCCTAGACGTCACACTTTCAAGTTCATTTTAGTTGTTTGCAGGCGTGTACATCAAGGGTAGCATTCTAGCCTTTACCCATCTTAGTCCTACTACAACGGCAAAAGGAAAATATACCTAACCCGGTTCAAGAAAAACCCTTGAAAAAGAACCGTTGTCAAAAGAAAAACCAAGGGGGACTTACTACACTACCTAAAACGGAAAAAAATGAATAAAATAAAAAAATCTACATGGACTACTTCCCTCAAGAGTACTGTCCAAGTGGTCCGTCCTCAGGAAGAGTCCTCTACCTTGTTTTTGTTTTATAAGTTTTTTTTTATATATCCGACTTGGACCCTCAAGAGACCCGTCGACAAGTATCTGTCGTTGGGCCAATTCAGGTACTCCTAATATACCTACCATCAGTTATATACAACAACAACAATTACATGCTACAACAGTCACAATATCTATATACAGTACAACAAATAAGCAGAGTAAGTCTCCTACCCACACTTAAAATCATGGCATGTCCCCATGTCATATCAGTAAAGTAAAGAGCAGAAGGGTAAGAAGACTTCCCTGAGACTCAATCAGAGTCGGAGACGGTACTGGGGTCCACATGGCAAGCTCTCCCCAACGCACGGAACCAGGCCTTGAACTTGTTCTCAGATCGGGCCTGCCTCTGAGACATGGCATCTATCCGCGTGTGTAGGCCATCCACTAAGGTGCGGAGATCCGCGACCTCTTCCTCCATGGAACACAGCATAGGCCGGGTACACTAAGATCTGGTGAAGCCTGCCCCAGTATGGGGGTGCCGAGAGGGTCCGGCACTGTCAGTAGATCTTCTGGACGGTGCAAGAGGAATCGGGTCATCATCCTCATCATCTATCTCAATTGTTGGTCGTGTACCCCTGCCCACTCTGATGCGTGAAGCACGGAATGGTGCTTCAGGTGCCACTGTTCCATCGGCAGGACTAGTGGGGACATTCCTCCGCAAGCACAGTAAAGTCACCAAGGAAGGGAAGTAAAACCCCTTTGACAACAGCGGTCCCCGCAGAACCAGTTCATCGCCAATTACCTGTGCGACATCAAAATCCTTCTTCGTGATGAAGCACCATGTCAATAAGGCTCTGTTGAAGTTCACATCAGTGGTATTGCTGGAAGGCATGAACCTACTGCAGATGACCGTCAACCAACACTTAGCCAAGTGCGTGAAGGAGTTGGAGTTCAGGGTGATGTGGTCTTTGATCCAAGTTGGTCGCCCCCCAGCACAAATGACATCAGTCATAACTTCCCATGTGACATCTGGTCTGTCGTGGTAATAGTCAATGTCGCCTGTGAACTCAGGCAGCTGTAACGTCTGGCGAATATATGGAATGTGGGCTGGGACTATTGTACCCCGCACAATCACATCTCTACTTGAGTTTGAAGGGCAGTTCGCATGGAAATCCCTAACAATCATCTGGTTCACCGGGACAGGCTCATCAAAGAGGAATTCCATGCCCCTCCTCCGAATTTCTTCATACATTTCCTCCTGTCCACGCGGAGGGCTTCCCTGTCAATTTGAATCTCCTGAATGAAGTTCTTTCCAACCTTGGCATTAAAATCATCCTCCGCTCGTTCCGATCAAAACCTGGACTCATCATATGTCAGCTGTTGAGATGTGCCAACTCTTCTCCTTTGCCTCTTGGGAGCCATAGTACCTGCAGAGAGTTCAGAAAAACCATCAAATTCATCCTAACTAGTGCCAATCGGATGGTTACTCAGACTTCGCCACCCGATGGCACCAAAACAATACCCCCATTGTGTTTTGCTTTGCAAAGTAGCCCCACTAGCAGGGTGGTGAAGGTCACAACCTCCACAAGGGCCTCACAACAGAACTACAACATTCGGCCTACACCACCCCACACTTACTTCTTCACATATTTTCAAACAATAACAATATCTTCAGTCACAAAGTACAACACCCCACAATTAGGAGTGGGTATAACCCGCCCCACAATATCACAACAACTCCAAATTTTCGGCCAAAATGGTGTCAAACAACAACTACACCCCAAAAAGATTTTTAGGCCTCCAAAATATCAAAACACACCCTAAAATTGAAACACCATGAAGGCCCAAGCACCTTAGCACCAACCAAGTTCACAACATTACCATACAACAATGAAAATCATGAAAGAAAGCAAAAATTTACAAAAATTACACTAAGCCTACCTAGGGTTAAACTTAAAAGAAATTATGCTAAATTACACTAAGTTAGAGGATGAAATAGAGAGAGAGAAAGAGAAACTTACTTGCTTGGATGAGGGAAAGTGGGTGGTGAAGGTGGAAAGTAGGGGAGGATGAGAATGGAGTTTTTGGGTGGGTGAGAGAGGGATTTTGTGGAGAGGAGAAGAGGAATAGAGAGAGAAAGAGTTTGGGGCGTTTTGGGGGGTTTGGGAATCTGATGGGGTGGCTTAATGGGTAGGTGGGGGGTATTTTGGGAAAAGAGGGCGGAAAAATCGAAACAAAAAAATAAAAAATAAAAACATACCTGGGCCCGTCTGGGGTCTGTCGCAGTTCTGCCGCGGTCGCGGTAGGATCGCGGTAGACCAGATTCAGAGAGGGGTCGGGACAACGGTTTGACCGCGTTCGCGGTGGAACCGCGAGGGGTTGGGTTACCGCGGTTTGACCGCGGTCGCGGTGCAATCGCGGTCTGGGCATCATGCAGATTCCGACGTTTTTTTTATATAAAAGAAATTACACTTACAACAATTTCATGGGTTGCCTCCCATGCAGCGCCTAATTTAACGTCGCGGCACGACCCATATGAGCGCAATTAAGGCTCGCTCGACCTCTGTGGTTCATTCAAATGCAGTTCAGACCCTTCCTTAGGCTCGCTCATGCCCACATACAACTTCAATCGCTGACCATTGACTCTAAATGTACAAGAGTCATTCTCAGCGGCCATTTCAATCGCTCCTGACGGAAAAACTTCAACTACTCGAAACGGTCTAGACCATCGTGATTTCAGCTTACCCGGAACAACCTCAATCTTGAGTTGTATAGCAATACCATGTCCCCCGGTTTAAAATTTCGCTCCACAATGTTCTGATCATGTAGCCTCTTCATTCTCTCTTTATACAACCTTGTGCTCTCAAAAGCAAGATACATGAACTCCTCGAGCTCATGCAATTCTGTGACTCTTGATGGGCCCGCATCTTCCATGTTTAAGTTTAGTTGTTTCAGTGCCCACCACGCTTTATGCTCAAGTTCGACAGGCAGGTTACAGGCCTTCCCAAACACCAACTTGTATGGTAACATACCAATTGGTGTCTTAAAAGTTGTTCTGTAAGCTCAGAGTGCATCATCTAGCTTCCTCGACCAATCAGTTCTTGTGGCGTTCACAGTTTTTGTTAACACACTCTTGATTTTCCTGTTGGATACCTCAACCTGTCTACTGGTCTATGGGTGGTAAGGATTAGCCACCTTGTGGTGCACATCGTACTTAGCCAACAACTTTTCAAAGGCCCTATTGCAGAAGTGAGTGCCTCCGTCGCTGATAATTGCACGTGGTGTCCTAAAGCGGGTGAATATGTTTTTCTTTAAAAAACCCACCACCACTTTTGCATCATTGGTGGGCAACGCTGCAGCTTCCACCCACTTGGACACATATTCTACAGCAACAAGAATGTACTTATTGCCATAGGAGCTGACGAAGGGACCCATGAAGTCAATCCCCCAGACATCGAACACTTCAACCTCCTGAATTGGGTTCATGGGCATCTCGTGGTGCCGGAAAATGTTCCCGGTGCATTGAGATTCATTACAACCCTTCACCCATGAGTGAGCTTCTTTACACACAGTCGGCCAGAAAAATCCGGCCTCTAGCACCTTTGTTGTTGTCCTGATCCCTCCAAAGTGTCCACCATAAGCCGATGCATAACAAGCCTACAAAATAGAAGGTTGTTCCATCTCGGAGACGCATCTCCAGATCATGTTATCCAGGCATATTCTAAAGAGATAGGGCTCATCCCAATAGTACGAGCGGCTTTCACAAAAGAATCGTTTCCTCTGGACCGATGAAAGGTCGTGAGGAACTATACCACTGGCCAGGTAATTGGCAAAGTCCGCATACCATGGCGCTTCCTGATGAGTGGTGGCGAGCAGCTGCTCGTCTGGAAAAGTTTCCAGAATTTCCTCAACTTCAATTGCGTTTTCAGCTCCCTCAAGTCGTGATAGGTGATCAACGACTTGATTCTTAGTGCCCTTGCGGTCACGTATTTCAAGATCGAACTCTTACAGCAGCAACACCCAACGAACAGGCGTGGCTTAGAGTCTTTCTTTTCTATTAAGTACCTGAGAGCAGCATGGTCAGTATATACAATTACCTTTGATCATATCAGATAGGACCGGAACTTGTCGAATGCGAACACCACAACTAGCATCTCCTTTTCAGTCACCGTATAGTTCAACTGGGCTCCACTCAGCGTTCTACTAGCATAGTAGATTGGTGCATCAATTTGTCCTTTCGCTGGCCCAGCACTGCCCCCACTGCATAGTCACTAGCGTCACACATTAATTCGAATGGTTGCTCCCAGTTGGGGGCAACAATGATGGGTGTTGTGACTAGCTTCTACTTCACCTCCTCAAAAGCTACCCTGCAATCATCAGAAAATACAAACAAGTGATCTTTCTCTAATAACTTACAGAGAGGGTTGGCGATTTTGGAGAAGTCTTTTATGAACCGCCGGTAGAAACCGGCATGTACAAGAAAACTTCTGATTGCTTTGACCGAGGTTGGTGGAGGCAGCTTTGCTATTACATCAACCTTTGCTCGATCTACCTCTATTCCCTTGCTTGACACTCGGTGCCCCAAGACTATGCCTTCTTGTACCATGAAATGACACTTCTCCCAGTTCAGCACCAGATTAGTCTCGATGCACCGTTTCAGCACACGCGTCAGATTCACTAGGCACTCATCAAATGAATTCCCCACCACTGAGAAGTCATCCATGAACACCTCCATTATATCCTCAACCATGTTAGTGAATATGGCCATTATGCACCGTTGGAATGTGGCGGGTGCATTGCATAGGCCAAAGGGCATCCTCCTGAAGGCATAAATGCCATAAGGGCATGTGAAGGAGGTCTTCTCTCGGTCCTCAGGTGCAATGAAAATCTGATTGTACCCCGAGTACCCATCCAGAAAGCAGAAGTGTGACCTCCCTGCCAATCTATCCAGCATTTGATCAATGAAGGGAAGTGGGAAGTGGTTTTTCCGGGTGGCTAGATTCAACTTTCGATAATCCATGCATATTCTCCAGCCGGTGACGGTTATCGTTGAGATTAGTTTATTATTGTCATTCTTCACAACCGCCATGCCACCCTTCTTAGGCACACATTGAACTGGGCTAACCTAGTTGCTGTTAGAGATTGGGAAAATAATTCCTGCATCTAACCACTTTATCACCTCCTTCTTCACCACTTCCTTCATATTTGGGTTTAGCCTCCTCTGATATTCCCTGGAAGGTTTGTGCCCCTCTTCCAGTAGAATTTTATGCATGCAGTAAGCGGGGTTGATCCCCTTGATGTCTGCCATGGTCCATCCAATGGCAGTTTTGCACTCCTTCAATACCTGTAGAAGCTGTTGTACCTGCACATCTAACAAACCAGATGAGATGATAACAGGTAGAGTGGAGTCAGGTCCCAGAAATTCATACCTGAGGTGGGCTGGCAATGGCTTTAGTTCCAGCTTCGGTGTTTCTTCAATGGATGGCTTAGCTGGAGGAGTCTCTCTCTTTTCTAAGTGTAGGGGCTCAAACTCTAGATTTCTTTCCCAGGCCCCTCAACCTTCCAATGCCAACACCCATTCCGCCAAGTCCCCACCATTCACTTCCTCCAAATTCGTCAGACATGCAGCGAGGGGATCCTCAACCGTCAACACTTCATCATCAGATTGTACGATTACATCCATGGCATCAATAAGGGAGCAATTGGCAACTCATTTGGTCGCCTCATAGATTTCTGCACATTGAATATAATCTCTTCGTCATTGAGCCTCATCTTAAGCTCCCCGGTCTCACAATCAATCAGATCTCTCCCTGTGGCCAAGAATGGTCTTCCTAAGATGATAGGAATTTCTTCATCCACTTTGCAATCCAAGATCACAAAATCTGCAGGGAACACGAATTTCCCCACCTGAATAAGCACATCATCAAGGATCCCAAATGGACGCTTCATAGTCCTGTCAGCTAGCTGCAACAACATAGAGATGGGTCTAGCTCTCCAAATGCCCAACCTCTTGTAAATAACCAGGGGCATAAGATTAATGTTGGCCCCTAAATCACAGAGTGCTTTCGCAAAAGCAAAGTTTCCAATAGTGCATGGAATAGTAAAACTCCCTGGATCAGAGAGCTTTTCAGCAACAGGTCTAGTTTCCGCTGCACTGCAAGTCTGAGTAAGTGTCACCGTGGCCAAGTCTTGGAAGTCAAACTTCCGAGACATCAAGTCTTTCATCATTTTTGTGTATCCAGGCATCTCCTTTAAAGCTTAATTCAATGGAATATTTACCTGAATTTGCTTGAGAATCTCAAAGAACTTTTTGTACTGCTCCTCCTTTTGATGCTTGGCCAACCTCTGTGGAAATGATGTAGGAGGTCTTTTCTTCCCAATCACTTTAGACTTTTATTTCTCAGCTACTATCTCCACTACCGGCTCTTCAACTGCTTCAGCAACTTCTCTGTCTCCTACTGAATATTCTTTTCTTCCTGAACAGGCTGGACTATCACATCTGTCAGCCTTGTGGATTCATCCAGCTTCATGGGTACCTGAATGAGTGTCTCAGCCTGTATATTATCACGAGCTCTCTCCTACTCTACATCAAGATCCCTGCTATTGCGGAGACTCACCGCCATCAGCTGCTTCGGGCCCTGATCTTTAGGATTGTTTTGGGTATCTGCAGGTAGTGTCCCTTGAGGACGGTTGTTCAGAGACATTGAAATTTGGCCCACTTTCACTTCAATATTTTTGATAGCTGTGTCATGTGCATCTACTCGCTCATATATCTTTGCAGTGGACCCAATAACCTGCTGCATCATTGCTTCCAATCTAGCAAACCCATCATCTTGTCTCCTACCATGCTGTTGTTGAGTTGGGTGGTACCCTTGCTGCTGATTATTGTACCCCTCATACTGATTATTATACCCCTGTGGTCTAGGATACGGTGCCATGTTGTTGGGGGGTCTCATACCTCCCATGTTTCCGGTGTTATACTTTGGCTGAGGTGGCCTATACTGCTGCTGAGTCTGCTGTCCCCAGTTCTGATTTCCTTGTCTCTGCCTCTTATAGTTAGCCACATAGTTCATATCTTCGGGGTGCTGGTGGTGATGATCATGCTCTGCATTCCAAGGATTACCAATTGGTTGGCTAATGCAAGATGTGCACAAGCCCCCATTGGTAGTGTCAACTATATGTACCTGCTGCTTCTGCCCTGATTCCTCCACCTTTTTGGTGAGGATGCTCATTTGTGTCAGGAGATTCGCCATATTTTCAGCCATAGTGTTTGAAGGATCAAGAGGCACTGAGTGCACCACTGGAGTGATAGGTGCATTTCTGGATGTCCATCCCGAATTCTGTGCCATTTTATCAAGTAAACTCTGGCCTTCTCTCCATGTCTTGCTCAGGAATGCCCCACCAGCTGAGGCATCCACAATATTCTTCAACCCATCTGATAGTCCCATATAAAATCGTTGTCCCAACATCTATTCTGGAACACCATGATGTGGACACATAACCAACATTCCTTTGAACCTGCCCCATGTTTCATGCAGTGTCTCCATCGGTTTCTGCTTAAAGCTCACTATCTCATCAATTTGTTAGGCAGTTTTGTTGGGTGGATGAAACTTGTTATGAAATTGTTTGACTAACTTATCCCAAGTTGCAATAGATTTTATGGGGAGCGAGTTAAGCCAAACCTGTGCAGCTCCTGTCACCGAGAATGGGAACAATAATAGCCTAATTACCTCTGGAGTGACGTTGGGTTGCCTTTGAGTTTTGCATATCGACAGGAAATTCTTCAGGTGCTGCTGAGGGTCTTCAAGTTGTGTCCCAGAGAATAGTCCCTTGTTTTGTAACAAGTGTAGCATATTGTTAGTGATCTGGAAGACTCAACTTGTATATGGCAGTGGCCAGATTGTCAGCTATGGGCTGTGCCCAGTCATACAGTGCACCCTCGGGAACAAGAGGTCCCGCTTCTCTAACATTCAAGATGACTTGCTCATGTCTGCCATTTCCGTTGGGGTCGATTACGTCTTCCATATCAGTTTCGAATTTGTCTGTTTGTTGAGGTGGTTGAAGTCTTCTATTGGCACGGTTCAATGCCCGGAATATTTTCTCAGGGTCTGAGAGTCCTTCAAGTAGATCTCCATTCCTTGTAGAGTTTCTAGGCATACACCTGTGCAACCAAGTCATCAACCGTCAAAAGTTTCAATCAAGGCTTCGTAGTAATATACTATTGCACTCTCCCGAGATACACTAGCTAGCTTTAATTAACACAGTTCACTTAAGATTACACCCAAGGCTTCGTTATCCCTAATCCCGCCTTTAAACCCGCAGTTATAGATTCCTCTTATACTTTAGGAGTGGTGTTATTCAACAATAACCTAAATATACACTCTCTTCCAAGTTATGCATGTCACACCTCCTTTTTACGCACCCGCGGGGGCGCAGGGGAGTTTATTCCAATTAAAGGACAATCGAGACGGGATTGGTTTAATTATTTCAGAGTCGCCACTTGGGAGATTTAGGGTGTCCCAAGTCACCAATTTTAATCCCGAATCGAGGAAAAGAATGACTCTATATTACAGTCTGCGTACCAGAAATCTAGATAAGGAATTCTGTTAACCCGGGAGAAGGTGTTAGGCATTCCCGAGTTCCGTGGTTCTAGCACGGTCGCTCAACTGTTATATTTGGCTTATTTATCTGATTTTTAATACAATATGAACTTATGTGCAAATTTTAACTTTTAACCGCTTTATTATTATTGTTTTTACAAGAATGTGAACATCGCTTAAAACACGTCTTTGGACTGCGTCACATGAAATGCACCCACAATCCGGAACGCATTTTATTTGATGTTTTGAGATTTGGATTTGGGTCGCATGAAATGCGCACCCGAGTTTAAGAAAGTAAATTATTAAACGCGCGCCTAAAGAGACTATCGCGTTATTATTTTGCGGAGGCCGTGAAATTCGCTAAACGACCCTCCCGAATTCTAAGTAATTTTAAACAAGTATTTACTGAGGGCGCCGCAATTTGTATTTTTTATTCGGCGAGGCTCATCTCATTCTTATTTTTTAAAGGGATTTGCAACGTCAGGGAAATGCATCTCGGGCCACGCCATAATCAATATAACCGTGATTAGAGACACATTTCGAGTCCGTTGAGATTTAGATTTGGGTCACATAAATGTGCACCCGAGTTTAGGAAAATTAAATTATTAAAGGCGCGCCTAGAGCAACTAGCGCACTATTATTTTGGGTAAGGCCGTGAAATTTGCTAACGGTCCGTCCCGGAATCTAAGTATTTAATATATACATTTAGAGGGCCCCGCAATTTGTCCCTTTTATTCGGCGAGGCTCGTCTCATTTTATTCTTTATTATTATTATTATTATTATTATTATTTTTAAAAAAAGGATGCCATTTTTA
Organism: Nicotiana sylvestris; assembly: GCF_000393655.2. NCBI lineage: Eukaryota > Viridiplantae > Streptophyta > Magnoliopsida > Solanales > Solanaceae > Nicotiana > Nicotiana sylvestris. The sequence goes on along the minus strand of NC_091067.1, from coordinate 19,831,804 downwards.
TGTCTTTAACAATACTAAAACTTACGGCCTCTTTACAACTAAAATCCCATGACTTGTTAGAAGTTTAATAAAAGGAGTTTAGTGAATGAGTGTTTCGGTAGTAGTAACAGCATGCACTAATACTATTTTTTCGAATGACCTAACCGAAGGAAAGGACGAAAAGATTAACGTCAAACTTGTGTCATAGAACGACTAGTCCAACTTAATTAAACGACATCAAATAAACAAGAATAACATAACATGAAAATGAACCAAAATGCAGACAATGAAACATAGGCAGAAAATTTCCATACCAATTTTTATATTGCATCTCAAACATTCAACGTAAAGTTTATTTATCTAATACATCGAGGTTTACTAACCTTTGCACCTCGACAAACTCAGAACGACAAACACGATTCCGACGGAACTCAAGCCGGACCTCTCTGAACGAAGAACAACGACGGAACCTCGGACAGCACCTCGACGTACCGGACCTCGACGAACAGAGATGACCTCAACGGTCTGCACGACGACAGTGAAAGAATGACGATAACATGGCTGATTGGTTGTCGTGTTTTGGACAGGACGGTGAAGTGATGGTGGTTGGATGGGTCGTTTGGTGAGTTGAAGAAGAAGACGATGGCGTCTTCCTCTTCGGGTGGCTTGGCTCTTTGGTGACGGGGATGCGACGGGCCTGTTTGGTTTCGACAGTGGGTCGACGGATGGAAAGGGAGCTGTTTGGGAGCTAGTGGTTGCGATGGAGTTTGGGTGGAGGAGGGTGATGGTTTGTTGGTGGTCGTTCATGGAGTGTTGATGGTGGGGCTGCCGGAGGGTGGTGACTGGTGGTTGCGATGGAGTTTGGGTGGAGGAGGGTGATGGTTTGTTGGTGGTCGTTCATGGAGTGTTGATGGTGGGGCTGCCGGAAGGTGGTGACTGGTTGGTCGCGGGACGTGAGGGTTTTCGGTTATGGCGTCGGAATGGTGTTTGGGAGGAGGAGGGTGGTCCGGTTTGGTGGTCGAAGGCCGGTCGCGGTGGTGTGCCTGCAGGTTTTGGGGTCGGGCTTGGTTTGGTTTCGTGGGTTTTTCAGTAGGGTTCGTTAGGTTTTTTCAAAGGAGGAGGAAGGTGAACAGTAATCCTCCTCCAAAATTTTTCAATCCCTGTTTGTCTTTTTCCCATTTTTTCAAAAATCCCCCTTTGTCAAATGTGTTAGTCCGTGTATTTGACATGGCTTTGCCCAGAAAAATGAGCCCACGCATGGTGGGGTTCAAGGCATATCTTCCCCACGCGTGGTGGGGTTCCCCACGTGTCCTGGACACGGTTTATTATGGGTTAGGTCCGAAAATTAGGCCTAAAACCGGGTAGTTTGAACCCGAATATTATTCTTTTGCCCGGACCCGAGAAATAGGAACACGTTGCTTAACTAGTCCTATGTAAGCAAAATAACTACCGAAAATAAGACTAGTATTTAACAAAACCAAAACTATATATTTTTAAATATTTTTCAAGATTTTAAAATAGCTACAAAAATATTAATAAAACTATTTTTTTGTAATTTTCGTAAATATTAAGATAAAATATGAAGTACTATTTTTGTATTTTTTCAAAGTTAAAACGACTATAAAATATTAATAAAACCATTTTTTGTAATTTTCGTAAATATTAAGATAAAATATGAAGTAATATTTTTTGTATTTTTCAAAGTTAAAATAACTATAAAATATTAATAAAACTTTTTTTTGTAATTTACGTTTTTTAATAAAGACAAAAATATGAAATAATATTTTTTGTATTAAAATGACTTCAAAACATTAATAGAATTATATATATATTTTTTGTTAATTTTTGAATTTATATAATGTACCAAAATAAAGTGCATTTTTTGATTTTTTCAAGTTTATGAGGGATACATAAACTAAAATTTATATATATACTTTTTTTGTAATTTTTCTTTTTGCAACGAAATAAAGTAAAAATAGTTAAAATAGCTATACTAGACCCAATTTCACATATTCACACTAAAAATGTGAAAATTCTCGGGGAGGGTCAAAAATCACGTGCTTACAGCTGCCCCTCTTTGACTGGAAACACGAAGAGTTTTCCGACAAAGAACGACTAGCCGTGTTTTTGACCCGACCATTACTTGGACGGACTACACTTCAGGAAAGGGAGGGAATGTGACCGAGCCCTGGTATCTGAGCTGCCTACATATCCTTGGTTATACAGGAATCAGGCCACGTGTAGTTCGGAAATGAGAGAGATAGTGAAGTGTACCGAGGTGAAGAGCCGATCGAGGTGCCGTTCCGTTGAGGTTCCGGTCCGCGGTCCTGTCGTTACAACAAAAATGAAAACTGAAAAAGACTAACTAAGCCTATCAGCTACTAGTTACAAGGATTCCTATCTCTTAAGTCTTCTGAAACTTGGTCTTGAGTCTTGAATGGTGCTTCATACAGACTTTGGATTTGAACCTTGATACTTGCTAGTTGTAGGCGCTAGTTCTTGAGCAGATCACATCTGTTCTCCACTTCCGTGCACTGGATTCATTCATTTTTCTTCTTTTTTCTTCTTTTTTTTGTTTTTTTGTTGTGACTAGCTTTTGTTGACCCTCTCAGACTGTTGACTCGCATTCTTGGGGCGAGCTTCTTGTTGCTTCTATCTTGGATTGAGTGCTGGGGATTTTTGTTGTAGCCTTCTGCCTTCCAATGGGTTACGGCTTGACTTTGAACGATCCCGCTGTTCTACAGGCGGACCCCTAACTTCTTCAATCTTTGACATATAACAATCTTCTGCTCTACAGGCAGGCCCCTGACAATCAAAACAAACAAAACAAACAAAATTTCCTAACCCAGTTTGCACTGGGAAGGTTTGTGAGTCGTTAGCAAAATCGTAGCCCACTGATACTACTGATGCAGTGCTGAGAGTGAACTAAACACTAGATTAGGATGTATTCCCTTGTTATACAGGTGGGCGCCTAACTTCAATGCTTGAAATGTAAGGACTGAAATGTATTCCTCTGTTCTATGGGCGGGCTCCCAACTTTAGGAGAAGGTTCGTCAGACTAGGTCTCTATCTCAGGAGAAAAATTCATCGGACTAAGATTTTGATCCTAGGAGAAGGTTCATCAGACTAGGTCATTTTGTTTTTTTGGTTATCTTAGGAGAAAGATTCATCAGACTAAGATTTTGATCCTAGGAGAAGGTTCGTCAGACTAGGTCTCTATCTCAGGAGAAAAATTCATCGGACTAAGATTTTGATCCTAGGAGAAGGTTCATCAGACTAGGTCATTTTGTTTTTTTGGTTATCTTAGGAGAAAGATTCATCAGACTAAGATTTTGATCCTAGGAGAAGGTTCGTCAGACTAGGTCTCTATCTCAGGAGAAAAATTCATCGGACTAAGATTTTGATCCTAGGAGAAGGTTCGTCAGACTAGGTCTCTATCTTAGGAGAAAAATTCGTCAGACTAAGATTTTGATCCTAGGAGAAGGTTCATCAGACTAGGTCTTTTCTTTTTGGTATCTTAGGAGAAAGATTCATCAGACTAAGATTTTGATCCTAGGAGAAGGTTCGTCAGACTAGGTCTCTATCTTAGGAGAACTTAGGAGAAAGATTCATCAGACTAAGATTTTGATCCTAGGAGAAGGTTCGTCAGACTAGGTCTCTATCTTAGGAGAAAAATTCGTCAGACTAAGATTTTGATCCTAGGAGAAGGTTCATCAGACTAGGTCATTTTTTGTTTTTTGGTTATCTTAGGAGAAAGATTCATCAGACTAAGATTTTGATCCTAGGAGAAGGTTCGTCAGACTAGGTCTCTATCTTAGGAGAAAAATTCGTCAGACTAAGATTTTGATCCTAGGAGAAGGTTCATCAGACTAGGTCATTTTTTGTTTTTTGGTTATCTTAGGAGAAAGATTCATCAGACTAAGATTTTGATCCTAGGAGAAGGTTCGTCAGACTAGGTCTCTATCTTAGGAGAAAAATTCGTCAGACTAAGATTTTGATCCTAGGAGAAGGTTCATCAGACTAGGTCATTTTTTGTTTTTTGGTTATCTTAGGAGAAAGATTCATCAGACTAAGATTTTGATCCTAGGAGAAGGTTCGTCAGACTAGGTCTCTATCTTAGGAGAAAAATTCGTCAGACTAAGATTTTGATCCTAGGAGAAGGTTCATCAGACTAGGTCATTTTTTGTTTTTTGGTTATCTTAGGAAGTGCGTCTCCTATTGGTGAAATCAACTTAGGAAGTGCGTCTCCTACTGGTAAAACTTATCTTAGGAAGTGCGTCTCCTACTGGTAAAACTTATCTTAGGAAGTGCGTCTCCTATTGGTAAAACTTATCTTAGGAAGTGCGTCTCCTATTGGTAAAATAAACTTAGAAAGGAAATGTACGCCTCTGTTATCTGGGCGGGCTCCCAATTTCAACACTTGAAATAAAGACTGAATGTATGCCTCTGTTATCTGGGCGGGCTCCCAATTTCAACACTTAAAATAAAAGACTGAATGTATGCCTCTATTATCTGGGCGGGCTCCCAATTTCAACACTTAAAATAAAAGACTGAATGTATGCCTCTATTATCTGGGCGGGCTCCCAACTTCGACACTTGAAAATAAAAAGACTGAATTTATGCCTCTGTTATCTGGGCGGGCTCCCAATTTCAACACTTAAAAGTAAAGACTGAAACCAACATATCCTATTTGAGGGCGGATGAACCCAACATATCCTATTTGAGGGCGGATGAACCCAACAGATCCTATTTGAGGGCGGATGAACCCGACAGATCCTATTTGAGGGCGGATGAACCCGACAGATCCTATTTGAGGGCGGATGAACCCGACATATCCTATTTGAGGGCGGATGAACCCGACATATCCTATTTGAGGGCGGATGAACCCGACATATCCTATTTGAGGGCGGATGAACCCGACATATCCTATTTGAGGGCGGATGAACCCGACAGATCCTATTTGAGGGCGGATGAACCCGACAGATCCTATTTGAGGGCGGATGAACCCAACATATCCTATTTGAGGGCGGATGAACCCAACAGATCCTATTTGAGGGCGGATGAACCCGACAGATCCTATTTGAGGGCGGATGAACCCAACAGATCCTATTTGAGGGCGGATTAACCCGACAGATCCTATTTGAGGACGGATGAACCCAACAGATCCTATTTGAGGGCGGATGAACCCAACATATCCTATTTGAGGGCGGATGAACCCGACATATCCTATTTGAGGGCGGATGAACCCGACAGATCCTATTTGAGGGCGGATGAACCCGACAGATCCTATTTGAGGGCGGATGAACCCGACATATCCTATTTGAGGGCGGATGAACCCGACATATCCTATTTGAGGGCGGATGAACCCGACAGATCCTATTTGAGGGCGGATGAACCCGACATATCCTATTTGAGGGCGGATGAACCCGACAGATCCTATTTGAGGGCGGATGAACCCAACAGATCCTATTTGAGGGCGGATGAACCCGACATATCCTATTTGAGGGCGGATGAACCCGACATATCCTATTTGAGGGCGGATGAACCCGACATATCCTATTTGAGGGCGGATGAACCCAACATATCCTATTTGAGGGCGGATGAACCCGACATATCCTATTTGAGGGCGGATGAACCCAACATATCCTATTTGAGGGCGGATGAACCAAACATATCCTATTTGAGGGCGGATGAACCCAACATATCCTATTTGAGGGCGGATGAACCCGACAGATCCTATTTGAGGGCGGATGAACCCGACAGATCCTATTTGAGGGCGGATGAACCCAACAGATCCTATTTGAGGGCGGATGAACCCAACAGATCCTATTTGAGGGCGGATGAACCCAACAGATCCTATTTGAGGGCGGATGAACCCGACATATCCTATTTGAGGACGGATGAACCCGACATATCCTATTTGAGGGCGGATGAACCCAAACATATCCTATTTGAGGGCGGATGAACCCGACATATCCTATTTGAGGGCGGATGAACCCGACATATCCTATTTGAGGGCGGATGAACCCAACATATCCTATTTGAGGGCGGATGAACCCAACATATCCTATTTGAGGGCGGATGAACCCAACAGATCCTATTTGAGGGCGGATGAACCCAACATATCCTATTTGAGGGCGGATGAACCCAACAGATCCTTTAAGACTTGAAAATGTCCTACCTCGAATACTTGCTGGGGATTGGGATGAATTTTCCTTTTCTACCTTCCCCATTTTTTATTATTATTCTTTTTTTTTTAATTCCTTTTTTTTGTTTTGTTTTTTGCATAGCTTCTTCCTTCAAAGACTACCTCCCTTGATTTACTTACCTGTTGGGTGGTAAAATGTTATCAGCTGAGGGTACCTGACTTCCAGAAAATTTTCTAAATGGAAGGAAAATTTTCTGCCCCAGTTTGATAATATCCCTTGTGGCATGCGCTTCTGCATCAATGCCATTTCCTTTACCTGTTTCAAATCAAACAAAATTTGTTAGTTTAAAACATGGTGGTTGGCTGTGATACTCCTACTGGGATGGCTTTCCCTTTCTCCTTCCTTTCTCTGTGCTCCACAACTTGTTGGGGATGATATCGTGTGCTGGGGATAATCCCTTCCTGCTGGGGATATCCCTCTTCTTTTGTGGCATAGCTCGGAAACTGGCATTTTCCCGACCTTTTAGTCTAGTATGGATTTCGCCCAATCATGCTCACTGCTCTCCTTGCTCTGTTCATGGGCCTTGGCCTTTGAGGTTTATAACCTTGGTTTTGGCAAGGATATCTCTCTTGACGCTCGTCAATCCTTCTGTCAATTCCCTTTGCTGGGGATATCTTTTTGACACTGGCCTCGCGCTTGTTCCTTGCTGACTATACCATTTGGATATACTAGTCAGATCTCATCTTGGAAAGATGATGGCATATTTTGAAGTCATTTCATACTTGTTCTGACCGGACAGACTCTATTGGGGAAATTTTTTATGAAAGGAGAAAGATAACAGAAACAAAATAAAAGACAAAGGAAACGATGACTCTTTTACAAAAGAAACTATAAATAAAAACCTATCAAACGCAGATACCGACTCTAATGGCCATGACATGCATATGGGGCCTATCCTTTACCGTCAATCATCTTTCAAGATCCTCAATTGGTGATTCCCCATCTGATTCTTAATCTTATTCGACTTGCAGTGCCCAAAGGGTTTTCACTATCAAGTCTCTCTCATTTTTGGGTTCTTCTCTCAGCCTTCATCGCCTTATGGTGCCTGTGAAGGTTTTCACCAATAAGACTCTCTTGTTTTATATCTCTCTCCAGCTGGGGGGATTTGGAGTATTGCCGGTATGACTCTTTTTGTTGGAGATTAGAGTCCTTCCTGTTGTGGAACAGAATGTTATGTTCGCCGGTAAGACTCTTCATTTGTCCGACTTGGCATTTTTTAAAGACTGATCAGAAGGTCTTTCTTTGGACCGTAACATGGGTTTTGGATAGGGCTAGAAAGAAAGGGTATAAAAGGCTAAAAAAAATGCATTAATTTTGGGTTATTAATTACAACCTTCGGAATTAGATTTATTTACATCAAACGCAACTTTTGCCCCAGTTTCTTGCTTGGGGATATCTTAATTGTTTTTTTTTCATTTTTCAAAACTATGACCGAGCCGTGAAGCGCCTACGTATCCTCTTTGAGGAATCAGGTCAAACGTAGTTCCCAATTCCTCTTTTTCATTTGACTTTCGTTTTTTTTTTGTTATCAATTTTCTTTTCTTTTCTTTCGTTTTGTTGTTTTTTTTTGTTTACCTGCCGCGCTTGCGTATTCTATTCGTTGCTACTAATTCCGAACGAGGGGTATGAAAGGAAAATAAATAAGGCTCAAAAGGGATTAACGAAGGATAAAGTGTTTGGGTAGCAGAACAAAATGCCTTCGTCATTCCAGTCTTCAAAACATGCCTAGTGCAAACAACACAATTTAAATTTGTAGTCTCTTCTGATGGTGCTGGACTTGACAATTATGTTAAACATATGTTTGTTCATTTGTCACTTCTAAAGCACCGTTGGGCGACACTCTCATTCTCATTATTATGAACGACCCTCATGCCAATTTAGGCGAATCTTTCTTTAACGGTATTCTTTGTGTTCAACTTGCCCCAGTTCCACATGACTCGAGCTCTGAATAATCTCAACCGTCCTTATTTCCTTTAAATGGTTCTGAATCGCCTTTCCAGGGTTTTATGATTAACTTTTAAGATTAGGCCCAAACTGGGTGCGCATGTCATGTCCCTAGAATCGGCATTGAACAAAAATGGTAAAAGGACTTAAACAAAAAGATGACTGGAAATAATAAAAGACCGGACTTTGTATTAGACTACCGGTGAAATGGTTTAAATAACAAAACAAACAAAACAATCCAAAACAAAATCCTAAAAACAAACTGGACAAGACAACATCCGACTCATAACCCTAACAATCCGAACAACAGAAATGACAACAAAATGAGCCACCACAAGCTTCTCTCTTGCTGACCCAGGAACAAAACGTCCTCTCACTTTATCAAAATTGGCATTTTAGCCACTGAGCTTTGCATCAACACTGCCGAGACCATTACCAGCTTCAATATCATCAATCTCCGTCAACAAGTTTCCAACAGGATTTGAATGCTTCTGTCATCAGGCCTGATCCTCGCAGAGTGTGCATCATGAGGTGCAAGTAAAGGATTCCGGGTGTCATTGTCCGGCTTACCACAAACCAACCACCTTAACTTATTTGGAAAACAAACAGGTTAGAATGGACTCAGTCGGTCCTCATTATTGACAACATCTTTTTTCTTTTTCTTTTTCGATGTTTTTCTTTTTTTTTTCTTTTTGCTTTTTCTTTTTCATTTTTTTTCATTCTTTTTTCATTTCCTTTTTTTTCATTTCTTTTTTTTCATTTTTTTTCATTTCTTTTTTTTGTTGTGGTCGAATCTTATGGAGATTGCCTACGTATCATGACCCCGCATGAATCAGACCTTGCGTAGTTCGGACCAATAAAAATAAACAATAATGAACATTTTTTCTTTTCACTTTCATGTTAAACAAACTGGGTTTCAAAGGTTGACCTACAAACTTGAAAATCAAACAACCCACCTATTTTAATCAAAAGGTTTACAAACTTCAAAACAAATGGCCAACTTCCTTCTTCCATTTGCTAATTTTAACCAAATGGTTGTTTTTTGCAAACGTGGCCCTTTCCAACTCTCACATGAATTTTGAGGCCGAGGAGGATTATTTCGACACTTTACAAACTTGTCCATTCTTTTACGAAAATAACCCTTCGACAACTGAAAGATTATTCTAAGGCTATTTCGGCAAGAACGGTTTAAGACGCGGCCGAAGCTGGCTCGGCTTATTATGACAAAAGACGGTATTCACCTGACCGTCGACTCTTTTTTTCAAATTATAATAAAAACTTGGTGTTGTAAAACACGGCCCTTCAGCGTCTCGGGGACGAAGCTTTTTTAAGGCTGTGTGGGTCCATATCTCAAAATGGCCCAAAGGTGGCTGTTTATGCCAAGTCAGCCTTCCGGTGTCCCTTTCGGGAACATTCAGCTATCTATGACAAAACAACATCACCTGACTTATTTATAACTTTTTTTTCATCGTTTTTCAAATTAGAAAAGTCAATATTGCAAACACGACCTTTCAACGTCTCGGGGACGAAGATTTTTAAGGCTGTGTGGGTCCATATCTCAAAATGGCCCAAAGGTGGCTGTTTATGCCAAGTCAGCCTTCCGGCGTCCCTTTCGGGAACATTCGGCTATCTATGACAAAACAGCATCACCTGACTTATTTATAACTTTTTTTCATCGTTTTTCAAATTAGAAAAGTCAATATTGCAAACACGGCCTTTCAACGTCTCGGGGACGAAGATTTTTAAGGCTGTGTGGGCCAATTGGACCAAATCCAAAACATGACCCAAAGGTGGCTGTTTATGCAAAGTCAGCCTTCCGGCGTCCCTTTCGGGAACATTCGGCTATGTCTTGATAAAACAGCGTCACCCGACTTCTTTATGACAAAATTAAAATTTGACATATATATATTTTTATTTTTTTATTATTGTTTTTTTTTGGCTTATAGCAAAAGGTGGGGTTGGACCCGATGAGGGTTGCCTACGTATCTCACAACCGGTGAGAATCAAACCCGCGTAGTTCGGGCAAATAAACTATTATTGAGAAGACCCTTTTCCATTTTTTCTATTTTTTTTATTATTATTCTTTTTTCACAACAATCAAATAGACTATTATTTTTCATTCATAACAAACAAACAAATTAACGAAAAACATAAAACATTCCTTCTTTTTTGAGAAGGTGGGGTTGGACCCGATGAGGGTTGCCTACGTATCTCACATCCGGTGAGAATCAAACCCGCGTAGTTCGGTCAAATAAACTATTTTTGAGAGGACCCTTTTCCATTTCTATTTTTTTTTATTATTATTCTTCTTTCACAACAATCAAATAGACTATTATTTTTCATTCATAACAAACAAACAAATTAACGAAAAACATAAAACATTCCTTCTTTTTGAGAAGGTGGGGTTGGACCCGATGAGGGTTGCCTACGTATCTCACATCCGGTGAGAATCAAACCCGCGTAGTTCGGTCAAATAAGCTATTTTTGAGAAGACCCTTTTCCATTTCTATTTTTTTTATTATTATTCTTTTTTCACAACAATCAAATAGACTATTATTCTATTATTTTTCATTTATAACAAACAAACGAATTAACGAAAAACATAAAACATTCCTTCTTTTTGAGAAGGTGGGGTTGGACCCGATGAGGGTTGCCTACGTATCTCACATCCGGTGAGAATCAAACCCGCGTAGTTCGGTCAAATAAGAATAAGTAGGCAAATAATAATAAGCAGATGAACTAACTTTTTTTGTTGAATTTTCGTTTAAAAGAACTACTTTAAAAGAAGCAAGGAAATATTATTTTTTGATTGATTTTATTTTTAAAATAAAGACTAATATTTTTTTTTGAATCTTCGTTTTTTTTTATTCTAAAGAAAAGAAGAAAATATTTTTCGGAATTTTACTTTTAATATAAGAAATGCTTCTAAAATGTTTTTTTTGAACTTTGAATTTTCTTTTCAATTTTTGAAAGAAGAATCAAAATATTTTCGGATTTGTTTTTTATTTTATATTATATATTTTTTATTTTTATTTTTTTATTTTATTTTTTAAAGAAACAACTAGAAAGACTTTCTAAAGAAGTTAATAATGGAAAATATTTTTGGATTATTTGTTTTGAAAAATTGGGATTCTAAAACTTTTGGTAAGACAAATGTTCTTGCAACAGATAAAGATATATATATACATATTTTGGAAATAAAGAAAAACTTTTTGGATTTTATATCTATATATATATATATATATATATTTGCAACAAATAGTAAAACTACTTTCAACGCCCAACTCTTTTTATTTTATTATTTTTATTTTTATTTTGACATTTTCATAAACAGATAAATAAATAAAAACCCATTTTAAAACAAAATCTTTTTTTTATTTTCATTTTTATGGCAAAACAAACTATTTTCTTTTCTATATTTTTTTTTTAAAAAAAACAAGACAGAACAATGATGATTTTTTCTCTATTTTTCCTTTGCTTTTAATATAACAAACTAATAAGACATTCATTTTCATTTTCTCAAAATTTTGGCAGAGTTTTGATACTACTCGGACATTGATTTTTCTCTAAAAATAAGTAGTTACATCTCTACACTGTCATTTTTCTCCTCTTTTTCACGATTTATTTTTTTTAATCTGTGGAAAATAATGAAAACATACAAAATCTTTTTGAATTTTCATGCTTTGTTTTATTTGTAATTTTATTTTTTATATTTATTATTTCTTTCAAAAATGTGGCATGGGAGACATAATGATTTCCAAGACTTCTTGGATTCCGCAAATGCTCCCCTGCGCTTTTCCCAAAAATGAAGCGTGGGGGACATAGGGAATTCCAAGACTTCTTGGATTCCACAAATGTTCCCTAGGTGCTTTTCCCAAAAATGAAGCGTGGGGGACATAGGGAATTCCAAGGCTCCTTGGATTCCACAAATGTTCCCCATGCTTTGATTAAAATAACACCATGCTGGAAATGACCAAATGACCCATTCGCCCTTGACTAAATACAACATGTAGCACATAGGATGCCAAAAGCTGGTCTATTATTTTCAGGTTGCTTGTCCTAGACGGACCCAACCCCTGTGTTGAGTCCCCTAAGTCAAATGCACATGATGCAAATAAACGTTCCTACTAGGGATCCGGCATGTGGCTTTGTTATACTAGGTTCAGACCTGGGTGTTTGTTCTAGACCTGGCTTACCCGAGCGGACAGCTCGAGCCGAGGGGGGGCAGCGTACCGGGAATACAGAAGCTTCACCGGCTTAGCAACTTGTCCGAACCTCGTTCTAAATTGGGATTTGACACTATACAGAAAAGAAGTCGTACGAAGTACACCCTTCTTCATGATTCAGAAGACTCAGAAAGGATATGGGTTTCGGCACAGTTTATATACAGTTCAAATAATATCAAAGCGGTAAAAGCAGCATTTAACACATTAGGCTCAAACATGTAAAAATCAGATAATAGATAAAGCCAAATAATAACAATTATTTTAAGCTCGAATTCTTAACCCTGAACCAGTGGTTCTGGGTCAAGTCCCCAGCAGAGTCGCCAGAGCTGTCACACCTCCTTTTTACGTACCCGCGGGGGCGCAGGGGAGTTTTTTCCAATTAAAGGACAATCGAGACGGGATTGGTTTAATTATTTCAGAGTCGCCACTTGGGAGATTTAGGGTGTCCCAAGTCACCAATTTTAATCCCGAATCGAGGAAAAGAATGACTCTATATTACAGTCTGCGTACCAGAAATCTAGATAAGGAATTCTGTTAACCCGGGAGAAGGTGTTAGGCATTCCCGAGTTCCGTGGTTCTAGCACGGTCGCTCAACTGTTATATTTGGCTTATTTATCTGATTTTTAATACAATATGAACTTATGTGCAAATTTTAACTTTTAACCGCTTTATTATTATTGTTTTTACAAGAATGTGAACATCGCTTAAAACACGTCTTTGGACTGCGTCACATGAAATGCACCCACAATCCGGAACGCATTTTATTTGATGTTTTGAGATTTGGATTTGGGTCGCATGAAATGCGCACCCGAGTTTAAGAAAGTAAATTATTAAACGCGCGCCTAAAGAGACTATCGCGTTATTATTTTGCGGAGGCCGTGAAATTCGCTAAACGACCCTCCCGAATTCTAAGTAATTTTAAACAAGTATTTACTGAGGGCCCCGCAATTTGTGTTTTTTATTCGGCGAGGCTCATCTCATTCTTATTTTTTAAAGGGATTTGCAACGTCAGGGAAATGCATCTCGGGCCACGCCATAATCAATATAACCGTGATTAGAGACACATTTCGAGTCCGTTGAGATTTAGATTTGGGTCACATAAATGTGCACCCGAGTTTAGAAAAATTAAATTATTAAAGGCGCGCCTAGAGCAACTAGTGCACTATTATTTTGGGTAAGGCTGTGAAATTTGCTAACGGCCCGTCCCGGAATCTAAGTATTTAATATATACATTTAGAGGGCCCCGCAATTTGTCCCTTTTATTCGGCGAGGCTCGTCTCATTTTATTCTTTATTATTATTATTATTATTATTATTATTATTATTATTATTATTTTATTTTTTTTAAAAAAAGGATGCCATTTTTATGTCTTTAACAATACTAAAACTTAAGGCCTTTTTACAACTAAAATCCCATGACTTGTTAGAAGTTTAATAAAAGGAGTTTAGTGAATGAGTGTTTCGGTAGTAGTAACAGCATGCACTAATACTATTTTTTCGAATGACCTAACCGAAGGAAAGGACGAACAGATTAATGTCAAACTTGTGTCATAGTACGACTAGTCCAACTTAATTAAACGACATCAAATAAACAAGAATAACATAACATGAAAATGAACAAAATGCAGACAATGAAACATAAGCAGAAAATTTCCATACCAATTTTTATATTGCATCTCAAACATTCAACGTAAAGTTTATTTATCTAATACATCGAGGTTTACTAACCTTTGCACCTCGACAAACTCAGAACGACAAACACGATTCCGACGGAACTCAAGCCGGACCTCTCTGAACGAAGAACAACGACAGAACCTCGGACAGCACCTCGACGTACCGGACCTCGACGAACAGAGACGACCTCAACGGTCTGCACGACGACAGTGAAAGAACGACAATAACATGGCTGATTGGTTGTCGTGTTTTGGACAGGACGGTGAAGCGATGGTGGTTGGATGGGTCGTTTGGTGAGTTGAAGAAGAAGACGATGGTGTCTTCCTCTTCGGGTGGCTTGGTTCTTTGGTGACGGGGATGCGACGGGCCTGTTTGGTTTCGACAGTGGGTCGACGGATGGAGAGGGAGCTGTTTGGGAGCTGGTGGTTGCGATGGAGTTTGGGTGGAGGAGGGTGATGGTTTGTTGGTGGTCGTTCATGGAGTGTTGATGGTGGGGCTGCCGGAGGGTGGTGACTGGTGGTTGCGATGGAGTTTGGGTGGAGGAGGGTGATGGTTTGTTGGTGGTCGTTCATGGAGTGTTGATGGTGGGGCTGCCGGAAGGTGGTGACTGGTTGGTCGCGGGACGTGAGGGTTTTCGGTTATGGCGTCGGAGTGGTGTTTGGGAGGAGGAGGGTGGTCCGGTTTGGTGGTCGAAGGCCGGTCGCGGTGGTGTGCCTGCAGGTTTTGGGGTCGGGCTTGGTTTGGTTTCGTGGGGTTTTCAGTAGGGTTCGTTAGGTTTTTTCAAAGGAGGAGGAAGGTGAACAGTAATCCTCCTCCAAAATTTTTCAATCCCTATTTGTCTTTTTCCCATTTTTTCAAAAATCCCCCTTTGTCAAATGTGTTAGTCCGTGTATTTGACATGGCTTTGCCCAGAAAAATGAGCCCACGCGTGGTGGGGTTCAAGGCATATGTTCCCCACGCGTGGTGGGGTTCCCCACGTGTCCTGGACACGGTTTATTATGGGTTAGGTCCGAAAATTAGGCCTAAAACCGGGTAGTTTGAACCCGAATATTATTCTTTTGCCCGGACCCGAGAAATAGGAACACGTTGCTTAACTAGTCCTATGTAAGCAAAATAACTACCAAAAATAAGACTAGTATTTAAACAAAACTATATATTTTTAAATATTTTTCAAGATTTTAAAATAGCTACAAAAATATTAATAAAACTATTTTTTTGTAATTTTCGTAAATATTAAGATAAAATATGAAGTACTATTTTTGTATTTTTTCAAAGTTAAAACGACTATAAAATATTAATAAAACCATTTTTTTGTAATTTTCGTAAATATTAAGATAAAATATGAAGTAATATTTTTGTATTTTTCAAAGTTAAAATAACTATAAAATATTAATAAAACTATTTTTTGTAATTTTCGTTTTTTAATAAAGACAAAAATATGAAATAATATTTTTTGTATTAAAATGACTTCAAAACATTAATAGAATTATATATATTTTTTTTGTTAATTTTCGAATTTATATAAAGTACCAAAATAAAGTGCAATTTTTGATTTTTTCAAGTTTATGAGGGATACATAAACTAAAATTTATATATATACTTTTTTTTTTTTGTAATTTTTCTTTTTGCAACAAAATAAAGTAAAAATAGTTAAAATAGCTATACTAGACCCAATTTCACATATTCACACTAAAAATGTGAAAATTCTCGGGGAGGGTCAAAAATCACGTGCTTACAATGCACACTAAATAGGCACAACTAATTGAGGATCCTGTCAATTAACTACAACAAGAACATAGTTGAATAAATAAAGATTGAAACTAGCAATTTGTATTCACATAAACAAGAAGTTCATCCCCCAATAGGTTCCATCAAAACCTTAGACAAGGAATTTAGCTACTCGTGGCTATGGGTAAACAAAGTAAATTAATATTCATCATAAACTACTAATAAAAATCAAAGGAAAAGAAGAAATATGGTTTGGGTATTCTCTTACAATTGTTTTTCCTTCAAAGAACTCTAAAAACTGAATACATGCCTCCTTTGGGCGAAGTCTAATGTTTAAAATAGGGTTTTGGGCTAAAAATCCTGTGTTTTGCACTTTAGTCCCTGAAGTTTCCTGCGCCCGCGATAGAACCGCGGCAAAATAGCCCCTCGGATACTCATCTTGTCCGTGACAGCATCTCACCATGGTTCTGCCGTGGTCGCGGTGGAACCACGGCAGAACAGTTCTTCTGATTCTTCAGCTTGTTTTTGGCGTGGTTCACTTAGGACTTTTCACGGTTGGCCTCTTTTTCTTCATTTTTGACTCCAAAAGTACTCCCGATCCTTCCCTAGTCATATATAACCTGCAAATCATGAAAAACACTCAGAAGAGCATTTTGTTATCACTTTTATTACCAAAACTATACAAGAAGGTGATTATTTAGGGCCTGAATATAGTTAAATTCACCTATTATCAAGAACCCCTGAACTCCGTCCAAGAACTAAGGGCTTTTAGGCCCGCAGTTCTTTTAGATGCTTGCAAACTAGACGAAGTAGGAGTTGGAACATTTGGTCTAGCATGATCTAAGGCAAGTTGATAAGCATTATAAATTGTTTGAGAATTTATTTTAATTGAGTCTTTTGCATCTCCAAGTGTAGCAAATTCCTCAGCTGGAAGTGATAAAGCAATATAAACTTTTGTATACCAAAAGTGAGGACATCCTAATTTCATTGTATGATTTAACAATGCTGCAACACCAAAAATAAGGGGGATCGGAAAAAAATATTTTTTAAACTTAGCTTTCATAGGAATAATAGCTTCTTCATAAATTACTCCACCCTCTGAAAATTGAGAAAATAAATCTGCAAGTGCTGCAATATAAACTAAACAGTTAAAAATAGTAGGATAATATTGCCCAGATAATTCATTTGTAGCAACATGAAATTGTTCTAAAAAATCTACAAGCATTTTAATATTAGTCCAATCTTGATTTGTAAGGTGCTCATCATCATCACTATCACTTACACGAGCATTATAAATTGCGGTTATTGGATTCCTATGTTCATATGCAACAACTAAGCTTTCATACATGTAATTCCATCTAGTCGGATAAACCTTAGGAACCTTTCTTTCTCTAAGGCCAAATTCATCACATTTTTTAAAATAGTCTCTAAGTCTACTTCTACGGTTTGAATAAAAAAGCCAATTAAGAGCCATTTTAACCTTTTCAATTTCTACATTTAAAACTTTCATACCATCCCCGATGATTAAATGGTAAATATAACAAATATATCTAACATAAAAAATATTACTAAATGCAGGATTTAGTGTAGTTGTAAGCAAGCCTATAGCGTTAGTGTTACTAGAAGCATTATCTATTGAAACCGATATAATTTTATCTCTAATGCAAAAATATCTACAAATATCAGCAACTGTGTTAGCAATGAACTTACATGTATGGCGTGAATTAATTATTCTATAAGCAATAATGCGCTTTTGCATTATCCACTCCTCATCTATCCAATGACTTGTAACAGTTAGATAATCACAATCATCACCACTTCTACCAATATCAGTAGTAATAGCAATGCGAAAATCTATATGAGTAAATAAATAACGCAAATATTGTTCATATTCATGTTTATATTTATAAATATCGCTCTTTACCACTGTGTGAGGCCATTCTTTATAAGTAGGATTAAAAACTCTTCTAATATAATGCACAAAATGAGGGTTAGAAGGAAAACTATAGGGTAAGCACATAACAGTAACCATTTTTGCCAATTCTTCACGATCTTTAATTGGATCATAATATAAAATATCACCGATAACAGTGTTAATTCCCGGTTGAACTAGATTTAAACCTGTACTAGGGTTAACCGTAGTATCTACACTAGTCCCCCCCTTGCGCAGCTTTCATTTGAAAAAAATTATCTTTATCTCTAGGGTATGTCTTTATGTGTCTAGTCAAACTACCCGTACCGCTACAGTTTATAGTAAATTTATGAATCAAGAAAGACCCATAATTTTTACAGTTAGCCTTATTTTGTTCTCTTAGTTGAGTAAAAAAGTTTCAAACAATAGATATTTCGGGTCGCTTAGAAGGTTGTCTATTAAAAGTAGGGGTTACTATAGGAGGGTCAGGCGGGGCATCATTTGGGTTATTAACAGCACTAGTAGGTGTATCATCTAAATCCGGTTTTGTTTCATTTTACTCATCATTTTCAAAGATAGTTTGATTAGGATAAAGAGCATTCATAACTTCTTCATTTAATTCTTGACCTGGTGCAACATCATGGAAAAATTCACTATTGGAAAATTGAAAACAAGGGTTATCACTATCAAGAATAATAGGTGGAGTAGGACGAGTAACAGGTATTTGTCGGGGAGCCGGGGGAAGAGTAGTAGTTTGGCTACTAGATTCACTAATTTTAGATTTTCCGTTACCCATACCACCAATTAATTTTTTCAAAGAAAAGTCCATATTAATTATAATTATACTAAATAAAACTAACAAAACTATAATATTAAAACTTAAGAGTTGGAACGATTTTACCGAATTGATGAACAACTTCTTGAAAATTGAATATCGTTGAAGACTTGAAGACTTGAATACTTCAATTCACCAACTTTACAATATTTCACGAAATTGCAATAATAAAGTAATCAAATAGAAGAAAATTAGAGAGAGATTGATGAATTTGTGAGTAAAAATAAAAGAATGAGGGGGGGGGGTATTTATAGTTGAGAATTGGGAAAAAGTGTAATTATAAAAAGTTTGGGGTTAAAGCAAAGTTTGGGATCCAAATGGCTATTTTGTAAACTTGCCAATGGATAAATTTTGAAGGCCAACGACTAGATTTTAAAATCTGACCGTTGGCCATTTTAAAAAAATAGTCGTTGGGGCCCGTTGGGCCTGGTTGAACCGGCCCAGACCCGTTTGCCGGTCCCGGGCTCACGGACCTTTTGTGTTGAACCGGCCCGCCACGGTCTTTTGCACTACTTAAGCCCAGGCCCACTAGAACCAGCCAGTTAGGACCTTGGTCCTGGGCCGGTCCCGGGCCCAGACCGGCCCACAATACAGCCTTATTTACAACACAATTTTTAGCTAAATGAACTTTACATAGCTGATGAGCTTAAAATAATTTTTCTTATACTGCTGCTATAAAAATAATAGACAACTGGGACGTCATGAAGAAATAATGAACCTCACAATGAGTAGAATAAGAGGAGATAAAGACGTTACATTGACGTTCTTCTACAATTTTTATGTGGTTTCCTAAATTAAAAATAGTGCTCTACCATATATCAAAATGATTTATTTATCATTTCAAAAGGTAGAAAAATAAAAATATACTCAAAATTTAATTAACCTTAAGTAAAGAAGACATTATTTGTCAGTCCATTAGATTAAGGAATATAGTTTTGCTACAGTACAATTGCTAGAGAGCTAGAACCCTTTGAGTGTTATTGGGATTGCCATTTCATCTTATGAGTTATTCTATGTTGTAGTTACTAAATAGTATCTCTCTACTATTTTCTCAATAGGCACAACGTTTTTATGTTAAAGGAGAAATATTATTACAAAATAAATTTCAGTTTTTCTTCGTACTTCTATGCTCTGAGTGTCAACATCTAGCACAAATCAAGTGTGAAAAAAATTCTTTGTATCAACTGCAAGCTAGAAAGAATGCTGATTCCAAGGTAATAACAGCTCTTACCTTTGACCGTCAGTAACGACATCCTATAGCTAAAATATGATCATCGCACAAACACAATATTGCATATGTGAACTTGAAGTTAAAATCACAGACGGGAGTTGAACAATAACAATAGTAGTGTCGGAAAAACTAGCTGAAACAATGCTTTCACTAATAGCAAACCAAGTATACGAAACTACCGTTGCCAAGGTGCATATACTGACAACAAGAATCATTTTGCGTCACTCAAAATTAATTTACAATCTTCACTTTACTCATTCTGTGGCAAACTTATTTCCACATAAACAACTGTTACCTGTTGAGCATATCAGAGAACACTTACTAAACAAGTTGTTCAAAATTCATTTACAAAAAACACTACTTAGAACACCAAATAGACCACCTGGTATCTTTGTTATCTTATCTTTAAGCAGAAACAAACTGTCTTCGGCTTGGCAGAGTCTTCAACATCAGCTACTATTGGCGAGGGAAGTTAAAAAAAGGTAGAATCAGAAGAAGCAAATCGCACTCCGTCGACAGAAGATGGCAATCCAAGCAAGAAACCAAACATACAATCAGCAAGTCCTCTGCAAAAATAATCAAAGTTACAGATTGATACTTGATAGGCCATACTTTTTTAAGAGCTTTTAAGTAAGTTACTTTTTGTGTAAGAACAAAATAAAAAAAAGGTACATAAATAACCACAAACACTAACAGTAAGTTCATATATAATCAAAGTTTTGTCGGGTAAAAAAGAAACATCATTGTTTATCCATACATTCATGCATTCTAATTCTTTGTTAAATGATTTAGCAGGATGACATTTGCAAATCTCAAAAGAATTTATGTTGTCTGTTTTTACACTATTTAATGAACAATTATATTGATTGCTATAAATTTCTGTCCACTAAAATGCTTATTTTATTTCAAAAAGTAGTCTTATGGATTTTGCTTATAGTGTATTAAGCCTATGTTTCTCACAGTGCAGGACAATTTCAGAATTTTTTAACAATTCAAAACAAAATCTCTATTCAACATCTTTACAGTTCTTGGTCTAAATTACATATTGTCAACTACTATTTTACACTTTAATTAATTCTCAGTTTGTTCTTCATGCAGATTCCTCATCAGATTTGAAGTGCAACAAAGGTCACCTCAATATTTTTGGATAACCTACAACATTTGTAATACTTGCATTAAAGGTAGAATTTGACCGTGTTATTTACTGCAGTACAATCTTTCACATATTGTGTAAATAAGTTCGTAGATTTTCCTTTTTTGGGATCATACCAAAGTGAATGTCCATAATGTTGTGTGTAGGAACCATGAAATTCACGCAACCATTGAGGTACATCCTACTAACTTTAAATGGTTGTTTTCATCAATATATGCTACCACTAATACTGTAGATAGAGATGTTATGTGGAACAACCTGAAAAATATAGCTGACCTTCACAAAGACCCATGGCTAGTAGGAGGGAATTTTAACGATGTGTTTAGTGCTAATGACAAAATAGGGGGAGACCCCTTAATCGTAGACGTGCCTTTAAGCTCTGGGACAATATAAACTATTGTAAACTACAAGATTTAGGTAATAAAGGATGCAAATATACTTGGTCTAATCGTAGGTTTGGTAACAATGGCGTAATCATTGAACGCTTAGACAAAGCTATTGGTAATAATGAATAGATACAATGCTTTCCAAACGCCTCTATTACTCATCTACCTAAGTCTCATTCCGATCACAATCCACTTCTTATTAATCTTATCCCTGAAAAGAGTCATTTATTTGATAAATCATTCCGATTAGAACCATACTGGTGCAAACACCCTCACTTTAAGGCAATAGTTAGTAACACTTGGTGTAAAAATTCTTATAACCAAGCTTTGTCCACCTTTAAAGATACTGTCGTTAATTGAAAAAATATTACCTTTGGGGACATTTTTAAAAATAAGAGTCGCATACTTGCAAGACTTAAAGGAATCCAAAATTTACCATCCTACTATTATAGTACTTTTCTTCAATCCTTAGAACACTCACTAATTCAGGATTATAACAACATTCTTCGCATTGAGGAAGATTACTGGAAGCTTCGCTCTAAAATCCACTGGTTAAACGAAGGTGACGCTAACACTAAATTCTTCCATATTGTGGCAACCAACAGGAAAAGAATCAATCAATAAGATTAATTTCTTTAAAAACGACCTTGGCATGTGGATTAATGATCCTGAGGATATTATTAATCACACAAAAAGATTACTTTGAAAAAGTTTTCACAACTTCTCATATTAGTAGCAACTGGAGACACATTAAGGTTGATCCTAGGTGTTTTATTAACTTAGATTTATCCTCCCTAGATGATGCCGTTACAAATTCTGAAATTACAAAAACTTGTTTTTCTTTTAAACCCTATAAGGCACCCGGGCCTGATGGTCTTCACCCCTTTTTCTTCCAAAAATATTAGAATATTGTTGGTAATTTTGTTACTAGTCTCTGCCAAGAAGTTTTCAAGACTGGTATTATCCCTGGAAATATTAATGATACTTTGATATGTCTAATTCCTAAGATTCCAAATGCTAATAATTTAAAAAAATTTAGACCTATAGGCCTATGCAATACTGTCTATAAAATCATTAAGATCATTTCAACCAGGCTGAAACCATTCCTAAACAACATAATGAGCCCATTCCAAAGTATCTTCTTAAAAAATAGGAAAGTTCGTGATAATGCCATTATTATTCAAGAATTAATTCTTAAAATGAATAAATATCATGGCAAAAAGCACAACATGATTTTGAAAATTGACTTGGAAAAAGCTTTCGATCGTCTAGAATAGTCCTTTGTCTATAGAGCTTTATGATTTTTCAAATTTCCTCATAATATCACAAAGCTTATAATGAACTGTACCTCTTCTAGTAGAATAGTCATCTTAGTTAATGGCACTTGAAATAGTTATTTTTCACCAAGTAGAGGCATTAGACAAGGCGACTGTAACGACCCGACCCGTTGTTTTGCACTTTTGCACTTTGATCGCTATTTCTAGGGTATGATTGCCCCATGTTATGCATTATGACTTATGTGGATCGTTCGTTTTATTTTTCAGAAAAATCAGAATGAATTTGAAAGAATAGTCTTAGTTAAAAGCTTTGAATTTGAAAGGTTTGACCAATGATTGACTTATGTGTATACGAGCTCGGACCGGAGTTTTTATGATTTGTTTAGCTTCGTCGGGTGATTTATGACTTAGGAGCGCGATCGAAATTGGTTTTGGAGGTCTGGTGTGGAATTTGGCTTGAATTGGCGAAACTAGTATTTTGGCGATCTCCGGTTGGTAGGTGAGATTTTGATCCGAGGGTTGGAATAGAATTCCGAGAGTTTCAGTAGCTTCGTTATGTGATTTGGGATGTGTGTGTAAAATTTCATGTCATTTGGATGTGATTCGGTTGAGTTTTTTTTATCAAATACGTGTTTCGGAAGTTTTTGAAGAACTTAGGCTTGAATCCGTTGAGGGTTGATGAACTCGGGACGAGATGAGGAATCTAAATATGTAAAAATTTCTGAGTTTCGAGAAGTGGGCCCGGGACTCGGGTTTTGGTAATTTTGGGATTTGTGCCCGTTCTTGATTGTTTTCGCTTGGACTTTGTTCCCTTAGCATATTGTGATGTATTTGCATTGTTCGATGCGTGTGGAGGCCGATTTGAGGAGCAAAGGCATTGCGAGCTAGAGATTTCGCCGGTTCGAGGTGAGTAATGCTTGTAAATGATATCCTGAGGGTTTGAAACCACGGATTTCACATCGTAATGCTGTATTGAGGCGTGACACGCATTCTATGACGAGTGCGGGTTCGTTTGCTATTGGGGATCGTGACTTGGTCCATCCCGAGTGATATTTTTACTATATTGGCGATTGAGACGCATACTTTATTACCGTGAATTCGGATTATTGCCACGTTTGGGGCCTTTGTGCCGACCTGTAGAATCCTTATGGGATCTTCATTTGTTTTCCTCACTTGTTTGCATAAATTATACTTTCAGTCATGTTTTTAACTGTTAAAAATATGATAAGAATTGCATTTTGAACATGAATCATAAATGAAATGAATATGAGGGCTGAGATCCCTACTGTACGTTTTGCCCGAGTGGCTGTGAATTTATTTGACTGAGATGGGTTGAGGATCCGATAGTGAGGATGCTTTCTTATGATATGGATCGGGCCGCGTGCCACAGCAATGATATATTGATATTGAGGCCGAGAGCTTATTTGATGCCACGAGATGGTTGATATTGCGCTTGGGCTGTAGGAGCCCCTCCGAAGTCTGTACACACCTCCAGTGAGCGCCGTCGATGATAAATAAATGGAGCGGGTTGCACGCTGTAGCGGGTACTAGAGTGTACCGTTATTTGCATTGCATTGCATTCATGCATTTGTTCTTTATTTTTTGTTTGCGATATTTCTTGAGATATCTATCTGTTGTTCTGGTATTATCTAATCACTCCTAAAGAGGATGAATTTTAGGCAGTGGTAACAATGACACTGTATGATGTGTTTGGTCAGGTAACAATGGCTGACCAGGAATAAGAATAATTACCCGACGGGCGGGTTTCTATGCATAGTGTCACTAATTGTTGAAATTAATTTTGCAACTGTTGAAAGGATCATTTTCAAAGGTGGTTTAAAACTGAGCCAAGATATTTCGAAAGATTTCACAGTTTTCACTAATTTCCTCAATTTAAGGGATTTTCACTACTTCTATACAGCATGCTGATCTGTTATACGTGATTTCTTACTGCTCAGTTATTATTTAATTTTATTACTCACTGAGTTGGAGTACTCACTTTACTCCCTGCACCTCGTGTGCAGATGCAGGTACTTGTTCACCCGGTAGTGGGTTTTGAGCTGATTGAAGATTTGCTATCATAGTTGAGCCAGGTGACCGCCAGCGTCCACGGCACCGGATTTTCTACCTTTTGATCTTTAAATTCCATACTGTATTCTATGGCCTTGAAGATGTATTTAGACTCCTTTATATGCTCGTAACTTGTGACACCCCGGTTTGGGCTGTGTTTGGGTTGTATTTCGCCGAAATAATGTTATTAAATTATCTTTAAAACTGTTTATTCATGTTTATCTATTGTTGAAAAGGTTGTTTAAATGAGTTGGCTGGCCTTGTCTTCATGAGAGGCGCCATCACGACCGGAGCGGGGTTTGGGTCGTGACAAGTTGGTATCAGAGCCTAGGTTACATAGGTCTCACTAGTCATGAGCAGGTTTAGTAGAGTCTCGCGGATCGGTCCAGAGACATCTGTATTTATCCTCGAGGGGCTGCAGAACCTTTAGGAATACTTCGCATTCTTGAATTCTTATCGTGCGTCCTTGATTCAGCTTGAAATGTAACTCTTGAAATTCCTTCCAAGCGTTCGCATGCACACATGAGCGCTCGATATCAGATGTGCATCGATGGCTTGTGATTCCTCGATCGAGGGGCGAGATGTGATTTCTATGAGTTGATGTTGGGCCAGTCTGGAGGACTTGAGGTCGAATCTTCGCCTATGGCTTGAGCACCAAGGTGCTGATTATGCGAGCTAGTATTATGAACTTATTTGTTCAGTATTGTCCCTAATAGTAGGAATGGCGGTTGGATAGCTACGTGATGAGTATGTTGGTACTGCGTGATGTTTCTATATAACTTGGAAGTGTCGATGAAGGTCTGTTGGGTGATAGATGAACCATTAAGTGTTTGATTTTGAAGAGCATAAATAAAGATTCGCAGGTCATGAAATGATGTTCTTGGGCTATGCAGATGGTGCCTCCGAACTATGACGCCTTTGAATAAGTTGGCGATCTTTCAGCCCATGAGAAGGTGGCAATCTTTCAGCCAATGAATGCAAAGGGTGGCGATTTTTCAGCCAATGAATGTAAAGGGTGGCGATTTTTCAGCCAAAGTGAGAATTTAAATGCAGGTGGCGATATTGCAGCCGTTCGGAAAATAAAGTGGCGATATTTTAGCCATACACGATAGAGACAATGCCTAGTCCCGAAAGGCAGATAAGTAGCCTTATGCAAGATTGAGACAATGCTTAGTCTCGAAAGGCAGATAAGTAGCCTTATGCAGGATGGAGGTAGAGCTTAACCTCGGTAGGCAGATAGATAGCCTTATGCAGGATGGGGGTAGAGCTTAACCTCGGAAGGCAGATAGATAACCTTATGCAGAACGGAGATGGAGACAGAGCTTAGTCTCGAAAGGCAGATAGGTAGCCTTATGCAAAAATGCAGATGGAGACAGAGCTTAGTCTCGAAAGGCAGATAGGTAGCCTTATGCAAAAATGCAGATGGAGACAGAGCTTAGTCTCGGAAGGCAGATAAGTAGCCTTATGCAAAAATGCAGATAGAGACAGAGTTTAGTCTCGTAAGGAAGATAAGTAGCCTTATGTAGTGCAATAATGTAAAAAGGCGAATAACGGTAAAAATTTCTTAGTTGATCGTCGATTACGACATCGTGACTACTGGGGATGTTGTACGTGAATAACGCTTTGTGAATAAGCAATCGTTCTGAAAGTTTCAACCCTGAAATGTACGAGTGTATGAATTTATTCAGTGATTTGCAAACTGGATGCCTACATCCAAAGAAAAATTGTGAGTTCTGTAGAGGAAAAAGGTTAGTTCATCTTTTCGTGGCTCCTGGCGTTGTGTACCATTGGGGTAGCATTGCTAAACGACATCAATTCAAATGGTAGTTATGCATGATTCAATAAATGTAACGTAAGTATATATTTGGAAAAAATGATTTTTTTTAATGAACCAACGACTACAACGTGGTTCAAGACATTGCAACCTCGCTTGCTCCGGAATTTTGAGGGTCCTCCTCCAAATTCTGCCCCAGTTTACTGGGCTGGCGCTTCTGACGGTTGTGCTGAATGACTGAAAATGATCAACCTCAGAATTTTGAGGGTCCTCCTCAAAATTCTTCCCCAGTTTACTGGGTTGGGCGCTTCTGGCGAAGAAAAGACTGAAAAACTGACATCGGAATTTTGAGGGTCCTCCTCAAAATTCTGCCCCAGTTCCAATAGCGGGGAAAAATGGGATTTTTATTAAATTGTGACCGAACCTATAGGGTTGCCTACGTATCCCCTCTTAAACGGGAATCAGGTCAGGCGTAGTTCAAATTACATCATGAAGAAAAAGAATATGATTACACGTAGTATTGTTTCACTGCATCTGAATTGATTGACTTCGGCCAGACTTCTCCGTCTATTTCTGCAAGAATAAGGGCTCCTCCAGTTAGAACCCGGTGAACCATGTATGGACCCTACCAATTGGGAGAGAATTTCCCCTTGGCTTCATCTTGATGCGAAAATATTTTCTTCAACACCAGTTGCCCTGGTGTAAACTTCCTTGGCTTAACTCTTTTGTTGAAGGCTCTGGACATTCTGTTCTGATACAACTGACCGTGGCAGACTGCATTCATTCTCTTCCCATCTATAAGGGCTAATTGCTCGTAGCGACCTTTTACCCATTCTGCGTCGTCCGACTCTGCTTCTTGTATGATTTTTAAAGAGGGAATTTCTACTTCGGCGGGAATGACCGCCTCTGTACCATAAACCAGCATGTAGGGAGTTGTCCTGGTTGATGTGCAGACTATGGTACGGTATCCCAATAAGGCGAACGATAACTTCTCGTGCCATTGCCTATGCCTTTCGATCATCTTTCTTAGTATCTTCTTGATATTCTTGTTGGCCGCTTCCACAGCTCCATTCATTTGAGATCTGTAGGCTGTAGAGTTCTTGTGTTTGATTTTGAATATTTCACACATTGCTTTCATCAAGTTGTTGTTGAGATTGGAACCATCGTCAGTGATGATTGATTTCGGAATTCCAAACCGATAAATGATACGGTCACGGACGAAATTTGCCACAACTTTCTTAGTCACTGCTTTGTATGACGCTGCCTCGACCCATTTGGTAAAGTAATCAATTGCCACTAAGATGAACCTGTGCCTGTTTGATGTGGAAGGCTCGATCGGTCCGACAACATCCATTCCCCATGCGGCGAACGGCCATGGTGAGCTTGTTGTAGTAAGCTCGTTTGGAGGCACCTTTATCATATCTGCATGTATCTGACAGCGATGACACTTTCGGACATATTGGATGCTGTCCGTTTTCATAGTCATCCAAAAGTATCCTACTCGGAGTATCTTCGTTGCTAAAATGAAACCATTCATGTGCGGTCCGCAGGTCCCTGCGTGCACTTCATCCAATAGTTTGGTTCCTTCTCTTGTATCGACACACCTTAGCAATCCCAAATCGGGAGTCCTCCTGTACAGGATTCCTCCGCTCTGAAAGAAGTTGTTAGCTAACCGAAGTGTGCGCTTTTGAGTAGCATCGGCAAGCTCCGGATATTCTCCTATTGTCAAGTACTCTTTGATGTCATGGAACCATGGTTTTCCATCCGCTTCTTCTTCAATATGAGCACAATAAGCTGGTTGGTCATAAATATTGACTTGAATAGGATCAATGAAATTCATATCTGGATGATGGATCATTGATGACAAAGTGGCTAGTGCATCAGCGAACTCATTCTGTATTCTGGGAAAATGCTGGAATTCGGTCTTTGTGAATCTCCTCCTCAACTCTTGTATGTGATGCAGATAAGGGAGATTCTTAGAATTCTTGGTTGCCCACTCTTCTCAAACCTGATGTATGAGTAGGTCCGAGTCTCCGATCACTAGTAACTCCTGAATGTTCATATCGATGGCCAGTTTGAGCCCTAAGATGCAGTCTCCGTACTCGGCCATATTGTTGGTGCATGGGAAACTAAGCTTGGCAGATACCGGGTAATGCTGACTGGTTTCTGATACTAGGACTGCTCCTATGCCAACCCCTTTGAAATTCGCGGTTCTGTCGAAAAACATCCTCCAACCATCATAGGATTCTACAATGTCTTCTCCTATGAAAGCTACCTCTTCATTAGGAAAATACGTCTTTAGTGGCTCGTATTCCCCTCCCATGAGATTCTCAGCGAGATGGTCTGCCAAAGCTTGTCCTTTGACTGCCTTCTGAGTGACGTAAACAATGTTGAATTCACTTAACAGGATTTGGTATTTGGCGAGCTTGCCAGTAGGCATGGGTTTCTGGAAGATATACTTCAGTAGATCCATTCTGGATATGAGATAAGTGGTGTAGGCACAGAAGTAATGCCTCAATTTCTGAGCTACCCAGGTCAGAGCACAACAGGTGCGTTCTAATAAGGAATAATGGGCCTCGTACGGGGTAAACTTCTTATTGAGGTAGTAGATGGCTTGCTCCTTTCTCCCCGTTTCATCATGTTGTCCTAAAATACAACCGAATGCTTCATCCAATACTGCGAGATAAAGCAATAGGGGTCTTTCTGGTTCAGGCGGAACCAAGACTGGCGGCATAGACAAGTATTCCTTAATTTTTTCAAAAGCTTTCTGACAATCGTCAGTCCATTTGGTGGCGGCATCCTTCTTCAGCATCTTGAAGATAGGTTCACAAATGACGGTGGACTGAGCTATGAACCGGCTGATATAGTTGAGCCTTCCTAGAAAACTCATCAAATCCTTCTTGTTCTTTGGTGGTGGAAACTCTTGAATGGCCTTGACTTTTGACGGATCCAATTCTATTCCTCGGCAACTCACAATGAAACCCAGTAACTTTCCAGCAGGAACCCCAAATGCACACTTGGCGGGATTCAATTTCAAATTGTATCTTCTCAATCTATTGAAGAATTTTCTCAAGTCTTCCATGTGATCTGTGGCTTTCCTGGATTTGATGATGACGTCATCCACATATACCTCGATTTCTTTATGTATTATGTCATGAAAGATGGTAGTCATGGTTCTCATGTAGGTGCCACCAACATTCTTTAAACCAAACGGCATCATTTTGTAACAATATATCCCCCATGGTGTGATAAAAGCGGTCTTCTCTGCATCTTCTTCATCCATCCATATCTGATGGTATCCG